>NC_087220.1:3343074-3570329 GCF_015104395.2 Macrobrachium nipponense
AAGTGAATGGAGCCTGTTGGCTTGTTGTACATGAGTAGGGTTCGTCTGAGTAATAATAATAATAATAATAATAATTAATAATAATAATAATAATAATAATAATAAGAAGGATATGGGATATGCCAGTGGAAACGTACCCTTTAATCATAGGAGCACTAGGCACGATCCAAGATCCCTGAAAAGGAATCTAGAAAAACTAGAGGCTGAAGTAGCTCCAGGACTCATGCAGAAGAGTGTGATCCTAGAAACGGCGCACATAGTAAGAAGAGTGATGGACTCCTAAGGAGGCAGGATGCAACCCGGAACCCCACACTATAAATACCACCCAGTCGAATTGGAGGACAGTGATAGAGCAAAAAAAAAATAAAATAAAATAATAAAAATAATATAACTCTGTGATAGACCAAGAACAATAACATAATAACAATTGTCATTATTAAAGCCAATTGCTGCCTCAGCTGCCTTAATTGCGGAACTAGAAATCTTTTATGGGGGTTGGGGGGGTGGTGCGGGTGACCCACTGAAGGAGGATTATCACATATACTATATGTAACATGTACACACATACGGTACATATTTATAAACATTTAGAATTGCACACACACACACACACACACACACATATATATATATATATATATATATATATATATATATATATATATATATATATATATATCATACGGCCTACAATTTACATCATATGCACATACATATTGTATGTATTGAGAGAGAGAGAGAGAGAGAGAGAGAGAGAGAGAGAGAGAGAGAGAGAGAGAGAGAGAGAGAGATTATAATTATGAAGATTCTAAATAGTTTCCAACAGCTGTAGCTTACAAAGCAGTAGCAGGTGGAGTTGCTTTGGCAAATTATTACATAATTTTATTCCCAGTGTTTCTATGAATATCAAGAGTAAATTATGGCCTGAGATTTAGACGTTATTCTACTTACAAAATAAATTCAGACTTGCGGGAAGATCTTTCGGAGAAGATGTCGATTACAGATTTAATGAAATTATCTGTGTCATCTGAGATACTTCAGTGAATATGAAGTTTTGCAAGACCATTTAACCTTCCAGAGCCCATCGTTGCTCACCAAATTTAATTTAATTCACCAAATTTAACTAAATTTGGTGAAGAAAACGTTCGTTCTGCTGTTGCTGATGACACAGGTAACGTAACATATATTTGTAACAACAGCTTAGTAACAGGATAGTTTTCAGAGCATTGAGCACATTATGCCTCCATTGCAATGTAGGAAGTGACTCATTTGGAACAGATTTCCAGCGAGCCCTCCATAAATTGAATTTCGATTTACAGTCATCAACATGATCTAGCGATTTACCGTCAACAAAGAAAGAGCTGGAACAATATCATCAAAAGAGGTGCAGGCAAAATATTTTGGGACTAAAGAGCATACGGAACTTACTATACCATGCTAGTTCTTGAACCGATAATGAAACTCACTTAGTACATAACCGAAGAATTGGAAAAACAGTCGTGCCATAATAATCACGCGAACTAGATACCGGGGGATTATTTTATTTTTTTGCTTTACAGCTAATCTAGGAACTCTTTCAGTTACATTCATTTCCAAACCCTCTTCCACTGCTACATTATACGTATGTAGTAATAGAATCCTCATCCTTGTCTCTCATTTTCTGAATTCTGTCCCTAACCAACTTGATTTGCGTTGAGCATTCCAGCGCATCTGTGTTGACACCTTGTAATGAAAGTAACAAAGCACAACAACAAATTCAAAGTCTATTTTCTTTAGTAGACTTCTTACAATTCCTGGGTTGTTCCAATGACAGATTTCTGATAAGGCCTCTATAACATATGGCAGTAATAACCTCTTAAACACCATAATGGCATCATGCCTGTCCACCCAGCTTGTGTCACTAGTACACAACCTATTAAGAGACTGATAACGATCCTTATCATTCTGAATGATATTTTCTTCCATAGCTTCAAGTCTCTGTGGGGATAAGTGGAAAAAATGTAGTTTCCTTAATATCACCCCAGCAACTTCTGATGACTGGCACCTCACTAGATTTAGAAATCACGAGATTCAGAGCATGAGGAACACCATGAATATTCACTGCAGAAGCAGGGGTGTCATTTGGGGGGCAACTGCCCTCCCCAAGAATCAAGTTGCCCCCCCAAGCCTCAACCTGACCCCTCACCCCATAAGCCCCAAGAAGTTACAGCATGTTTTCTTTTTAAATATGTAATCATAAATATATGAACTTCCTCGGAAATATTACGTGTCTTCATCCTTGTCTGTCTCCTATTATAGCTATCAGTGATGTTGAGATAAACAAACAGTGATGGGAGTATATAGTTCTTGCTGAAATAATTTGCTTATGTGACTTCAAAAAACGCATAGAATAGCTTAAAAAAAAAAAAAAAAAAAAAAAAAAAACATCTTATTAGGCTCGCTTCGCTCGTCAAACCGTCTCCCCCCCCCCCCCCCCCTTCCCCCCCCCCCCCGACCCCCCCCCCCCCCAAACAAAAAATCTGTAATGACGCCCCTGAGTAGAAGGGTACTTTTCTCTTACGATTGCTTGGCAGCCCTTCAGTGGCCCACTTATGGCACTAGCCCCATCATATCCTTGCCCAACAATACAACGTAAATCTAAATTATTTCTGGACAATTCTCCCAATATAGCAAATTCAATGCCCTGCCTGTTAAATCTTCTATTTCTGTAATAACAAGGAAATCCTCTCGTATAGTGTCTTTCTCCACATATCTAACACTTACTGACAGCTGTTCCTTCCTGGTATTATCTGGAGTTTCGTCTGCAATTACAGAAAGGAATTTTGACTTACCCTTTGGGACGATATGTTTGATATGCGTTCATATATGCAAGAGATTATTTCATTTTGCGCTGTTTTATTAGTGTAAATTGCATCATTTTAGTACTTTTTAGGTGGTTGCCTAATCTTTCATCTCCTCCTTTTATAGCCCTGAAGAAGCTGCCAAAAACTACCTTCATTATTGGCTGACACACTAAGGAGTGGGCGGTCATCTCGATGGCCTCTTAGAGATAAGCTTTGTCTTCCAAGAAAAGCTATAGTATGCACAATACCTTCCAAACCCTTATGATTATAAGCTATTACTTCTTTCCTGTGGTGGTCATCAATGAAAGATTGAATATCAGGTGTTGAATCGGATATTCTTATCAAGAACTCTCCTGATTTCAGAATATATTTTTTTGGTGATAGTCATTTCTGCTATGCATAGAAAGGTAACCATCGTAGCCAGCTAATCTATCATACTGTCTTTATGGGACTGTAACAAGATGTTTTAAAGGCTGCTTTCCCTGTCCTCCCTCAGTTTGACCAAATACGGTGCATGCCTTACAAAAGAGTCCCCCACTTACATTTGAGTAAGCAAGCCAGGGAAAAAAGTCAGAATGATTTTGATTTAAATGGCGCTTCTTCCCACTTCTTACCGAGTAAGGTAGCTTATAGTCACACCCTGGTCTCCAAACATTTGTCAATATATCGCATTTATCTTTGCTTGTTGTCGTCTTTCCTATCCAGAGGCCAGTGCCATGCTTTGAGAATGGCTCATTAGTCTTAGGTTCAAGTTCACTCTCAACAGTAGATGCTGCATCACCCACCATTGCACCATCATCCCCTCTATTCATGCTAGAAGTACTACATGGAACAGAAGGGTCTTGAGCGCCTCAGTGGCGCAGTCGGTTCGGTCTTGGCCTGCCACCTCGGTGGCCGCGAGTTCGATTCTCGGACATTCCATTGGGAGGTCAGAGATGTGTATTTCTGGTGATAGAAGTTCACCCTCGACGTAGTTCAGAGCAGTGACCGTGACACCAACGATGCGTTGTTCTTCTGAGCTTCGACAACCAACTTCTTTCCTTACATCACCACTTTGTTTTAGCCTTTTAAAAGAAAAAAAGACAGTGGCTATCAAACTGTTGTTGGTGTTATTATTATTATTGTTGTTCTAAGAGGTCCACAATAATAAAAAAATGTTGCGAGTTCGTGTATAATTTAAAAGTTCCTTTACAAAGTTTTCGAACCCTTCCCTGGGTTCATCTTCAGTCCAAATGTACTGAGGTGAATTTAAAAATAAATAAACAGAGTCGCTGAAGATTGTTGACACCAGTAGGTAGCTCGTTCATGGACCAGGTGATGAAGAAAGAGGGCAGTTAACTCCAATTAGGTTATTTCCTCTCCCCTATCAATCCTCCAGGCTGCAATTCTGTTCGGTCTCCGCACTGGTTGTTGCATTTGGCAGGAAGTCCTTCATCCAGAGGCATAGATTGGGCACCGTAACCAGACTCTTCTGGGGCAGCGGCTAACTGGACAGGGAGAGGCAAGGCGGAAGCAGCAACAGGAGAGGGAAAACCAGAGCCTGTCCTATAGTTAAAATCTTTTACAAACATACTAGTAATATAAAAATTAACAAATGGGTCTTCGTTGACAAAAGACTTTTTCCTTTGAATGATTCTCCTAAACTTATAGCAGCTCCCTCAACTAGTCGTTTAACATTTACATTGTTACTTTTAAAGATAATTTTAGCCTCGTTCCAATGGGGTCTATGATCATTACTGAATGCATGTGCCACTATTGCGCAGTTTTTTACTGTAACAATCCGTACATGGTAGTTATAAACGCCTGGGACTATGGGATTTTTGTCATTGTTATTGTTTCTCATGAGGTTGCATCTTATCGTATTTTCATACTTGAACATAATTTTAGTTTCTTTCTGACTTTTGTTTATATGCCTACTTATGTTCTTCACTTCTAGGTTAAAGGGAAGTGACATATCTTTTTGGGTTTTCCTTGGTATTATCTTTAAGTCCACAGAAAGACCTTCTTACTTGTGAAATTGCTCTCTAAGGCTTTGTAGTGACAAGAATATCCAAAGAAGCGCGAAGTTTTTTAGAAGTTAAGAGGGAATTGTGGCTATTACTTATATCGTGGGTTGACAATTCCGCGCAGGGCAATTCAGCTTAAAGACAATTCAGTGCATGACGATTCAGCACAAGGGCTATTCAGCGCATAGATAATTTGGGGAAATATTTGGCAAAATAAAGCTAAAGCATGGAAATTAAGAAAACAGTGATTAAATTAGTTTTTATTTGTAAATTATTTTTGAAATTCAAAAAATGAAATATGATATTTATTGAAATAAGATATTGAAAATTACACTAATTTATTTCTGATTTGGCGACAGAAAACAAAACTAGCTACTTGCACTTAAAAATATTGTTAAGAATCTAAGATTGTTTACACTTTCAACCATCGAACAATTGACGGTTATTATTTATGCTATAACAACAAGCGAATAATAGTTACTGGTATTCTTCTAAACTCGGACTGGATGTATTTCCTTTTCTGGAGCGTAGTTTTTTACAAACATTCGCTGAGCTAAAACAAAAACAAACAAAATAAAGCACCATGGAGCGGATTTTAGCAGAGAAAGGTCGTGATCACATTCTATTAAATGGATTTTGCTATCGTTTAGATAGTATATATATATATATATATATATATATATATCTATATATATATATATATATATATATATATATATATATGTGGAAGTTCATGGGAATAAGTTATGACGCATACTCATGTAGAGTTTTTGAAAGTGGAGCAAGACAACGCAGAGAAAAGGATACTGAGAATCAGAGCTGGACACGACGATTCCAGAAAAAAAGCAAATTATCAGAGAACAGCTAAGGTAATAAAAACGCCAGTTAGTAAATATGGGAATCGAGCAAACGAATTGGAATACTTACAAAATATAAGCTACCTCATGAATTGCAGAAATAAATTAGTATGAATATTTTTGTACAGGAATATTTTATAGTATGTCATTTCAATAAATATTTTTGGCTATTTAAAATTCAATATGTTACAAATAAAAAATTTATTTGATGACAGTTTTCTTCGTTTTCCATGTTTTTCATTTTATTTCATAAAATGTCTTTGTGCTGAATAGTCCTTGCCCTGAATCATCATGCGCAGAATTGTCTCTAAACTGAATTGTCTCTAAGCTGAATTGTCCATGCGCGGAATTGTCGGTGCTCCACTATATATACATATACTATAATACTTGTAGATATATATATATATATAATATATTATATAAGCTAATAATATATATATTATTATATAATATATATATATTAATATAATATTATTCAATTTAATATAAAACATACAATAAATAATAAATATATATAGATATATATTATATATATATATTAATTAAACATATATATATATATACATACATAGAATATATAATATATATTCCTATTATATCTATATATAATATATGTATATGTATATATGAAGTTTTCATAATAAAACTAATATTGTAATACTTACCTGAACACCTGAATTAGCCCTGGTCACTGACCAGCCCGAACTATATCCCCACATATTTACCCACTAAGTGGGTAATTTTAACTGTCAGCATTACCAACGCTGCAGGTAAAATCTAGTCAAATGAGTTACCTGTTACCGTTGGCAACGCTGCCGCAAATACCGGCCACCAGAGGCCTGTCACCTCAATTGAATCATTCACTATCAAATTGAAGTGGGGAGGAGGATGGGAATCATTCAGGTGTTCAGGTAAGTATTACAATATTAGTTTTATTATGAAAACTTCATATTGCAATACACTCCCTGAACACTTGAATTAGCCTGATTAACAACATTTACTCGGAGGCGGGATCAATCTCATTCAGCCCGACCTGTCCATGGAACATACGCAGGTAACTCATAAGCAACCTACCATGTATAAAAGCATGTATCCTCACCTAGTTATCTAACTCGGAAGTGAGGATGTTTGCAAAGAAAGTACTTCAACATCAGTGTTGAGTCTAAGGTACTATCTGAGTCAGAGGTACTTCCCATGTGATAAGCTATACTTCTTATTTATGGAGGTAAAAAAAATCTCCTCACCTGGTTGTCCAGCTCAGTAGGTGAAGATGCTTGCAGAGGAAGTACCTTACCATCAGTGTTGAGTCCAAAGTACCACCTGAGTCTGAAGAACCTCCCATGTGGTATTCTATACCTCTCATGTATGGAGGGGAAATACCGAACCTCCCATGTGGCTATGTAGCCTCTCATGTATGGAGGAGAAGTTGAGTGTGCAGGACCTTCAGTTCTCTACTGCTCACTGATGTAGATGACTTGTGCTGTAGTAGTAGCTATTACAACATGACCATAGGGATCTGCCTAACCTCAAGGGCCTAAGGGACAATACACTCAGTCTAAGCTTGACCAACAGAAACACTAGAGTTCATTAGACTATCACTGCCTCCCTAAACTTCTAACACCCTAAAGTTCATTTAGACTATCACTGCGTCCCTAAACTTCTAACACCCTAACTCTACCAAGCCAACTATAAACTGAGTTACCGCAACGACAGGACCCCGAGAGTAACCTCTCTGAAGAAACTGAAATTCCCTAAGGTACGGTGTTGTGAAAAACCACGACTCTCAAATAACCACCTACACAATCGCCGACAGCGAAACATTCCTCCGGAAGCCAAAGGGTAGCCCTCCGCGACACTTTGCGCCGTTGGATTGACTAAGAACCCCTTTCTTATGAGTGTCCGGATACCTCTGAGGCGATGATTTAACAATAGTCCCTCCTCTCCTTAACAAGAACATAGCATAACCCTCAGAAATGTTAGTCTGGTATGCAAACCCCCTCGAAACCAAAGTGAAGAGGTTATCAAACAGTCCAGGCTCAGAGAAACACCCATCAACTCTCACCACATCCACACAGAGTGGGACAAGGCCTCCCGCTGTCTGTGAAAGGTGTCTTCCAAATACGAGCCTCATGATCCATAGCCCCTACCACACGAATCAATGAAGGAACCCAATAGAGAAAAACCTCAACTGACTCGTAAACTGGAAGTCAGACTCCGGCACAGAGGAGTTACCCGCTACCTCAAACAGAAAAGTGATGCTAGCTTAGTCCTTCCCCAAAAACTCTGCCCGACTCGCCGAAACCAGACTAGCCTACTTGATATTTGAGACTGCTGGTTTGGTTGAATACAACGTATCAAACATTACTTGAATTAACTGAGATTCCTCCGGAGCCTGGAATGCGGAAAGAGAGAATGGACAAAGTCCATAATCCGTTATACACGCTTCCTTCGCCGGAGAAACAAAAACCCACATCTAGCAAACGACTCTCTTCAAAGGTATCTATCCTCTGTCAGACCTGTCCAGCCACACCGGAACAGGAAAAAGGAGAAAAGCCGAACCCCCACAAGAGCAGCACCCAAGAACCCGGAACTTACTACGCCTGGATGCTCGATACCAAACGACATACAAGATCCCATCATATCTGAGCCTACCGAACCGATTGCGCAACGATATACCAACAAAAAGATGATAAACTCCTGTGCAAGTCATACTTGACTGCGCAACCCGCACTCCCCCCAGACATGATGCTGTAACCTCTGCTGTCCGACCGCTGTCCACCCTATCACAAGCGAAGCCGAACTGTCACCAGTTCCGCGAAACATGTAAGAGTTAGGTCACTCGAATGCGCATACCCTCACTACCCAGTGACGATAACAATACGCCTGAGCCGAATATACCTTGGACTTGGCGATGAACGCCCACCCATGCAAGTCACTCCCATACTGTTGCGCCAAACGTGTACCAACCAAGACGATGACCTAACCTTGAACCAGCCTCACTTGACTGTGAAACTCTGCACTCAACAGTGACTATGACATGAGACCGGGACAACTACAATAGGCGAGCAACACCCCTAAAGAGCGAAGAGGTCGCAAAACGCGATCCAACTAACCCCGTTACCAATACTAAACCTAGACTGGAGTCCAGAGCAAGTGAGGGAAAGAAGTACTCCCAGTAGAATATGAAATCAGGAGAGAGAGAGAGAGAGAGAGAGAGAGAGAGAATTACAATCGTCTAGGATGGAGAGAATATGAAATCAGGAAAGTAAGAGAGAGAGAGAGAGAAGAGAGAGAGAGAATTACAATCGTCTAACATCTCCACCTCCGTAAATTTGCACCCTCTTCTAAATTAAAAGGTATTATCTTAATGATAATATACTCGTATAACTGCGTACAGCTATGAACAACCGAACGAGAACTTGTTGCCAATGCGATCGAATCCTATAGCAACATCACTTTATTGTATTGATCCGCGTGCGACAGTAATCCAATCCGATAGCAACATCCGTTATTGTATTCATCCGCGTGCGACGGTAATTACTGTATTCATGTTATAAATGTAGCTGAAGCTCATAAGGCAAAATTACGTGCATCAGCAACCTGGATAGAAGTCCCAAGCTTTGTATGAATTCAAACGCAGCCGTGGTAAAAGAAAGTAATAGCATGAAAGAGCTCATTACTGTTGTTTTCACAGCGACAAAGGATTAATAAAGTGTATAAAGTGTAAGGTTCATAATACCTAAGAAAACGAGTGAAAACGAAAGGAATCGCTAAATTTTACGCCATCTAACCTGAGGGAAAAACTAGCTTCCAATGAGACGTATTAGTCAAATTTTGGCCTTAAATTACATCGTAAGACGAACAGTATGATTTCGTTTCATAAGTTAAGTAAGGGCCCGTATTTATCATAGCTCCTATGACATCTCATAAATATTCTCTCTTAAGTCACTCAATCACTCATAGTTAAGAGGAAATTCTAAGAGTGTTTTATCAACGCTCTGCGAGAATCTCTTAGCTATGAAAAACGGTATGTTTAGGAGAAACTTTTAAGCGAAGATCTCGCTAACAATAGCGGAAAATATAGTGCTACAATCCATGAATATACGATTTTCGCCATTATTTTAATAAAAAAAAAGTATTTTAAAAATTCAATATATTCATTAATTATGATATTAACCTTGTGATCTGTATATTATTGTTGAATTCAAAAGTAGAGATAGATAGAGATAGATAGAGATAGATAGATAGAGATAGATATAGAGATAGAGATAGAGATAGATAGATATAGAGATAGAGATAGATATATAGAGGTAGATATAGAGATAGATAGAGATAGATAGAGATAGATAGATAGATAGAGATAGATAGATAGATAGATAGAGATAGATAGAGATAGATATATAGAGAAAGATAGATAGATAGATAGATAGATAGATAGATAGATAGAGATAGATAGATAGATAGAGATAGATAGATATATAGAGATATATATATATATATATATATACTATATATATATATATATAGATAGATACAGATAGATAGATAGAATTAGAGATAGAGATAGATAGATAGAGATAGATAGATAGATAGAGATAGATATATAGAGATAGATATATATATTATATATATATATATATATATATATATATATATATATATATATATATACACATATATATACACAAACAAATGAGACATGAAAGAGGTGAAGCACTAGTACTATAGGCCTAGTGCTCCTCTCTCGCTACTAACCAAAAAAAGCTCTAAGGATTTTCATTTTCATTCCATTCTTGACCCTTCGTGTCTAATCCTGCGCCAATATATGTGATCAAATTAATTAATCCATTAATTTTGAGAGAGACCGCAGAAAACCTCTTTGTGCGGTTGGCAACCGCCTCTCTGATAAGTCAGTCACATACATGAGGCCACTTTGATCAACTCTATATCTTTTTTTAAACTTACTGTCGTGACCGTCATACACATCGAATATATCCAGTCTAGGACGAAAATTCCTCGGGCGGCGAACGCGGTGTTCTTGTGCGTCTGCCATGTTTACAGTCTGTGACTACCGCTATGAGAAACTCCTAAGTACTTAGGAGACCCCTCCACCACTCTTAAATCTCGGCCTGAGATATGAGTACTCATAGCGCGTAAGAGGTTTCGTAAAATTCTCTTAAGAATTTTCATAACTTTAAGAGTGTTTTAATGATTTAAGAGTACTCTTAAGGATTTGCGAGCTTTGATATTCATTAATATGCTAACTAGGAACAAAAACTTAGCTGAGACCAAGTGATATGGTTGAATCTGGAGCCAAGGAAACAGACTAGCCGGCATCATTGTCTGTCTAAGCCACGCCTCCTTACAACAGTGCTGTTTGACGACAAGCTTGTGTAATTGTCATTTAATTGAAAAGTAATAAATTAATATTTTCAGGTAATTGAATTAACTTTATTAGGCCTAATATTAATTTCAGTTGTCGCTGTAATTTGATAATACGACTGGTAATTCTTTGTAACTGTAATTGACATAAGGACAATGTAATTACTGACGGCAATAGTCTGTTAAACGTATGAAGACGTCATACAAACGAATTCCTTATATCTGACATCTGATTATATGCCACAAGATACCCTATTGGACTATGTTAAATGTCAACATAGTTGAAAACACGTCTCCTTCAAGACGTTTGTACAAACATGGCATAAGTGAGGAAGAGTTGTTACGTTAGTCACGTTAGCCAATCAAGACAGAATGAGGTGGATACGGCAACGCAAACCCGTATTCGTCATCAGCTGATTCCAGCGTGAATGACTGCCGAGTTAGTGTTTTACTACGCTAATATGATGATACATATAATACAATTATAATGCTTTAGTCGGACAGAATCTGATCTTTATTCTGTTCGATTACATTCATATTGAATTATCCTAAGATCGGATTCTCATTCGTTTTCAATTACACCTGTACTGAATTATCCGAAGTCAGAATGCCTTAAGCTTACAGCATTAGCCACTGTAAAAATCATTCTACCTATATGTAGTACAGCGAATACTTTAGGCTAGGCTAGGCTACTGTATATGCATACGATATATCATCGTGAACACTAGGCTAGCTGTAGTTAATTTTATTCGATTTCTCTACATACTGAATTATCGTAAGTCAATATGCATTGAACAGAGAATTAGTTGATATTAACAATTATCTTATCGTATAAGTAGAGGAAAGTAACCTTAAAGACGAAGGAGCAGTACTCAACCCTTCAGAACCCGACAGACCCGAAACCAGATCTGAACGACCAACCATGGCCTAAAAAACTTCTGATGCAAGGAACTCGAAGCAAGAAAAAACCCAAAGAGGCTCTGAGGACACTGTCCCTCTATAAACTACTACTTATAATAGAAAACCGACCAGAAGAAGCCTGCACTTCTCTTCCTAAACACTATGTAGCCTATTACCCCTACTCGTCTGTATCTGACCTAATTTTTTATCACCCTGAGAACTTACACATCGAGGGAAGGGGAATCTGCTGCCAACACTGCCTGCTCAGCGCTGGGGGGGCGGCCAGCAGAACCTACCCACTCGGAGGCTTGCGGTTGTAAGGACAACGCTTATTCATAATTTTCTCTGTATATAATTCATCATTCGCGTTGTTCTTACTTCCCTCCGAGAGAGCGTTCAGCGGGCTTTCCGCCAGTGTATAAAGCTTGTATAACCATATATTGTGTACTTTTATATTTTGTATTTTATGTCTCTCAAGAAACACAAATCGGGTCTCGCCGACCCACTTTTACTCTCTCGCGGGTCGGTGACCACATTTCCGTCCGCATGCTGTATATTTATATTTCCCTTGACTGTAATAAAAATCAGTACACTTCTACCTGCCTCTTTGTCCACCTCTCACAACTGGTGACCCTGGAGTGACGGTGACCCAAGCGGTTTTGGCTCAGCCATTAAGGGACTTACTACCGCCGCTCACCTTCAGAGATCTTTAACGGACTCACACAACGCCTCAGTATAGATCTCTGAAAGCTCCTACCGTGGAAATAACCAACGCATCTAACAGACTAAATACGGCATACCTGCCCAAGGTGTGTTCAGGCATTTCCTCAAACGGTTTGGCCTGCCATTCACGGCTCTGTCGACCATTTCTGTGAGAGAGGACTCCCTCGAGTGGGCCAGAATCTGCGTGCCTTGCCAAACTAGCAAAATCAGTCGGCACACAGAATCAGGTGTGGGGGAATTTCCGCAGCCGAAACGAAGATTCGGCCACATCCACATAGACGTCGTTGGCCCCCTGCCCCCGTCGGAAGGCGCCAGATACCTCCTGACAGTAATCGATCGCTCCACCAGATGGCCCGAGGCAACGCCGATGTCGGAGGCGACCACGAAAGCATGTGCCGAAGCACTCCTCGCCAGCTGGGTCAGTCGATTCGGAGTGCCAGACAAAATCACGACAGACCGCGGACCAGTTTTCCTGTCGGAGTTGTGGACTGCCCTGGCCCACCTAATGGGGACGTCGCTACACGCCACCACCGCCTACAACCCAGCAGCTAACGGCATGGTGGAGAGAGTCCACCGTTCGATCAAGGCTTCCCTGATGGCGCGCTGCACCGACGAAAATTGGAAGAGCCAACTACCGTGGGTCCTCCTCGGTCTCAGGACTGCCCCGCGGGTGAACGGCGAGGCATCACCCGCGGAGAAGGTATACGGGGAGCCATTAACAGTCCCTGGCGAGTTCTTGCCGACCAATGCCGACGACACTGACGTCTCCATCGCCAGGCTTCGGGAATCTGCCGGGAAGTTCACGCCCTGCGTCAAAACCTTCTCCGACAGAACCAAATGTTTCCTCCCGAAGGCCCTATCATCGTGCAAGGACGTCTTCGTCAGGGACGACGTCTGCTGCCCGCCTCTAACGAGACCCTACTGCGGTCCCTTCCGCGTCCTACGACGCACTGACAAGGCATATCTCTTATCCATCAACGGTCGCGAGGACTGGGTCACAATCGATCGTCTGAAACCAGCCTTCATCATGGACGAGGAACTCGCAGACGCGGATTCCACAGGGCGCCTCAATCTTCCTCGGAAAAAAGCGACTCCTTCGATCGCCAAACCTCCCGGCCGTAGCCGCGGCCGCCCTCGGAAGACAGACGAATCCCCCGAGGATCACCTCAGGGGAGGCATCCCGTCCCCGGAAACTTCTGAGGATCTACCACAGCAACTGATATCGCGCACCAGAGGGCGCCTCCGCCGCCCAGCTCGCTTCCGCGAGTGACTACCCGAATAACAAAGAAGTCAGCCAACAATTATACCTAATTATTGTCTTAGGGGGGAGTATTTGTAAGGACAACGCTTATTCTTAATTTTCTCTGTATATAATTCATCATTCGCGTTGTTCTTACTTCCCTCCGAGAAAGCGTTCAGCGGGCTTTCCACCAGTGTATAAAGCTTGTATAACCATATATTGTGTACTTTTATATTTTGTATTTTATGTCTCTCAAGAAACACAAATCGGGTCTCGCCGACCCACTTTTACTCTCTCGCGGGTCGTTGACCACATTTCTGTCCGCATGCTGTATATTTATATTTCCCTTGACTGTAATAAAAATCAGTACACTTCTACCTGCCTCTTTGTCCACCTCTCACACGGTTCTCCATTAACCCCAGCACCTGTTATGGAACAGGCAGGGGGGGGTTGAAAAAGAACGATTAGAATCAACTATACTACTAGTACCACTATCTCTATTTTGGTTAAATTATTCGTCAGACTAGAAATATGCTTAACATACTAGATGATGACCTGTCCACTAATTTCTTGAATAACTAACCAAAGTTTCCTTGTCTCCTGACCAAGACAAACATCTCTGACTGGTATTGTACTGAACCTTCCTACATGAAATAACGAAAATAACATCGATCATGTGTGAGGGTACTCATCCTACGCTTGAAGGGCGTGCAGAGCCGATGAGCACCAACATATCCAGCAGTAGAAGGCTCGATCGTCGTAAAAGGCTCGATCGTCGAACTGTAGATGAAGCAGAAGCAGAGGCGTTTGCAGACGGCGACGACGTTTATTTTCTATCTTATCCATAGCGAGTACAAAGTAGCTATCCAAAGTAAAACGGGAGAAAAAACGTTAATAACAGTCCAATGGTCGTAATCTGTATACAAAATACGAAAACTCTTTGAGTGGGGTCGGGCTAAATGACCAAAAGTTCGCCTGATGTGGGACTGATCCGCACAGCATGGCGAACAAGAAGCAATTGAGGTGACAGGCCTCTGGTGGCCGGTATTTGCAGCAGCATAACTCATTTGACTAGATTTTACCTGCAGCATTGGTAAAACTGACAGTTAAAATTACCCACTTAGTGGGTAAATATGTGGGGATATAGTTCGGGCTGGTCAGTGACCAGGGCTAATTCAGATGTTCAGGGAGTGTATTGCAATATATATATTGTGACGAAGTGCCAAGTATCTGGTTACTACACTTACCATTCATTTATTGTTACCTCACAAAAGCCAGACACCTGAACCCTCATCACAGGTACTAACGACTGAATACTCTAAAGGCAACAGTGATCCCTTGAACAACTTACCAGTAGTGCAGAAAATCAGACTAAGTTCATCAAAACAGGTGTGAGGTAATCTTGTAAGTAATTAAATTAATCAAAGGGCATCACTCCATCAACAACATTAAAAGTCTAAGTATTTCCCTGATTTCAGAAGTCTAAGTACTTCCCTGGTTCTAAGTCACCTCAAGTTAATTGAAGGAAAACAGATTAATCACCACTCTATGTTTCTACCTAACATCAATATAATCAAATGCAAATATGCTGGTTAGAAATGAAAAAACTTATAAAAATTTTAAATACAAAATTTATTCTTAAACTCAAAATTTATTAGTGAAATTCACAATATCAGGGAAAATTACTGTTACTTGAAAACAAAGTAAAGTTTAATTAATTCTTGAATCAATTAAGTAAAATTAAATCAAAATTAATTTTTCAAAAAATTCAAGAAAATTAATTCAATTGAAATTCAAAAGTGTTAGGCAATAATGGAAAATTTGAAATTAATTCACAAGTGTTAAACAACAATAAAACTTGAAAAGAATTCTAAGTAAATGCAAATTAATTCACAAGTGTTAAATTTAATTAAATGTGCAACGGTTAATTAATGAAAATAACTAAGTCAATTAAATTGTGAATGCAAATGAAAATACAGAAAAATGTGGATAATACCAAAATTTCAAAAAGTATTAATCACACAGAATATAAAATAAAAAGGCACACTTCAATAAGAAAATGGACAAATGCACAAAACATAAAAATCACTTCAAATGAATAAACACAAAACACAAAAGTTTGCAATGTGTAAAAGTGTAGATCTTTTCACTCAAAACATTGTAACTATTAGTTATCAGTTTTTACCAAACCTTTGTAACCATCAGTTATTAGTTTTTAACTAACCACTGTTCCTATCAGTTATTAGTTGCAACTAATAAAAATATAACACACTTTACCTTTTTGGTATACCAACTTCTTTCTTTCTTACTGCAGCTTGTTTCACACTTTCACAAAACCAGGCACCGTTACAACAACGTTTGTTCAGATTCCACTAAAAACACTAAATAACACTAAATAAACTCTAAGAAACATCAAATCTGAAATTTACAAGTTACGAGTGACCATTCAATAAGTACGAAATCGTTACGTTACTTTAAAATCAAAAGTGCTATGCGATGGAGAGAGAGGGAGAGAGAGAGATGTGAACGCTTTGAATATCTAAGCCCGAATGAAAAACTTCTCCCTTACGGAAGCTGGTCAGGGGAGGGGAAATGACACAAAATGTTTCGGGAAACAGTTCTTCCAGAAGTTTCGAAATCTGACGCAACTTTACAAAGGAATGTGAAATGTGCACGTGGCACTCTGCATAGACATACGCGTACGAGACCAGTCTGTTCAACAAACACGTACCCGATCGAAACGGAGGTTGAGTGATAATTAAGATTGACATGTTTTGATAACAACAAGAAGGCTCGAACTCACTTAATCTCGAGGAGATGAAAAGTTACTGAAACAATTCTAGCTTTGAACGGACAAAGAAAATCTCTCTCTTTCTACATTCTACGTTATTGTCACGGCCTCTGAGAGAGGTCCGCTTCAGGTTTGATATGAAATAAATAAAAAAAAAATATTTCAACACCAACAGTTGAAACTGGGGATACGAAATTAGAAAGAAACACTAACACAACAAAGGTTTATTTACAAGCTTACTAACATAGGTAAATGCAGAATGGTATCTCCTATTTACATAAAAAGATAGAATCTTACACTGCATGTACTGGGGGAACAGTGAGGCAATTCAAATACTTTTTAGTCAATTTGGCAATTCGAAGCGATGGCTTCTCAAAAGGAGAACGGTGATTGCAGACGTCCTCTTGACTCCGTATTGCAGAAACATGATATTGTTATGATACAATAAAGTTTTGTACATACTTAACTGGCAGATATATACTTAGCTTTAGACTCCGTCGTTCCCGACAGAAATTCAAATTTCACGGCACACGCTACAGGTAGGTCAGGTGATCTACCGTCCTACCGCTGGGTGGCAGGACCAGGAACCATTCCCGTTTTCTAATCAGATTTTCTCTTCCACCTGTCTCCTGAGGAGAGGCTGGGCGGGCCATTTAATTGTATATATCTGCCAGGTAAGTATGTACAAAACTTTATTGTATCATAACAATATCATTTTTGTACATTCAACTTCCCTGTCAGATATATACTTAGCTGATTGGCACCCTTGGTGGAGGGTAAGAGACAGCTAATTTACTGAAATAAACAGGAAACAACACATGTTGTAGGATAAAAACTTTGGTTCTTACATGATTTGGCAGAAGACTTCGTGGCTACTGTCTAAGAGCCTGCTTCGCCTCAAGAGCCTCAGCGAGGTAGAGACCTAAAAGAATCTTGTCGATGGGTGCTAATACACATACATGACAAAAGCTCTTGCCTTTGGCAAGATCAAGGAGCACAAAACCAATCCCGACCACCTGACCCACTAACTCGGGTTAGAACTATGATTGAAAAAAGTTACCATGAACCTTCTTTCAAACAACCTTAAACACACATGAAAACTAACTAACTATCAAGGATTAGCATCAGCTCCTTGTCCCAGCATCGCATCCGCAGATACGTATGGCCCCCGAGAGAAGCACTTTTCCGAAAGTAACTCTTGCGTCCTTCAAGAAGTGGGATGCAAAGACAGAGTTACGTCTCCAGAAAGTGGTAGCTTGAAAAAATCTTTCATAGACATGTTTCTATGAAAAGAAAGAGAAGTCGTAATGGCTTAACCTTATGCGCTTTTACTCTAAGCTGCTGCAAAAAAAATAATCATCGCATGTCACATGTGCCTCAGTGATGACGCTTCTCAAAAAGAATGCCAGGGCGTCTAGAAAAGGGCCTTTAGGTCTTTGACTGCACACCAGAGACTCTCTAGACTGCCCTTAAGGTGCTTCTTCCTCTGCAGGAAGAACCTAAGGGTTCTGACAGGACAAAGAGACCTTCCAATCTCTTAACCTCGAAGCTTCTAGGCCAGGGCTTCGAGGGATTTTCATTTTTAGCCAAGAATAAGGGCTTAAATGAAAAGAAAGCAGAGTCCCCTTTAAACTCTACTCTCGAGTCCAGGGCATGCAACTCACTCGTCCTCTTTTCAGTTGCGAGATCCCTGAGAAAAATACACTTCCTCGTCAGGGCCCTGAACGAAGCCTGATGAGGAGGCTCGAACTTGCTAGACGTCAGGAGTTTAAGAACTACGTCTAGAATCCAGCTAGGAGTTGTGAGGACTTCTCTTGGCGGTCCCACAGGATCAGATGAGATCTTACAGATCTTTCTCTCCCGTGATCTTCAGGCCCCTGTTTCTGAAGACAGCGGAGAGCATGCTCTGTATCCTTTAAATCCGAGACTGCCAGATGATACTCTCCTCTCAAGAAGATAAGGAAGTCATCAATAATGGTCACAGAGGTACTGGAAGCGGACAGTTTCTTCGACCTGCACCAACATCGAAAGACTTCCCACTTTGATTGGTACACCCGTAAGGAGAAGACCTGTGGGTTCTGGCGATCACGCTAGCACCTTTTCGTGAAAAGCCTATCGCTCTGACGAGTCTTTCGATAGTTGAAAGGCAGTCAGGCGGAGAGCGGGGAGGTTCTGAGAAAGCTCTCGAAGTGGGGTAGTCTGAGCCGATCTCTCCTTAGTGGAAGGGATCTGGGGAAGTCCATTATCCATTCCAGAACCTCTGAGAACCATTCTTGAGCGGGCCAAAAGGGAGCGATAAGGGTTAGAGTTTTCCCTGTAGAGGACATGAACTTTTTCATCAATTCCCCCATTAGTTCGAATGGGGGAAAAAACCTATGCCTTGATGCCTGACCAGTCCAGTAGGAGAGCGCAAATGCTATTGCTCTCGGGTAATCTAACGAGGAGCAAAAGTTGTCCAGTCTCCTGTTCTGATACGTGGTGAACAGGTCTACATGTGGCCTACCTCACAGGACCCATAGGCTTTGGCACACATCGAGATTGAGGGACCACTCCATAGGAAGGACTTGATTCCTCTTGCTCAACAGGTCCGCCCTCACATTCCTCTCTCTCCCTGAATTAATCTGGTAAGGAGCGCGATCCCTCTCTCCTTCGTCCAGAAGAAGGGTTCTTGCTACCTTGAAAAGGGAGAAGGAATGTGTCCCCCTTGTTTCTGATGGATGTCAGAGCCTTGGTGTTGTCCGAATTGACTTGGACCACCGTGTCTCTGACTTCATACTGAAACCACTTAAGAGCCAGAAAGATTGCATATAGCTGATACACGTTGAAGTGCCAGTTCACCTGGTCCCCCTTCCAGGTGCCTGACACTTCATACGTCCCAAGTGCTGCTTACCCTCGTTACTCTGATGTGTCAGAGAACAACACTAGGCCTACACCGTAGCTAGTAACTGAATCGGGCGTTCTGACAGCTGCCGACTGACTGCGTACGGTATCGAGGAAAGTTGCTCAAGTTGAGACGCTTCTCATATCTGAGCAAGTCACTTGACCATCGCCTTTGAAGGGTTAAGCCGAAAGACTATAATCTGTTTGTCACCGATGCCGGACGGAGGTGACGATTCTGTTAAGGCATGTGCCCCACAAGAGAAAGTCAAATGCCTTTTAGAGACCAAGGTTCCTGGAGGCAAGAAATTCTCATAGTAGTTGAATCTCAGTAAAGGAGAAACAACACTATATGCCGTAGAAGACGAAGGAGGACAGAGAAGCAACCTACTTCTACACAGTTGAATCAAGAGAAAGATTCTCAAGATTCTGAACCCATGCTTACCAAGGACTGAAAAAGCTAACCTCTAATTCATTGCTGTCTGATGATGATTCGTTAGCTATGAAAGCGGATCCTTTTTCAGCAAAGAAAAACTCCGGAAAGTACTGCCTGCAGAACTGCTTCTCAGGGCTGAATATAGAAAGCAGAACTGTCAGTCCGGGGAACAGGCGATGTCTTCCAATACATCTGTTAATTCGGGGTGAACAAAGAACTTGCACACCTAGGAATACGAGAAATTTTCTGCAGACAAACTCCGATGTCTGAAGAAAACATTCCTCATAACTTAGTGCGAAGCAGCGGTGGACTATTACAGACTTCTGTTACAGGGCGGTAAACAGAAAAAGAAAGAGTCCAAGAAATATCTCTGTTGAAAATATTCTAGCAATGTCGAAGGCGATGAAACCGAGCGACATAGCAGAAGATGGTTATTCATGTATGCAAGAATCCCCGCTAATCAGGGACCTAAGTCCGTGATTATTGGGCAGAGATACGGTTCGGCAATACATCATTGCAGGAGAGAGAGACGTAACAGACCGCGTATCGCGGAGAGTCAGCTGGTACTGAGCTGCTATGGCAATGACAACAGTCTTCATCCTGAGTTGCCAACTATTCCATTCTACGAAGGAATGGGTTCGGCTAGAACCATCGAGCAGAAAAATACGCTCGGGCAATTATATTTAAGAGAAACGGATTTCGGTAAATACAAAAGTTAAGTTGGTGTTGTCGTGACAACACCATCAGTATCAAAAATCGGAACTGGAAACTCCTGAGAGGTTTGCAGTTCAATTAGGATACTCGTCGTCTCAGTCAGCATCGATAGAGCTAACTATTTATGCGTCTGCACCTCGGACAAAACAACTGCTTAACAGAACATGTCAAGAAGGTAATATACATAGTATATTAGCAGGTTTTTGTACAACGACTTCCATCCTACATTCTTTTCCCTACGAAGAGAGAGAGTAAGGATTGGATATCTACCGTCTTCGTTCTCTTAGCCAAGATAAAGAAGAAGTTTTTCCCGAAGGAAAACTTCAATGTGAACCGAGAACCGAAGGTGACAGTTCAAGCTTCTTATCTTATTAGGCAGAAGACTTCATGAATACTGTCCATGAGTCTGCTTTGCCTCAAGAGCCTCAGCGAGGTAGTGACCTATGACTGAGAGTTCTTGTGGATCTGTCAATGGGGTCTTATCCGCTTACGCGACAGAACCTCATTAGGATCTTTGTCAATGGGGACTAACCTGCTTACATGACAAAGCCTTTTTCGATCTTGTCAATGGGGCTTACCTACTTACATGACAGAACCTCTATGATCTTGTCAATGGGGGCCAGCCCACTTACATGACAGAACCTATCTAAAAAATTTGAGCATTAACGAGGTTCCTGAATATCGTAAAAATCATCGGGAATCCTCGTTTAGCTCACTGAGGACCATGGTTTTGCTTAAGTGTTAAGAGATTGTAAGAAACTTGAACACTGCGAATGCCAGAAATTCCGCAGAATCTAAAGCACTCGGGGAAACCCCTCTGAATTCGTCAGAAGATCAGCAGTAGCGGTCGTCTAGATTTCCGTAGAAATCGAGGGAGGGGCAGGATCCCTCCTCAATGACTGGGCTTATGCCAGGTAGGACCCGAAGGTCCCCACTCGGCAGCGCAGTCCTGAAAATAGAAGAGGCGTTTCTCCGAATAAGGGCGCCTACCAGGTAGTAAGGCAACTGCTGAGAAAAGCGCTTGGTAGGCACACAAGCGCCTGCAAGGAGAGGAGAGCCTGATTGGAGTGGCAGGTTCTCGCTCATGAGGAGAGGGGCTTCTGTCCGAGGAAGAGCGGTCGAAAGATGGCGATCTTTGGTCTGGCGCCTCGCGCCTGGAAGTTTCTTCAAGGTTGGGTGGTGCCTCGCGCCTGGAAGAAGCCTCGCAGACGGAAGGAGCAGTGCTGCTGGGAAGCGCATCTCGCCTAACTGGCGTCTCTTGTCCAATCAGGACAACGAGGAAGGAAAGTGCTTCGTGCTTGAAGTCTCTCACTTTGATGAAGCCTCGCGCCTGGCTGGCGCTTCGCGGCTGGAAAGCAGCTCGTGCCCGGCTGGCGGTCGTGCCCGGTTGACGGCTCGCATCTGTTTGGCGACTCGCGCCTTACTGGAGATTCGCGCCTGGCTGGCGCTTTGCTTCTGGAAAGCAGCCCGCGCCTGGAAGGAGCCTCGTGCCTGGCTGGCGCTTCGCGGCTGGAAAGCGGCTCGTGCCTGGTTGACTGCTCGCGTCTGTATTGGCGACTCGCACCTGGCTGGAGACTCGTGCCTGGCTGGCGTTGAGCGGCTGGAAAGCGGCTCGCGCCTGGTGACTCGCACCTGGAGAGCCGTTCGCTCCTGGCTGGAGATTTGCTCCTCGTTGGCGACTCGCGCCTGGCTGGAGGCTGGCGCTTGGCTGGCGACTCGCGCCTCGCTGGAGCCTTGCGGCTGGAAAGCGGCTCGCGCCTGGCGCTCAGCCCGAAGCGGAAGAAGAAAAACACTTCCTCAGGATGCCTTTTCTGTGGCGATCCATGGCAGTCTGTGTCGAGACAACAGAGCCTGCCGAAGGGACGCCTGACCGGTGGGGATCTCCCCAACCCCCTTACGGTTTTCGACATTCCTGCTCCCTGGGCCTGGGAGTTTGGAAGAGGTCTAGACCTGGGAGCGTTGCGGAGCCGATCAGACGCCCCCTACACTACACTGGGAACACTGCACAGAAAACTTTCCACAGCACTCTTACCTTCCATTGCAAGCAACTGCAATTCCATCCTGCGAATCTCGGTTTCCATGCCAGAAAAGTCCAAATCAAGCTCACTTTGTGAGATAGTTAGAATGGTACTTATACGTTGCATGGAAACAGTGGTTATCCAGTACATGACCAACTACCCACTCTGCTTAGGCGCTTCATCTAGAAGACGAATCCGCAGTTACGAAGAAGGGCTGAAAAAGGAGGAGAGGTTGCAACAACTACATTAGGGTTAGGAACTAAAGCTTCCTCTAACTACTCAAAGAAGAAGAAAACAACCTCTTCCTCTTTCACACTCATTAAAAGACAAATCAGTAAGTGCTTTAAAAAACTACACAACGAAACTTCAGCAATGAAGGTTCTCTAAGGAATTACATCATAGCAAATGTTTCGTAATAATGATTGTCATTCAGTAAATGTATACAGTACGTATAAATGACTGCTACAAAAGAGCTGTAGTTTCTATGAAAAACAAAAATCAAATTACTGTATTCTACAGAGTGAGGATCTACCGAACCGTTCATTCAGTAGTCTAACGTCATACATTCAATCGCATAAACTAACGACAGTACTAGCGACTGACGCATTATAGAAAACAAAAAAAAAAAGTAAAAAAAAGCGTATGCCAAGCCAATGATCCAATACGTCACCAAAAGACTGCCAAAAGATCCACAGCAAGCGAAAAACGAAATCCAAATCAGGAGGAACCAACAACAGGCGTTGTCGGAACCGGCAACAGAGAAAATCTGATTAGAAAACGGGAATGGTTCCTAGTCCTACCACCCAGCGGCAGGACGGTAGATCACCTGACCTACCTGTAGCGTGTGCCGCGAAATTTGAATTTCTGTCGGGAACGAAGGAGTCTAAAGCTAAGTATATATCTGACAGGGAAGTTGAATGTACAAAATAGTCTACTTGTAAGGCAGGAACTCCCCAAAACCTCTAGCAGGACCTTTTCTTCTATGAAGTCTGCTCGACGTCGAGATAACACGGTCGTGCACTCCTGAAGATGGCTAGACCAGTATCCAACCAACTCTCGAACAACTTTTCTTCTGATCCTTCGTCGGTCCCTTTCTCTCTTATCTCTCACGGATAATCTCTGCTGCTGCTGAACTCTCACTGATAATCTGATCTGTGGCTCTTACTGAGGATATCTCTCTGTGACTAACTGGAATCTCTCTTTTACGATCTCTCTCTCTCTTCCTCCTGCTGCTACTTCGTCCGTCGTATTTATACGGCATTCTGGGGGCAGAGCCTACGGCGAACGTCACAGGCTCCAGAGATTTCCGGAACTTCTTAGATGAATCTAGACAAGGTATTGCATCAGAAATCGCTCCATTTCTCACGTCACGACAGCGTCTGACGAGCTCCACACCACTCCTGCTGATTCCAGAACCATTATGAACCCAGGTACCTCCAACACAATGCCCTAATGCCTCCTTGCTGCCGAACTTCTCGAAAATGCATTCTCCTTTCGTTTATCTTTCTTTGCTAGGAAGCAATTACCATCACACGCCACCCCCAAAAGAGAAAAAAAATGAAATCAATTGATTTTATTTTTTTTTTTCTAAAGAGAAGCAAAAATTAAACAGCAGGGAAACAATTCTGCATAAAGCTTTAATCCAGTCAAACACGCATGCTTCTCCACTCACACTCACTCGTGCGATAACAGAAAACGGTTATTAGGCTACTCATTCTGAAAACTCTAGAGAGGCTATCTACTATAACATTATCCTTCTCTCTTACTTTTTCCGTTTTCTGAACTCTGATTAAAACTTTGAAAGACTAAGACACCTCTTGCATCTTTCTCAAAACTAATTTCTCTTTCTGGGACACAATTACCAAGGGCACGGGCGGCGGCCAAGGTACAAGGCGTTCTTTATAATTCTGAAGCAAATTTACATTTATTGCCTTTGCTCTACTCTTACCCATATTAATTCTATGATATATATTTCCCCTCTCCTCTAACACTGAAAAAGGAAATTCGAAATTATAAGGTAAAGCGGAACCTTCTTTCTGTACTAGTACTAAAACTTTATCTCTTACACACAAACTTCTCTCTTTTGCTCTAAGATCAAGTTTTCCTTTAATTTCC
Source organism: Macrobrachium nipponense (assembly GCF_015104395.2). NCBI lineage: Eukaryota > Metazoa > Arthropoda > Malacostraca > Decapoda > Palaemonidae > Macrobrachium > Macrobrachium nipponense. The sequence continues at coordinate 3,367,977 of NC_087220.1, forward strand.
CCTTGCCTTCCTCTCGCGTTTTCTTTCGCTAAGTGCCAAGCGCTTCCGTTCTCCTCCGCTAGCTGCCAAACATCTCTTAGTTTGTTTTTACAATACTCAAGATTAGTTATGCAATCATCTCTACCCTTACTTCTAGGCAAAGTTCCGAACATATTTATAATTACATTATCAAAAGATTCGCCTACTGAAGGAATATTACACAACTGAACTCTGGGAATTACTGGAATCGGTTTCCCGGCAATTTGATATTCATGACAGCTTAAAGCATACCTCTTCGTCATTTTTCATCTTAGGCCAAAAGTACGCCCTACTAATACACTTGAAAGCTTTATTTACTCCCAAATGTCCTTGCTCATCGTGTACTAACTTCAAATCTAGTTCAAGAGACTTCCTAGGAACTACTAATTTTTCTGTGATTCCCCCTTCACTACCTGACTCAGGACAAACATGACACGAAACTTCGTCCTATACACAAAAAGTTTCCTTACACACATCATCGAGATCATCATCCAGCTCACACTCAAAAATTCGGGTTAGTGTCTCATCCTCTCTCTGCAACTTGACTAGCTCATCCTTATCCAAAATGTTAGAGCCTAATTCATCACCGTAACTAGGACTAGATACAGGTACATTTACAACATTACTCTCGACAGCTACGCCTTCCCTTTGGCCTTCACTGTCAACGATAGAGTTAGGTCTCTCAGCCACACTCATGCCAAGATCAACCTCGCTACCTCTATCACACTCGTTCGAATCCACGAACTCACTCACGTTCGAATCCACGAACTTACTCACGTTCGAATCCACAAACTCAATCTCGTTCGAATCCACGAACTTATTCACGTTCGAATCCACGAACTCACTCTCGTTCGAATCCACGAACAAATTATGATCGTAGTCTACGTCTGTATCTAAACCCGACTTAGTTACTACCATTTCAGGCACTGGAATATTCCTCACAACAAGATTCACATTCTTGGATAAAGCTAAGTCATTACCGACAATAACGTCAACGCCTTCAACGGGCAAACTGTCCACAACTGCAAGTTTTACTTCTCCTGACACTACCTGTCTTTCTAAATTCAACTTCAACAAAGGACAAAGAACACAAGTGTTAGGAAATCCACCTAACATAACTTTCTCTTCCATATTGATTTCTGCCTTGTTCGGCACACACTCACTTCTAATCAGTGAGACAGCAGCCCCTGTGTCTTGAAGCAAGACTACTTCTCTCGAATCTACTTCTCCAAGAGAGGAAACTACGCCTTCCGACAGAAATTCACCAAAAATTTTCCTAGTTTCTCTCATCACATCATTCCTACTTGACAAAAGGTTAACTAGAGATAATGATTTCTTACCGTCCTTCCTTTCTACTGCACAATTTTTTGCTAAATGCCCTTTCCCATTACATCGAAAACAAGTTAATTCTGAGCCACTAGATGCCACTTTACTCTTACAAACCCTAGACATTTGACCAGGTTTTCCGCATGTATAACAGGAGTAGTCACTTTTACTCGCATTGCTATTACTAGGACTGAAACCTTTACTGCTTTGTACTCTACCAGACAAAGAATCATTTCGTTTCTTACTAACACTCAAATTATGAGTTAGACTATATTCGTCAGCTAGCCTAGTTGCTCCTGCAAAAGATACTTCTCGCCTATCCTCTATATAAAGTTTAATCTCAGGGGATATGTTATCTTTGAAGTTTTCTAACAACACTAAGTTCTTCAAACCATCAAAATCCTCAACCTTAGCAGATGTTAACCAATCAAAAAACAGCCTTTCTAACTTCTTACCGTATTCTACATATGTAATATTTTCATCCTTTCTCAAATTTCTAAATTGCTTACGGTATGCCTCTAGTACTAACCTTTACGCACTAAGAACAGTTTCTTTCACGATATCATAATTATCACATTCCTCCTTAGACATGCAACTATACACAGTAAGCGCCCTACCACTCAAAATTGACTGCAAATATAAAGTCCACGTTTCTTTAGGAGAACCTACTCGTTCCATTAACTTCTTGAAACAAATGAAATATGTTGTAACATCTTCCTCATCGAACTTTGGTACTAATTTTAGCACTGCACTCATACCTAACGTATCAGCTCCGTTTTCGTTCTCGCCTGACCGACTGTTATGAGTACTTTCCCTTAACCGAGCAATTTCCAACTCATGCATACGCTCTTTCTCTCTCTCTTCCTGTTCATGCATACGCTCTTTCTCTCTCTCTTCCTGCTGCATTACCAACATTTCTCTCTCTTGCTGCATTTTCATTACTTCTCTCTCTTTCTCTTGCTGCATTTTCATTACTTCTCTTTCAGCCACTCTCTCATCTCTCTCATACTTTTCTCTTTCTTTCTTCTCAACATACTCACGGAGATCGTTCCCCTCTAGACCCAGTAGCTTACCCGACTCAATACTCTTTCACCATCTCACTCATTCTGATTCTTTCTATATCCTCCCTGTTTCAAACTGTTAAAGTGTTGATAGCCTAAGCAAGGTCGCCACAGTTATATATTCTTTTACATTATGTAATGCGAAATCTGAACACACATTTAAAACATCCTATCTCTAAGCTATCCAGGAATCTGAAAAAATTTTGCAAAATTTTATACCCAATATTTTATACAGTCAAAGAGGGGATATATGCATTTTGAAAGTAGCAATATATAACATATCTCCCCCAGAAGATTTTTTATCACCGTGTTGAATCCAACGATTCGCAACGAGATAAATAATCAGCAACTACATTGTTTTTGCCACTAATGTGCTGCACTCTTAAGTTATACTGTTGCAAGCACAAAGACCACCTGGTCAGTCTTTGATTATGGTTTTTCATTCTCTGGATAAATGATACTAGATTATGATCAGACAACACTAAAATTTCTTCATTCCTAGGTCTATTCACATACACTTCAAATTTTTTCAGTGCTGTGATTAAGGCTAAAGTTTCCTTCTCGATTGTCGAGTATACTTTCTGATGTTTTTTCAATTTTGTAGACATGAAGCACACAGGATGGTAGATATTATTTTCATCTTCTTGAAGTAGAACAGCTCCAATGCCACAGTCTGATGCATCAACTTGTATCACAAATTTCTTGTCGCAGTCTGGAGCTTGAAGTACTGGTCTTGAAGTTAAAATGGCTTTTACCTTCTCAAAGGATTCTTGACACTCTGGAGTCCAAATAAACTTAGCTTTGGGACTAGTTAAGTCAGTCAAGGGAGCTACTACGGCTGAGAAATTTGGGCAGAAACGACGATTGAATTCAGCCATGCCTAAAAATCTCTGTAGCTGTTTCCTGGTAGTAGGTGGGGTAGCCTTACGGATACCTTCTACATTAGCATTTACTGGAGCAAGAAGGCCTTTCCCAACTTCAAACCCAAGATACTGCACAGTTGCCTTTCCAAACTCACTCTTCTCTAGGTTGACTGTTAATCCTGCTTCTTGTAGTTTCTTGAAAACTTTCCTCAGAATCTTCAGATGTTCTTCCCACGTTGTAGAGTAAATCACGATGTCATCCAGGTATACCCCTACTCCTTCTATCGATCCTAGCAGTTGACCCATCACTCGTTGAAATGTTGCAGGTGCATTCATCAGACCAAACGGCAGAACAGTATACTGTTATAGTCCAAATGGAGTAATAAAAGCTGACAGCAACTTCGCATTCTCATCTACGGGAATTTGATAATATCCTTTCAACAAATCTATCTTGGAAACAAACTTGGCTTGCCGAATATTATCAAGTAACTGATCTATAAGAGGCAAAGGATAATTATCAGCAACACTGATAGAATTCAGTTTCCTATAATCAGTACACATCCTAAATGAACCATCTGGTTTCTTCACTAACACACATGGAGAACTGAAGTGACTTGACTGGGTTCTGCTAATCCATGTTGCAGCAAATACTCAACTTCTTTCTTCAAAACATCTCGATGATAAGGTGATAAGCAATAGGCTATTTGCTTGAAAGGTCTTCCATCTTCTTGAATCTTGATCTCATGCTTGGTCAGTTCAGTACACCTAGGCACATCTGAAAAAAATTCTGGGAAACTTCTAATTACTTCACTTAAGTCTTCACCTTGTTCAACACTCAGATGTTTCAGTTTATCCTCCAAATTTTCCAAAATTGAAGAATTATTCATCTTGCTTGCAGCTCCTAATTCGTAGCCATCATCGTCTTCTGTAGATAAAGTTGTTTGGGTTACTGACACAGCTTCAGTTTTAGTTTCTGAGAAATAAGGTTTCAAGAGGTTCACATGTATCTTCCTTTGTCTTCTTCTTCTTTCTGGTGTTTCATTCACATAAGTTCTATCACTTAACTTCTGAATTATCTTGTAAGAACCTTGAATTTTATTAATGAGGGGAAATCTCTTGACAGGTAAGAATACTAACACTTGTTGACCAACACTAAAACTTCTTAGCTTAGTCTTAGCATCAAATCTCCTTTTCATTTTCTCTTGACTCAATTTCAAGTTTTCTAAAGAGAATTTTCTAATCTCTTTCAACCTTTTCTCCTTAAGTTCTTCACATACTCTCCTTGGCTTTCCTCTTGATTTCCTTCCCAATTTTCTGCAAGAATCTTCAATGGTCCTCTAACTTCTCTTCCAAAAATCATTTCATTAAGTGGACATCCCATACTTTCTTGATAAGCATTCCTAACTTCAAACAACATTAATGGTAAACCAACATCCCATTCTCTTCCTGACTCAGAGCAATACTTTGTCAGCATACTTTTCAATATCTGATGGAACCTTTCCAAGGCACCTTGAGTTTCTGGATGATAGGCAGTGGATAACTGTTGTTTCACTCCTAACAAATTCATCACATCCTGGAATAACTTTGAAGTAAAGTTTGTTCCTCTGTCACTTTGTACTATTTCTGGTATACCAAACTTTGAGAAAATCTCCACAAGTTTTTCAACAACTATCTTGGCAGATATGTTTCTAACAGGGATTGCTTCTGGATATCTTGTCACAGGACACATTAATGTTAACAAATACTCATTTCACTTCTTTGTCTTCGGCAGCGGTCCAACCATATCTATAATCACTTTGCTAAAGGGTTCTCCTCTAACTTCTATAGGTTGTAAGGGGGCTTTCTTGATGGTTTCATTCGGTTTTCCAGCTATCTGGCAGGTATGACACTCACGACAGAACCTGCTAACATCTTTGTGAAGTCCAGGCCAGAAAAAATATTTCATGATCTTCTCCACAGTCTTTCTGATTCCCATATGTCCAGACTCATGAGCTATTGCAACCACTTGCTTTCTCAACGGATATGGAATCAAAATTTGATGATATTCGCCCCATACAGCATCTCCTGGTATATCGGTAGGTCTATACTTTCTCATCAGCAAATCTTCCTTCAGATAGTAACAGGTAGGAGTTTGTTGCATCTCTTCTCGATCAACAACTCTGAAGAACAAATCAGTTAACGATGCATCCTTCTTCTGCAAGTCCATTAGCTTCTCTCTTGTCACTTGACCAACTTCAAGGGTTGAATTCTCAATATCAGTTAACTCAGCTACTGTAGTTTCACTACTGTCTTCAGTAACACTTCAACTACTCAGAGTCTCTTCAGGAACATCAGGTTCTTCTTCTTCGTCGTCGTCATCTGCTTCATGGGAAATCTCTTCTTGGTCAGCACTATGGGAAACATCACTTCCCTGGAACAATTCTTCTAAGTGCCAAGATCCTTCACTTGATCCTTCTTGGGTGTATAAATCCTCAGTTTCTTCACTTGCAGTTGTAGTCCTCTTCATACTTCTGGTAGTTACACAACTAGGAAACAGGTGGGGGTTATTCTTCTCCAACTTTACTGCAGGACTAATCCTCAATGGTTTGTCTGTCACTACAGGACAAGGAATAAATGGCACACCACCAACTTCATTCCCCCAACAGAACATGTACACTTTCCACAGCCAGTGAGTCCTTTACAGCAAAATCAACATTCCCTGTCACCAATTCACATGACAGGTGTAAGCGGCATATAGGAGTTACTTCCTCTCCTCCTATACCCTTCAAAATAACTGAATCTCCTGTGAGACTCTTCTCCAACTGAGGGTGAGAACCATGTACTACCACACTATGGTTACTCCCTGTATCACGTAATATCTTGACTGGTACCTGCATACTTCCTTCTTGAGTTGACAGCATACCCTCATAGATATATGGCTTAAAAGCCTCCACACTGCTAAGCCACTCACTGCTTGAGGTAACAGTTCCACTGGTTGCTAAACATTCAGCTTGTTTAGTTTCATTCTTCTCTGGAGTCTGATTCTTTCCCACACTGCTCTTCGTAGTCACCTTTTGCTACTTGACCAACTGGCTTTGACTGCAGTTGATTCCGGTAACACTCTTGACTGTAGTGTCCTACTCTTCCACACTTGAAACAAGACCCCATTAAATTTGTTCCTGTTATTTGGATAAGACTTAAAACCTGGGCGTTGTTGACTCTGGTACTTGACATTGTAATTACGTTTACTACTAATTATATTGTAATCCTCACTCAGCGTAGCAGCTTTGTCAAGTTTCTTCACCTCTCTCTCTCTCAAATAGGCTCTTATATGTTCAGGAATTTCTTTAAGATACTGTTCAAGAACAAGTAACTCCTCTAACTCATCAAAAGTTTTTAATTTTAACTTTTAGCAGCATCTAACCAACGTTTGAAACACCTTCTCCCTTTGTACGCATAATCTAAGAATGTTCCCTTCTCATCTTTTCTTAAATTTTTCTGAATCTTTCATTGTAGTACTCTGGGTTCCATCTGGTAAACTTGTAGCACACTGTGTTTAAGTACCTTGTAGTCTTTACACTGATCAGCTGTTAAGTCTACATAAGCACCTCTCCCTTTACCAATTAAGACACTTTGTAGCAAAACTGACCATTTATCTTCTGGCCATCCCATATCTGAAGCCACTTTCTCAAAGTGATAAAAAACTCATCTGGAGATTCTTCAGTAAACTTAGGGATTAACTTCTGTACTCTTACTACATCAAATACAGGGTCTTGATTACCTTGGTTAGGGTTAGACGTGTTACAGGTAAAGCTGATCTAGCTCTTATCAATTCCATTTCCCTTTCATGTCTTGCGATTTCTCTTTCCTCTTCTGCTGCTTTTACTTCTTCTCCTTCTCTTCTTTCTTGTTTTTCCCTGTCTATTCTTTCTCTTTCAGCTTGCATTTTCAGCTTAATAAAATTCTCTTCTGCTTCAATGCGTCTAAGCTCTAATTCTGCATCACTTTTCACCTTCTTTTCTGCTTGCTTATTTATGAGATCAGCACGTGCTACATTCAACAACTCTTGAGCCAATTCTAACTCATCTTCATCAGTTATTCTACCAGAGTTTATCAATGATTCCATAGCAATACATCTTATTTGTGCCTTTACCATACTAGTAGACACATAACCACCACATGCCACTGCTAAAGCGCACCACTGTGCTTTAGTCAGAGTGGTTTCAGACAACACTTGGATGGAAGGGGCTGCTAAAAATTCCTGAACCTTGAACTGAGCCATTTTCCTCTTAAGTTATCAACTTACAATTCAATACAATAAACGCAAAACAAAAACTTTATGGTCACTCTTAAACAAAATATATCCCTAACACCACCAGTATATACTAGAGGGATAATGAAATCTGTTTTTCCGGGTCTCTGGGCACCATAAATTACTTGTGACGAATTGCCAAGTATCTGGTTACTACACTTACCATTCATTTATTGTTACCTCACAAAAGCCAGACACCTGAACCCTCATCACAGGTACTAAACGACTGAATACTCTAAAGGCAACAGTGATCCCTTAAACAACTTACCAGTATTGCAGAAAATCAGACTAAGTTCATCAAAACATGTGGGAGGTAATCTTATAAGTAATTAAATTAATCAAAGGGCATCACTCCATCAACAACTTTAAAAGTCTAAGTATTTCCCTGATTTCAGAAGTCTAAGTACTTCCCTGGTTCTAAGTCACCTCAAGTTAATTGAAGGAAAACAGATTAATCACCACTCTATGTTTCTACCTAACATCAATATAATCAAATGCAAATATACTGGTTAGAAAATGAAAACCACTTATAAAAATTTTGTTTAAATACAAAATTTATTCTTAAACTCAAAATTTATTAGTGAAATTCACAATATCAGGGAAAATTACCGTTACTTGAAAACAAAGTAAAGTTTAATTAATTCTTGAATCAATTAAGTAAAATTAAATCAAAATTAATTTTTCAAAAAATTCAAGAAAATTAATTCAATTGAAATTCAAAAGTGTTAGGCAATAATTGAAAATTTGAAATTAATTCACAAGTGCTAAACAACAATAAAACTTGAAAAGAATTCTAAGTATATGCAAATTAATTCACAAGTGTTAAATTTAATTAAATGTGCAATGGTTAATTAATGAAAATAACTAAGTCAATTAAATTGTGAATGCAAATGAAAATACAGAAAAATGTGGATAATACCAAAATTTCAAAAAGTATTAATCACACAGAATATAAAATAAAAAGACACACTTCAATAAGAAAATGGACAAATGCACAAAACATAAAAATCACTTCAAATGAATAAACACAAAACACAAAAATTTGCAATGTGTAAAAGTGTAGATCTTTTCACTCAAAACATTGTAACTATTAGTTATCAGTTTTTACCAAACCTTTGTAACCATCAGTTATTAGTTTTTACCTAACCACTGTTCCTATCAGTTATTAGTTGCAACTAATAAAAATATAACACACTTTACCTTTTTGGTATACCAACTTCTTTCTTTCTTACTGCAGCTTGTTTCACACTTTCACAAAACCCAGGCCACCGTTACAACGTTTGTTCAGATTCCACTAAAACACTAAATAAACTCTAAGAAACATCAAATCTGAAATTTACAAGTTACGAGTGACCATTCAAGAAGTACGAAATCGTTACGTTACTTTAAGGGGGCCGGCCGGAACCCCTATATATGGTGGTATAGGGCGAAAAATACAGTCATGAAAAAATTCATGGAGCTTCATATGGCAATTGAGAATACGTATACAAAATATTTCGTCAAAATTCCTCTTACTTTCGTAGTTACAGGGTAATTAGTTATCGTAACTCAATAAGCCTAAAACATTGATCCGTACAAGAAAATGCAATATTTCTTCTATTATCGTAAATTTTGATAATTATTGTCAAAGAAATTGGGAGAAATGGCATCTGTAGACATTCCCCGAGTCGAGAAGGAGACTTCAGGCTCAGCTACCAAGTCCAGTCCTGATTTAGTGCGATCACAGACTTCAAGTAGTCTACACATTCCATTTCACCTCTGCCATTTGCCCGCTTTACGTATGTTTATGTATGTTTCGGCAAGAATTTCATCATGCCAATGTGGAAAAGACATGGAAAACATCTCGCTAACATACAGCGAAGAAAAATCGCTCAAGTATTATTACAGAATATCATAATATAGCGGTAGTTAGTGAAGAGAGGGGAGGGTTGCTTAGTAACGCCCCCGTCTTGCTTGACAGCACACGTCACACTATGCCCAAGGCTACGATCTTTGAGCAAAGAGATCTTCATTTATGATAAATAACAAAGTTTTGGTTTTTCAATACCCAAAATGGAATATGAAATTCATAATAATCATGATTTATTAAATTGTCTTTCGGTAAAAAAAAAGAGTTACGCCTTCGAGTTTCACATCACCTCTTGACATTCTCTTGCAATTACGTTTGTTTATCTTTGTTTCGGGCAAGAATTTCATCATGCCAAAGAGGAAAATACAGGAAAACATCTCGCTAACATACAGAAGAAGAAATTCGCACTGTAATAAGCCGAGTTAGTGAAGGGGAGAGAGAGAATTGCGTAGGAAGGAGTGCCCCCTCCCCATCTTGCTCAAGCAGTGCCCAGGCTGCGATATATGAGCAAAAGGGATCATCATTTATGATTAAATTATGATAAATAAAATAGTTTTTGGTTTATTAATACACAAAAAAGAAATATACTTCATAATAATCATTGTTTATTAACATTGTCTTTATAGGAAAACACAAAGGAAAACTTTGAATGCCCGTATCTCAAAACTATACTTATTGACCTTCAAAATCTATCTTCTCACTTAGTTTTAAAGCTATAACATTGAAGTTTGGTATATAACTCAGAGAGACATTATAGAACAATCAAATAGAGCGCTTTTTTCCAATTTTTGTTTCATATTTTTTTTATTTTATAAATTTTTTTTCTCCTGATTTATAGGGTTTATTTTTTTACCATATTGAAAAAATTCATATCTAGCAAAAATGACTTTTAGAAAAAAAACTCTCCATTCAATTGGAGGTCTACATCAGGTCTATATATGGTAGTAATTCCAGGTCTTAATATTAAATATCAAGGAGGAGATAGAATGAAAAATGGATTTTTGGGATAAATCGCCCTGGGCTGTCGCCCTGGCGTCACAAAACCAAAGGTCAGAGGCAAAAATCATATGCGTTTGGAGATGTCCCAAGTCACCTTATTAAGTGGTATGAATATCAAAGTCCTGTCCTTAAAAAAGGGCATTAGCCGGCCGGCCCCCTTAAAATCAAAAGTGCTATGCGATGGAGAGAGAGGGAGAGAGAGAGATGTGAACGCTTTGAATATCTAAGCCCGAATAAAAAACTTCTCCCTTACGGAAGCTGGACAGGGGAGGGGAAATGACACAAAATGTTTCGGGAAACAGTTCTTCCAGAAGTTTCGAAATCTGACGCAACTTTACAAAGAAATGTGAAATATGCACGTGGCACTCTGCAAAGACATACGCGTACGAGACCAGTCTGTTCAACAAACACGTACCCGATCGAAACGGAGGTTGAGCGATAATTAAGATTGACATGTTTTGATAACAACACGAAGGCTCGAGCTCACTTAATCTAGAGGAGATGAAAAGTTACTGAAACAATTCTAGCTTTGAACGGACAAAGAAAATCTCTCTCTTTCTACATTCTATGCTATACATTCTTTTACATTATATAATGCGAAATGTGAACACATTTAAAACATCCTATCTCTAAGCTATCCAGGAATCTGAAAAAATGTTGCAAAATCTTATACACAATACTTTATACAGTCAAAGAGCGGGATATATGCATTTTGAAAGTAGCAATATATAATAATATATATAATATATAATATATATATATATATATATATATATATATATATATATATATATATATCTATATATATATATATATATATATATATATAGATATATATATATATATATATCGGGCTTGTGCCTTGTATGATAAGGCGCCCTATGAGGTAATGTTAGACTTGCGATAATCTTACGCTAAGTCGGTTGGTATTGCACTCATCTTCAATGGAGTGTCTTGGGGTTTGTAGATCACTACGAAGTCGGGATTATCTTCTTGTTTATGACGACGATGTGTTAAACTCACGATGATTCGGTGAGGAGGTTCTTGTAGAAAACACGAAGTATAAAAATATATATATTCTTCTTAGTTTACATGGTGAAGATCAGGTATGATTGTACAAGTCTTCTAATAACGATAGCTTGATCGCTTCTGCCAATGATGATGGCTAATTCTATTCTCTCTACATGATAAAGCTTAGGTAAAGAGGTACAGGTCTTCTAATGAATGATAGCTAACTCTATTCTGCTTCTCTACCATCTCTGTTACAAGTTATGAAGGAACAGACAGTAGCTTGAACATATAAACATACAATCAGATGACATAGTTTCATACGAACACACAATCAAAATGAGACACGCTACAGATCACGTAGGCCGTTTGAATTATAGGTCCCGGTGTTTGTCTCAAGTAGGGAGCTTGGACTAGAGTTTATAAACAAATGAATGACTACAGGTGACGGCATGTTATCTTAGCCTACTTTTATTGTATACGTCATCTTTAGCGTCTCTAGTCTGATCACATTCCTGCAAGCAATCTGGTTTGACCTCTTTTAGTTTTAGTCTTTTATATATAGGACTAACATTCCATATTTTTTTATTATGTAAACACTTACATTAGCTCGGTCAGCTACCAAAACCAACTACTGAATATTACTCAAACTTTGACTTGCATTTGACTTATAGGAGTGTGATACAGACACTATGTGAATATATATATATAAGAAAAAAAAATTCAATGTGTACATGAATTTATTCAAGTAAAAAAAATATAAAACAATGATATTGGTAAATAATAGTGATCACGTGATATATAATGATACAGTCACTTCATCTCTTAAGATACTTATGCTACAGAAAATACTAATGTACTCTGACAATTGATGAATGAGATTAACATGATAAAAAATCATTTTAATTTTAATGATAAAAAATTTCATATATGAATTGATAAAACTATTAATGTTTATGCTGATTGATTAGTTGATTTTTTATGCTAACTGTTATATATCTGATTCATTAATCCCCATATACTAAATCAATATATAACTGCAGATATTGGTAAGATAAAAAGTAACAGATTGATTATAGGTCCTACCTGATTTTTGTTATACATATGTATATGGATTCATATAATTATGATTAATATATGTGCACTTTAAATAGATTCCTATTGCGTACACGCAAAAGATATATTTAGATTCTGTTATTTATGATCATTTATCTAATAGATTCCATTGCGTACACGCAAAGATATATTTCGACTCTGTTATTTATGATCATTTATATATATTATAACATGATACTTTATATATATAGATACATGACCGAGGTTATACTACCACACATTTAACTAGCTAGCCGTTTCGAACAACTTTTCGTCCATTACACAGTTCCAGACAACCACCTATAGCCAAATGAAACGGCCAATTTCACAGGTTAAAACAACAAGGGGAAAATTTGCCTGGGCTGGTCCAACGTTCTATTTTGCGCTCATACTTATTCTCTGCTATCCTAAGCTACACGATTACGTTCGCGATGAATGAAATGCATCCCCAGCACGAGTCCTTCGCCAGCAAAGTAGAGTTGAATATCCTTCGGGTCGTAATTGTCGGGAAGTATGTCCCTTTTGTAGTCGATTCCGACAGCCGCAGGAGCTTCCACATTAAAACGAGATTAACGACGAGATACGGTGTCGGTCGAAGAAGTCCATGATGGTGCTTATTCCTTTCACATTGTAGGCGGTTGTTACTCGACTGCCGTCGTCCGCAGCGACGAACGATTTTTTTGAAGTTGCGATGTGAAACTCTCGTACTGCAGGATACTGTAACAGGTTCCATTAATCAGCCTGCAAGTGAAATTATACTTGTCACAAGGGCAAAGTAAATTCAGACGACATCCAAATACAGGGGAGGAGGAGAAAGCCATTTAGATCCGGACTTAACCCACATGAATCGCTGATATTTGTGGAATTCAAAAGAGTCAGCCGTACAAACTTTTTTATCCATGGCGTTTAACAATGAGTGAACCTATCCAGGTCTATGATGACTGTAAAAATATCCATAATTATAAAAAATAAACAGATATCAATACGAATCCCAAAGAAAATTCGATATTACTGGTAGTAAATTACTAGACAAAGAAGTGGAAAACGGAGCTATTTGTAAGATTGCCAGGCAACATAAGAGTCAAAGAGAAGATTAATCATGATTCTGTATTTCTCTATGCTAACTGAAATTAAGTTGTGATAAATCTGATCCTATGTCCCCCTAACAAAAGTTTCATATTCAATTTTCTCGCGCGCATCCTCTGAGTTTTTAATTTTAAAACTTTATTAATAGTAGGAGATGCAATGAAAAAACCCACTATGTAACTAATTTCTATATAAATTTTGGGTTTTTCAAGAAAATGTGACATTTTCCCATGAATGTTTTACTTGAATTGTAATAGGCTAATGTTGCAAGTAAATATTTCATATACATATCTTGATACTTCTAAATGTCTATGAGGTTCAGAAAAAATTAATTCATTTTGTTGTTATAGAAATTCATATTGCTTATTTTGTTATTAATTTTAAAATGATTGCAACTCCTTAACTAAAGTTGCATTGCGCATTACGGATAGACTCGTCTGCCTTGCCCATGAGAAGTTCGGGCTAAGCATTCCTTTCTCCAGTCAATCTGCTTCGCAAGCAGAGACGACACAGATGAAGCCTGTGTAAGCAGATTATTGAGGTTTAAAGGAACAAATGCTGATACGGCAATGATGACGTCGTCACTTGGCAGGAGATTGCTCTCAGCCAGCTAAGAGTTACGTTACTTGCTGTAATAAATACGACTTTAGGATAAATTTTTTTGTTTTTTAATACTCGACCCACATGAGAAGAATGTCTGAAAAAAAAAACAGTACCAAAATTGAACAATGTTTCATGTTGGAAATCTGCATAATTGTAATTATGTTAAATTAAAATATTTTCCTTATTAAAACTAATGAAAAAGGGTTTTTCCATACAAATTCTTTATATATTAGCCCTGTATAAGATTATTCGCATAGATATACATTTTTACTTCTAGACTTCCTGACTTTAAAATCTCTTTTATTTCATATTATTTTATTTATTTATTATTATTATTATTTTTTTTTTCATTGACTACGAATAAAATAAATCACCGGGACAGACCAATATTTGTCAGTAGGTTTTGATATGTGTTTGAACTTTTAGCTTATTTGTCATTACTAAAGCGTTAAGTTTGAGTTCAAATCTTTAAGCATATAATTTTATTTGGTATTTTAAATTAACCTATGGTTACGTTTTTGGTTATTTGATTTTATCGTGATTCCTTTTTTAGTTATAATTTGTAACCCTTCCGACTTCTTACGGAGTGTATTATATTGACTCCACTTGTATCCATATTTATTTTTATTTTTTATATATTTATTTTATATATTTTTTTTATATATATTTGATTTGATTAACTAATGGTGGCTTGAATATGTAAAAGGAAAAGTGTTCTAGCGGCGTACCGTATAAGGCTACTTGCGGTATCAATTCTTTAGATACAAGATATGAATGATAAAGGTATTTAAAACCGTGAGAACCGCTATAATCCAGTTCGGATCCAATATCACGAGTTGTAACTCGTAAGACATTGACACTTCCTATTTAATTATCCGTTATTCTACCAAACCGATTGACTCTGGGTGATAAAATATATTATTGGTTTTCTTAATGGAAAGGAATTCACACGAGTTAAGGAGATTATTGATTTACACCACCCGAGTCAGATTATCATGTGTTGAATTCCATGTTTACTGATTTAGCACTCATAAATATTCCTAACGCACTCAATTGCGGTGTTTGTTTTTAGTGCTATTAATTCTATATAACGTGTCAAGGAACTATTAACACTAAGAAGTGTTCATTCCCTCTGTCAGACTCGTAATTCTGTTAATAATTCTATGTATATTCTTTCAAGGATTGATTTGGCACAGGATAGGCCCTTAACTGACAGGTGTCTTAGTGTACCCTCCCTTTTTTTCATGACACGTGTTACAATTAGTTATGTGCTTTTTATATCTGTAAGCATTGTAGGCCAGTAAAATAGTGATTTGGCTTTCTGTGACATAGTAGGGAACCCTGGATGACGGAATGCAACCATTTATGACGATTGGTATGAAAGAGATTATTACTACTACCTGTCGTTAGTCATCTGCTGTGTTCTTCGGGTTTCCTCGTCACGGACCTACATATAATATTACATTTGATTACATTATTCTGATACACATACTTTAAATATACTTTTGCTTTAGGGTTTCTGATCGAAGTGTTTATTGTTTGCTTAGCCGCTGACCCTGTTTCGTTCGAAGTGTTTATTGTTTTTGCTTAGCTGCTGCTGACCCTGTTTTCGTTCGAAGTGTTTATTATTTTGCTTATTGCTGCTGACTCTTGCTTTGTTCAGTTTGTAACAGTTCTGCGCTCCGACTCAGATATGCAATGCTCGCGATCTCTTGGGTTAAGGAATTTTCTTGTTTAGATACGGTTTTAACAATAGGCACGGATGTTTCTATATTTTTTAGTCTAATTAATGGTTCTTTGCAGTATGGTGCGGGATTGCGGGATAATGCGTCAGCTATGATATTGCTTTCCCAGGTAGATATCTTATCTTGGCTCCAAAGACCTGAATGATCATTTGTCACCGAGTTCCTTTTGGACTGTGATTAAAGCCTTTGAAAAAACTCGGTAAATGACTCATGGTCAGTAAGGATTTTATCAGGATAGCCATAGATTATGAACTTAAAATATACTAGTGAGTTAAAGATACCTAGCCCTTCCTTGCCTATTACTGTATATTTACTTTCAGAGGGCTTTAGTTTACATGAGTAAAAAGCTATAGGAAAGAACTGTTTATCATATTGCTGAAGTAGTATCCCTCTTACCCCCTTCCCCTTGGTCTGAGGCGTCTGTTGCAATAAAAAAAATTCCTTATTTAAATCAGGGATTTTTAAGTTAGGTAAGCTGCATTATTCCGCTTTTAAGATATCGAACGCCTGTTGATGCTTTTTAGACCATAATCAATCTACGCTCTTCTTCGTAAGATCTGTTAAAGGAGCTGTCATGATTGAAGAGTTACATATTTGCATACGATTGTAATACCCACTACAGCGCAAAAGTGTTGTATCCCCCTTTTACGTTAATAAGTACCGGAAAGTTATGAATAGCCGACACCTTACCATGGACTACTTTAAGACCTTGACTAGACACATAAAACCTAGATAAACATGTTCGGTTTTTTAAAACTCACATTTAGATATTTTACTCTGAGATTATTTGTCTTTGTCTCTGTAGCACTAGCTCTAGTTTATGTGAATGTACTTCTAAGGTATTAGAAAAGATTACAAGATCATCCATATAGGCATGTAGGTCATCCCCTAAAAGTCTCCAAACACTATATTGTAATTGGGGCGCAACGTAAGCCGGAGGAATACGTAAAAATTGATAATGTCCCCGCCTGAGTGTGCTGAAAACGGTGTATGAGGTACAATCACTTAGGTAATGGTATCTGGTAAAAGCCTTTAAGTAAGTCCAAGCTGGTGAAAAATTTATTCTAACCTAACAGAGATAAGATGTCGTCGGTATATGGCACTGGAAACTATCGGGAGTCGTTTCCTTGTTTAAGCGACAGAAATCTACGCAGATACGCCAAGTCCGATCTTTTATGGCATGACGTTTGAGGGAAAAATTATATGGGCTTATTTGATTTCCTAATGACTCCTATTACTAACATTTTTCAACTTCGTCATTTATCTCTATTTTGAAATTTCATTGGGGTTCTACACGAAGGTACGTATATAGCTTTATGTTTGTCCTTAGACCGTATTTTGTTTTCAATGACATCCGTTTTTTTCTCCCAGAGATCACTCGCTAGTGGAGAAACTTCCTGGTATTCAGGTAAAAGATAAAAAAAATTTCTGCTGAATCACCTCTGCTTGAATGACTTTACGGATATTACTTTAGATAGAGTATAAGGGAGATTCATCTACGACTGATTGGGCGTGATTAAAAAGTTAGTCAACAATAAAAAAAAAGAAATGCGATATATATGTATAGGTTTTTGTGGATTACTATATTAACTTGTTGCTGCTAGTCAACCGGGTGGTCTAGGGCTTTGTTCGCGGAAATCGTTATATTTCAGAGTGTCGGGAAGGATTAAAATTTCATTTCCCAGCAAAGTCTTTTTACACGCACTAAGACATTCGAGGGTGCATGTTTCTCGAGATTTTGCGTGCAAACTGCGACTGCGGTTGTGGGAGAATTCTGTTGGGTCATTTGAACAATGTTACGATTTATGAGACAAATGTATAGTTCCTCTATATAAGTTATTATTTGATTAACTGTCTCTTTTTGTTCAAACGGATTTCAATATGTTTGAAGGTTTATAGGATTTTCATTTGATAAACACGCCTTATTTTGCAGAATGTAAGATAATATTTTGTATACCCCTAGATGAATCTTACAATTACACTAGATACAGATCAATGTTTTTTATAACTATAGAGGTATCTGTAAACGCTCGCTTATCCGCACTTCTCATTAGGGAAGTTCGAACAACAGACGGTGAGTCCGTAAATACAGGATATTACGTGTACTAAAGGAATAAACAAGATATTCTAATTTTTACGGCGGCGCTACAGTCAGGCTTTATCCACCCACTACTTATAATAACTTACGTATTAAAAAAAAACGAAAACCTGCTCTGATTATTTATACGTCGTGTGGATGCAATAGGGAAATTCCTTTTTAATTTTTCCAACATCGCTCTCCCTTTCCGCTGAAGTCGCTTAAATGGAATGTGCTTTGCTTGCTACACTCGGCAGTTTTAACTGACCTTGACCGCTTGACTGGATGACATAGTACCCAAGTGCTTAAGCACGATTTGTTTGTTTCTGAAAGGGCTACTGTTTACCTATTTCTTTTTGTAATAATTAGGATCCTTCTCTTTATTACCATCGGCAACGTATTGTGTGTTTTTAGCATTCTGTTGTTGGTTACGTGTAAAGCAACGAACATATGAATGACGAACTATAGGAATTGAGCGATTACTATTAAGACAAGTTATTTCTACTACATTCAATATTAATTGTTTGTACTTGCTGTTGTTTACTTCATTCTTTGCTAAAATTTGAAATAGTGAGGGATCCTGGTCAACGCATTTAGCCTAATGAAAGTTTTTTATAGACATGTTATTCCTTGCAACCCAGCCATATTTTTAAAGTTAAGTTGAGTCATTGAGGTTCGATATTTTATATAACTCAAAAAACTCAAGGCTAAAACTGCGATCGGGACTTGCAAAGGAGCATTTATTGTCATGACCCGAAATAGTGTTACCTCTAATTTATCTAGATTTGTACGGGCGTTCCACTTGTTTTTTGTGTGTTTTCTAATCACTACGGTGCTTAACGACCCTATCCATGCATCTGTATAAATACAGACGTCCAACTGCGTAAACGCATATTCACTGTTTAATATGATTTGTTACGTAAGGGATTAATAATCACCCAAAATGATAAAATTAACATAGTATATGATTATGATATTTCAGTAGAACTTCTGGAAACAGACACTCAAAGATAAAAAACTCGCAGTAGCGAAATCTCAATGATGTAGATAATTTCTGTAAAAAAGTAAGATTAAGAATGTCTCGTAACTTCAGCCACAGGAATAACGAAATTCGACCTGCAAAGGAAACACTCAAAGTTACTCCAAATGAATAAAAAACTGTACTTAGCTTGCTTTTGTGGGAAGTCACGGTGTTCCGATAACGACACACGGCCTTGGTCCTCCTTCTCTATTTAGCGGATGACCTGGTTTGGCTTCAGTTTCCCCCGTGCGTGTTGTTTCGATGATTCGAGCCCTTGAAAGATCCGATGCTGCAGACGCGTTCGGTTTGTTTCTTGAAGTGCCGGAAACGCTCACTAACGATGTTTTCTTGAATGATTCTAATGAGAGACGAAGCTTGCGTTGCCGTAGGAAAAAGACACGTCGGTTTTGTTTCTTGAAGTTATTCACTAAACGATGATACTAAGTTGCTTGAAGAATCTCTTGCTTCCATCGTCGTTGAAGAGTTCTTATATGATACTTCATTATTCTGATTTTTCTTCGGAGAAGTTGTAGAGTTCTTCTGGTCCACTGCCACCACTTTTAGGGCTTGTGCCTTGTATGATAAGGCGCCCTATGAGGTAATGTTAGACTTGCGATAATCTTACGCTAAGTCGGTTGGTATTGCACTTCCATCTTCAATGGAGTGTCTTGGGTTTGTAGATTACTTACGAAGTCGGGATTATCTTCTTGTTTATGACGACGATGTGTTAAACTCATGATGATTCGGTGAGGAGGTTCTTGTAGAAAACACGAAGTATAAAAATATATATATTCTTCTTAGTTTACATGGTGAAGATCAGGTATGATTGTACAAGTCTTCTAATAACGATAGCTTGATCGCTTCTGCCAATGATGATGGCTAATTCTATTCTCTCTACATGATAAAGCTTAGGTAAAGAGGTACAGGTCTTCTAATGACGATAGCTAACTCTATTCTGCTTCTCTACCATCTCTGTTACAAGTTATGAAGGAACAGACAGTAGCTTGAACATATGAACATACAATCAGATGACATAGTTTCATACGAACACACAATCAAAATGAGACACGCTACAGATCACGTAGGCCGTTTGAATTATAGGTCCCGGTGTTTGTCTCAAGTAGGGAGCTTGGACTAGAGTTTATAAACAAATGAATGACTACAGGTGACGGCATGTTATCTTAGCCTACTTTTATTGTATACGTCATCTTTAGCGTCTCTAGTCTGATCACATTCCTGCAAGCAATCTGGTTGACCTCTTAGTTTTAGTCTTTTATATATATGGACTAACATTCCATATTTTATTATGTAAACACTTACATATATATATATATATATATATTATATATATATATATATATATATATAATAATAATTTGATTCTATTATATATATATATATATATATATATATATATATATATATATAGATATATATATATATATATATATATCATATATATATATATATATTATATATATATATATATATATATATATGATGATTAGAAAATAAGCCTTGTCGTAACCTCATGTTGCTTGAATGCTGAATTCTGTTTACACGAGATTTTTCCTTTTGTTTTACAGGTGAACATCAGGTGGCCACAGGACCCACGTCAACGACATGACCCAAATTGCCAACATTGCCTACACTATCATCCACTTGGTAAGTTCGTGAGGGGAACTTGGGAGTAAGAAGAAGTCCTTTTATTCATGGCTGCTTTGTAATATTTTTGTACTCTTTCTTATTATTATTTTTCCGTCTGTCCACCCTCAGATCTTAAAAATCACTGAGGCTAGATGGCTGCAAATTGGTAAGTTGATCATCTTCCCTCCAATCATCAAATATACCAAATTGCAGCCTTCTAGCCTCAGTAGCTTTTATGTTATTTAAGGTTAAAATTAGCCATAATCGTGCGTCTGGCAACGATATAGAAAAGGCCACCACCGGGACGTGATTAAAGTTTAATGAAACATGGCTCATACAGCATTATACCGAGACCACCAAAAGATAGATCTATTTTCGGTGGACTTGATTATACGCTTTACAGAACAGTCGATGGCTCCGATGAAACTTCGGTGCATTTTTCACTTGTTATATCCATACATGCTTCTGTTGTGTCACTTTCAGTATGTCATCTTTATGACATACTTAGAAAAAGCTCATCATCATCATCATCATCATCTTCATTATGAAAGTGTAAAACACGAACGCAAAACAATGACCACGTTACTTGGAGCAGGATCAATTTTATCCCAGAATGGAGAAGCGTAGTATTCACACATTACTTTTCTTACTCCACAGATTGTAAGCCAACTGCCAACTGCCTTGCTAACGGTGGCTATTGCATCAGAAACAACCATAAAGACGATTGTGACGGCCTCCTGTTTTCAAGGGAATGCAGGTCGCCCCTATGTTCCTGCTGTGTAGAAGGTAAGAAGAAGATGAAGAAACTTTTGTGGTTTCTTTTTCATAATGGTGATTCTCGACTGAGAGAAGTGCAATTTTATGAGACGCCGAAGCAAAGAGAATATAACTGAAACAAATAGTCCAGCTGGGAACTTTCCCGCCCACGAAAAAAAAGGAAAACAACATTTACAGTAAACATATCTGTGAGAAACAACCCTGGAAGAATTTTGTTTTCATCTTCCAGAAGCTCTATAGAAAACAAGGCATTTATTTGAGATAAAAATCTTTTAGTCTTGGTTCCTAATATCATAAGCATTGGTTGACAGTCGGACTATCCGAGTACATTCTGAGCCAACTTGGAGAACTAGTCGAAGCTGACGATCAATAACTCAGGGGGTGGCTTTCGCAGCTACACTGAAGCGGGATGAATGCCAAGAAATGCCCGAAATCTGTCTCAGCTCAACCTCAGTGTGTCAAGATAAAAACGCAGGCTACGAGTGCGTTTGCAATGCAGGCTTCGAGACTATAGTATGTGGAGGTGAGGGATACTCAAGATTTGTACAATCTCAGCTTGACCGAAAAAAGACAAAAGATAAGAGTTATCATTCAAGAATTAATATGCAGATGGCATTCCATTCTTCCCTTTCTGTAAAGTTGTTTTTTTTTAAGTTCCAACTTGCATTCAGGTTTATATACCTTGAAAAGTGCTGTACTCTGAGTCTTGTTTAAATCTTATAAATTCTCTAAATTGACGTCTGATATCATTGACATGAGTTCCTCTTTTCAACAGATGTAGATGAATGTCTCAGCAATCCATGTAAAAGTGAGCTTTTCTTTACCTGCAAAAACACACCCGGAAGCTACGAATGCATCTGTGTCGAAGGGTATTCTCTTAGCATATCAAATGATTCTTGCAGCGGTAAGTTTCGTTTACAATATGACACAAAATAGGGATTACCATTTTCCGTTTTTCCTTTCCCGTAACGTTGAGCTGCAAGTTTTCCTAATAGTGAGAAATGTCCTCCCTGGTTTGTTTAGGTCTGACTGTTTCTATAAATCTGCATCTGATATCACTGACATAAGCTCATTCTTCTCTTCAACAGATGTAGATGAATGTCTCAGCAATCCATGTAAAAGTGAGCTTTTCTTTACCTGCAAAAACACACCCGGAAGCTACGAATGCATCTGCGACGAAGGGTATTCTCTTAGCATATCAAATGATTCTTGCAGCGGTAAGTTTCATTTACAATGTGGCAGAATCACAAGCTTAAAAAAAACAAGTGGCAAAACCCTCCCCACATTAACCTAGTCACTCCAGCTGCCAAACCCACCCTCAGTCACACTTTCTTCTTTACACAACAAAATACACACAGGACAATTGACCTACACCTATACAAAAACAAAAAAAACAAACACAAAACACATGTACTTACCAACTCCAGATATTCCAGGGCTATCCTGTGCTGTCCGCCAGTCGAGGTCACAGAAATACCAACAACAACAACCAAGAACCACAACCCACAACCCAATAACACAACAACACAACGACCAAGGACCACAACAACACAACAACAACCATGGAACACAACCACAACTCAACAACACAGCAACCAACCAAGGAACATAACCACAACCTAACAACACAACAACCAACCAAGGAACACAACCTCACACATAACAACAAAACACAACAACACAACAAAAGACCATTGCACAAACAACACAAAAAAATCACAACAGCACAGGCACAACAACTCTAAGCAAAAACACTAACTTAACGACACCAAATAACAACAAAAACACATAACTCAGCTGAATATCACTGCCTTCTCCAAAATGTTCCAGCACTACTGTCTGTCACCAGCTCTCAACAAAGACTGCCTGAAAACTCACTGAAAACACAGAACTCTAAACTCCAACAGCACCAGCAGACAGCCCAGAACCCACCAACAACCAGTACAGTCGTTAACCATCCAACCACCAATTACTCTCTCTCTCTCTCTCTCTCTCTCTCTCACACACACATACACACACACACACACACACACACAGACGTTGTCAAATGGAACTCCATAACTCCTCCATAACAATATGACACAAGATAGGGATTACCATTTTCCGTTTTTCCCTTCCTGTAAAGTTGAGCTGCAAGTTTTCCTAATAGTGAGAAATGTCCTACCTGGCTTGTTTAGGTCTGACTGTTTCTATAAATCTGCATCTGCTATCACTTACATGAGCTCATTCTTCTCTTCTACAGATGTAGATGAATGTCTCAGCAATCCATGTAAAAGTGAGCTTTTCTTTACCTGCAAAAACACACCCGGAAGCTACGAATGCATCTGCGTCGAAGGGTATTCTCTTAGCATATCAAATGATTCTTGCAGCGGTAAGTTTCGTTTACAATATGACACAAGATAGGGATTACCATTTTCCGTTTTTCCTTCCCCATAACGTTGAGCTGCAAGTTTTCCTAATAGTGAGAAATGTCCTCCCTGGCTTGTTTAGCTGTGACTGTTTCTATAAATCTGCATCTGATATCACTGACATGAGCTCATTCTTCTCTTCAACAGATATAGATGAATGTCTAAGCAATCCATGTAAAGATCCAAACTCCCACTGCGTCAACACACCCGGAAGTTACAACTGCGAATGTAACACAAACTATATCATTTTCAAAGACCTTTGTGGTAAGTTTCGTTGAAAAAAACAATAACTATTAAAATAAAAGTTTTATCAGAATGCAAGGAACAGTTTTATGGGTTCTCTGGTATTTGAGTAGGTAAGTTTCGTTTACGTAACAATGACAGAAGATGGTTGGGGGGGGTTATCATTTAGGAACTAATGTGCATCTGCCATCATTTTCCGTGTTTCATTTTGGGTAAAGTTGACCATTGAAACATCCTGTCTTGTTTGTTTAAGTCTGACAAATTCCCTAAATCCACATCTGATATCACTAACATGATTTCCTCTTTTCAACAGATATAGATGAATGTGTATCCAGTCCGTGTACAGCTCCAAACTCCCACTGCGAAAACACAGTAGGAAGTTACTACTGCAAGTGCAACTCAGGATATTATACCAACGTCTTCGGAGCTTGTGGTAATTTTCGCAAGAATTTCAAAACAATCTTCTGGGGAACTGAAGCTCCCTTTCAGACACTTTTGGAAACATTGTTTAATATTTAAAATATGGTTTGGTACCAAATGATGACTGTAACAGACTAGTCATGTATTAAGCAAGGAAGTACATAAATAAAGGTATAAGCCACGAAGGAAAAATAAAGAACGGAGTTGACGCAAGATCGTTAGACGTTCAACGTCCTTTACTCTGCTTAGTAAAGGACGTTGAACGTCCAAAGATCTTGCGGCGAATCCGTTGCTTATTTTTCCTTCGTGGCTTATACCTTTATTTATGGATTTATCACGTTCCAAACTTTCTTGATTCAGTTATATAAGGAAGTACATGCACAATCAAAATCAAGACAAATTTCTTGACACAATTGCAGGTCTAAAAACTTTATTTCTGGATTATTTTTGTTGAATGATTTATAGATGAGTGAGTGAAGTGTAAAATAAGCTGAGTATAGAATAACGCTACAAAGGGAATTGATATGTCTTAACAGAGCCTACTTCATATACCTTACTTATACCATTTTTTCATTTACGTGCACAAGAACTTCTTTAAAGTCCTCCTTGTGATTTAATACCATAAATATATATATATATATATATATATCTATATATATATATATATTATAATATATATATATATATATATATATATACATTGAGCTGCAAGTGTCTTTTAATATCCAATTCGCTCTACCTAGGAATTAATATATTTTCATATATGTTAATGTCACTGAAGTCGTGATTTCTCCTCATTCCACTGGTTCGAATCCACAAGAGGACGAAATTATCATCAACTAAAAAATTCCCCTCGGTTAACACATATGAAAATATATTAATTCCGAGGGAGAGTGAATTGTTATTAAAGGAACTTTGTAGCTTAATGCATGTACACACACACACACACACACACACACACACACACAACTACACACACACACACACACACACATATATATATATTATATATTATATATATATATATATATATATCTATATATATGTATATATTATATAAAATTAATATATATAGATATAATAAAATATAATTTTATATATATATATATATATATATATAAGCCCAAAACCAGAGGAAAACGATAGGCAGAAATCCAAGTGCTTTCGTCTTTACTAAGACATTGTCAAGGAACGAATGAAATACTGTCGGAAAGTTATCAGGTAAACAACAAGATCAAGAATACCAGATGGTTAATAGTCAAAAGGGTAAAGATCTAAGAGATAATCAAGGCTTATCGGATATCACAAGGTCACAAACCTATACATAGATTTATTTAATTAACCATAACAGAAACTGCAACGTGTCCATATAGTTCAAAACATGTAAAAACTGAATATATTATTTTTTTTGCTTATATTTATCTACAACTTTTTTCATTATGAAGGCATCAAGCTTAAATAATAACAAAGACCTGACCATGAGAAGGATTAAACGTCTACTCCCTCTCATACATACATATACCTGTCATTTTCAGATATACTTATTTGAGCTGGAATAGACCCATCCTCACCATCGTAGCCAAGTGGGCAATCATTTTTATTGCTTTTAGACTGAAATATATAGACAAAATCTACGTGGTCAGGTCGGCAACGTGATCTCTTTGTGATTATTGAGCCTGGGTTCGTTTCCCAGGGAAGGACATCACAATTTCTTCTTCAAATTTCATTGAACTTGCATCTTCAGGCTTTGTAATGACAAGCGTATCCAAAAAAGAGCATTGTGGCTATTACAATTTCATATGTATCTGGTAAAAAAGTGACCAGTAGATTCTACACACACACACACACACACACACACACATATATATATATATATATATTATATATATATATATAATATATATATATATATATATATATATATATATATATATATCTATATATATATATATATATATATATATTGCTACTTTCAAAATGCATGTTTCCCCTCTTTGAAATGTCATGTAGATTGTGTAACATTTTTTCAGATTCCTAGATAGCTTAGAATAGGATGTTTTAAATGTGTGTTCAGATTTCGCATTACATAATGTAAAAGAATATATATATTAACATAGAACGTAAAAAGAGAGAGATCTTCTTTGTCTGTTTGAAACTACGAATGTTTAACTTTTACTTCAACACTTTAAGATTAGAGGGTCTGCGAGATCCGTTTGCTTTCCTAAATCTGTCAACGCGTTTTGATAAGCGATCTCAAATCTTCATTTGTGTTTTGGAGAATCTGTCATCGTACGTGATAAGACTTCTCCTTCGTGTCGATCGAGTAGAGTAAGTATCTTTTTTTTAACAGACTGGACTCGTACGCGTATGTCTTTGCTGAGTCCCACGTGGAGATTGCACATTTCTTTATGAAGATTGCGTCAGATTTCGAAGCTACTAGAAGTATTTGTGCCAAGAACGTTTTTGTATCATATCTCCAATCCAGTTTCCGCAAGGAAGAAGATTTCATTAGATCATAGAACCTCGAGGTGGTTAGATCGCTCTCTCTCTCTCTCTCTCTCTCTCTCTCTCTCTCTCTCTCTCCCTCCCTCGACATCATTGAGATTATATTAACGTAATGTAAATTGGTCACTCGTAACTTAGAATTTCATATTTGATATTTCTTAGAGTTTATTTAGTGTTATTTAGTTTCTTTTGTGGAATCTGAACAAACATTGTTTCGTAACGGCGCCTGGTTTTTGTGAAAGTGTGATATACAAGCTGCAGCAAGAGAAAGAAAGAAGTTAGTATACCAAAAAGGTAAAGTGTTATATTTTTATTAGTTGCAACTAATAATGGATAGGGAGTGTGGTTAACTAATAATTGATAGGAACTGTGGTTAACTAATAACAGGTGGTTATGAAGGTTTGGTAAAAACTGTTGGTTATAATGTTTTGAGTGAAAAAGATTTACACTTTAAAACATTGCTGATTTTTTTTTTTTTGTGTTTGCGTTTGTTCCACTGTTTGTGCACTTGTTCATTTTCTTATTGAAGTGTGTCTTTTTATTTTATATTTTCATTTACATTCACAATTTAATTGACTTAGTTATTTTCATTGTTTAATCATTGCACATTTAATTAAATTTAACATTTGTGAATTAATTTGCATTTACTTAGAATTCTTTTCAAGTTTTGTTGTTGTTTAGCACTTGCGAATTAATTTCAAATTTTCAATTATTGCCTAACACTTTTGAATTTCAATTGAATTAATTTTCTTGAATTTTGTGATAAATTAATTTTGATTTAATTTTACTTAATTTGATTCAAGAATTAATTAAACTTTACTTTGTTTTCAAGTAACAGTAATTTTCCCTGATATTGTGAATTTCACTTATAAATTTTGAGTTTAATAATAAATTTTTGTATTTAAAATCTTTTAATAAGTATTTTTATTTAATAACAAGTATATATGAAATTTAATTATGATTATATATATATATATATATTATATATATATATATATGTTAGGTAGAAATATAGAGTGGTAATTGATTTTCTTTCCTTCAATTTACTTGAAGTGACTTAGAACCAGGGAAATACTTAGACTTCTGAAATCAGGGAAATACTTAGATTTTAAAGTTGTTGATGGAGTGATGCCCATTGATTAATTCAATTACTTACAAGATTACCTCACACCTGTTTTGATGAACTTAGTCTGATTTTCTGCAATACTGGTAAGTGTTAAGGGATCACTGTTGCCTTTAGAGTATTCAGTCGTTTAAACGTGTTATGAGGGTTCAGGTGTCTGGTTTTTGTGAGGTAACATTAAATGAATGGTAAGTGTAGTAACCAGATACTTGGCACTTCGTAACAATATATATTATATATATATATATATATATATATATATATATATATATATATATATATATATATATATATATATATATATATATATTATATATATATATATATATATATATATATATATAATATATATATATATATATATATATATATATACATACATATATATATGCACATATGTATATACGTGCATGTGTTTGTGTGCATGTGCCTCTTGTACACTGCAAATTTAATCGAAAATTTGCATATTTTGTGTTTTCTTACACAAAAGTTATTCATTATAATTATATCCATACCGAAAGTGGCTTCGTCGGCTTTGGAAAGAGAACGTGTGCTTATTATGTAAATGAACTCGTCAGTAATGATGCTGACAGTCAGTTTTTCTCTTTTCCAGTACCGATATCGTGAAATTCCAGAGCTGGTCCTCGGCGGCTCAGCGGAGGCTGGTTGGTGCTGGTGGGGTGAGTTGCAATGCAGGTGGAAATTAACACAGTGCCACTAACATCGGATGACAGAACCTGAGATAAATGCAAACTAATCTTTATTATTTCCATCACAAAATAAGTTTTCACTAATCAGATTTTTTTCCTGAACGAATTTCATTCCACTTGTTACACGATTCTCGTGAAAAAAAATGAATATATAAATAAAACACTGTATTTATAAATGAGCTTAGAATCATTAATATATATATATATATATAGATATATAAATATATAATAGATAATATTCATATAATTATGTCATATCACATTACCGTGATTCATATGCATACATCGAGCTACAAATGTCCTTTAATATCTAATTCGCTCTACCTACGAATTAATATATTTTCATACTTGTTTAACCGAAGGGGAATTTTTTAGACGATACGAAATTCGTCGGCTCACACGATTGCGGTGGCTGTGTGGTCTAAGGCTTAACTGTGCATCTTGAATTTTTTGGCTCGATGGTTCGCGCCTGCGAGCCGACGAATTTCTAATCGATTAAAAAAATTCCCATTCGGTTAATTAACATAGAGAAAATATAATAATTCCGAGGTAGAGCAAATTAGATATTAAAGGACATCTGCAGCTCGATGTATATATATCGGCAATTGAATTGTCTACCTTCATCACTTCTTAACATCTGGAAAGACTAGTTCTATATTGTGTGTTTCACTTTCAAATTTAGGTTCAATTGCACATTTGTAGATTCTTATTTTAAACATTGTTTTGCAGTGATTGTTGTTTTCTGAATAAAGTCTCCAGCAATGGGCAGTTTCACATTTATTTTTTCCTGAACAAAGCAATTCTATATTTGTGACACTCTTCAACTTCATACCTGTATAAAACATTGAACTAATAAATGTCTGGAGTTTACACTACTCGTAACTTATACTACTTTTAGCAGCTCAAATTATTACAGTGGCAAATCATAATTTCTGACTGAATTGATCATGTCGCAAGAACCTTCATATGATCATTCATATGGAATCAGGAATATAACAACCATTCTCATAAGGTTCGTTTCAAAGCTGGGAGTGAATTGTCCCCTTAAAAGATTCATGTTTTAAGGCAAATTGTGGAAGTTTTGGCTCAGCTAACAAAATTCCGATTCGAACAATCGAAGGTTCAAATGAATGGTGATGATATGTGGCACCACTGAAGAATTTCCAAAGAAATGGGGAGGTCGTACTTTCACTCCGCTAAAAATTACTGTTATAAAAATGTTAAATACAACAAATTTATTTTTAAGCTCAAAATTTGTAAGTGAAATTCACATTCTCAGGGAAATTTACTTTTACTTGAAAACACAGTTTACTTAAGTCTTGAATTAATTATTAAACAAAATTAAATCAAAATGAATCTATCAAGAAAGTTAATTAATTACGAATTAAATTACTCAAGTAAAACTCAAAATTTCAAGCAATAATTAATATATGAAAAGAAATCTAAACTAACTCGCAAGTGTTCAATAAAATCATGTATGCAATTTCAAATCACTAAGAAAATCCTAGGTTAATCAAACAAAAATCAGAAAATTGTGAAAAAGGGCTAAAATTGCACAAACACACACACAAAAATAGAAGAATTAAATAGAGAACAAACACAAAAAACTGAAATGTGAAAAAAATGAAATAATTCCCTACTGTTTTTTTAAGTGCACTTAAAACTTGTAATAAGACATTACCTTTCCACAATATCTATAATTGGACACGTATTTACCAGGCCGTTACACAATATTGACACTTTTACCATATCTGTTCAGATTTCACAAACGGAATATTACACAAATACTAGAGAGACCAAATCAACCACTAAGTTACGTTACCGTAAAATATTAAATATCTCTCATATGTCGGGGTGGTTTAAGGCTTCACTGCCAGTCCTAGAATTGAGAGGTCGCTGGTTCGCACCCGTCGATCGCCAATTCTATTATCGCTTAATAAATTCCCCCTCGGTTAACCATATATGAAAATATATTAATTCCGAGGTAGAGCGAATTAGATATTAAAGGACATTTGTAGTTCGATATATATATATATGAGAGAGAGAGAGAGAGAGAGAGAGAGAGAGAGAGAGAGAGAGACCTTACCTTACAGACCTTACATCTTGTTCGAGTTGCCCCAGGTCGCTCAGTGTGAGGTACCTCTAATGTCTACCAGAGAGTTGCTAGTACATCTTCCGGTATATTTTGCATCTTCCAATCTTGGATGGTCTGGGATGCAGCTTAGATATTTGTCGAGCTTATTCTTAAACACATCTACGCTCACTCCTGATATATTCCTCAGATGAGCTGGCAACGTATTGAATAGACGCTGCATTATCGATGCTGGTGCGTAGTGGATTAATGTCCTGTGTGCTTTCCTTATTTTTCCTGGTATAGTTTTGGGCACTATTAATCTACCTCTGCTTGCTCTTTCTAATATTTTTAGCTCCATGATTTTTTCGGCTATTCCTTCTATCTGTTTCCATGCCTGAATTATCATGTAGCGTTCTCTTCTCCTTTCTAGACTATATAATTTTAATGATTGTAGTCTTTCCCAGTAGTCAAGGTCCTTAACTTCTTCTATTCTAGCTGTAAAGGACCTTTGTACACTCTCTATTTGTGCAATATCCTTTTGATAGTGTGGGTACCATATCATATTGCAATATTCAAGTGGACTACGAACATATGTTTTATAAAGCATAATCATGTGTTCAGCTTTTCTTGTTTTGAAGTGCCGTAACAACATTCCCATTTTTGCTTTACATTTTGCCAATAGAATTGCTATTTGATCATTGCATAACATGTTCCTATTCATCATCACACCAAGGTCTTTAACTGCTTCCTTATTTGTGATTGTCTCATTATTAGGTCCCCTATATGCATATAGCTTTCCTTCTCTGTCTCCATAATTTATTAATTCAAACTTATCAGAGTTAAATACCATCCTATTTACCTCTGCCCAATCATATACTTTGTTAGGGTCTCTTTGTAGCGCGTTCCTATCTTCATCACAAGTAATTTCTCTACTTATTCTTGTGTCATCGGCGAAACTACTCACTACCGAGTCCTTAACATTACTGTCTATGTCTGCAATCATAATAACAAACAGTAATGCAGCTAACACCGTACCTTGTGGCACACTGGATATTACCTTAGCTTCACCTAATTTCTCATCGTTTGCAATAACTATCTGTTTTCTGTTGTGTAAAAATTCTTTTAACCATCTTCCTACTTTATCCATGATATTGTGTTTTCTAATTTTCTTCGCTAATATATTATGGTCTACCTTGTCAAAAGCTTTTGAAAAGTCTAGATAAACCACATCTGTTTCATTTCCGCTTTTAATATTTTTGTATATGTTCTCACAGTGGACTAACAGTTGGGTTTGTGTACTTTTTCCGGGTACGAAACCGTGTTGTCCTATGTTAATCAAATTATTTTTTATTAAATGTTTCATAATATTTTTCTTCATTACCCTTTCGTACACTTTCATAATATGTGATGTTAGACTCACAGGCCTATAATTACTTGCCTCTAGTCTTGATCCACTTTTGGAAGTAGGGGTAATATATGCTAATTTGTGCTCATCATAAATCTTGCCTGTATCTACACTTTGTCTTAATAATATTGCAAGTGGCTTTGCGACAGAATGAACTACTTTCTTTAACAAAATAGCAGGAACACCATCAGGACCTGCAGCAGCTCCATTTTTAATATCATTAATAGCCTGCACAATATCAGCTTCATTAATATCTATGTCAGCTAAATATTCGCTATTTTTGTCCCTTACTTCTGTATCATTATCTTCATTATCAATTCTAGGGGTGAATTCTCTCTTATATTGTTCTGCCAATATGTTGCATATTTCCTTTTTTTCATTCGTTAATCTCCCTTCAATTCTTAGAGGGCCTATTTCTATTCTTCTTTTATTCATCTTTTTTGCGTACGAGTATAATAGCTTGGGGTTTTGCTTGATATTTACTAGGGTTTTTTCTTCCAAGTCCCGTTTTTCATTTTCTTTTGATTGTATAATCTTTTGTTCTGCATTTTCTATCTTACTTTTTAGTTCTATAACTTTCCATGCATTTTTTTCTTTTGCAAGACATTTTTTCCACTTTCTGATTTTCTGGAACAAGATCCTTCTGTCTCTTGGTATGCATGACTGATGTTTACTTTTTTCCACTATTTTCTCTAATATTTTATATAGTATCTCCATATTTACCCTTAAGTCATCACTTACAAAAATGATATCCCAATCTTTGTTTAATTCTTCATTTATTTCTGACCATTTTATATTTTTACTGTAGAAGTTGTATTTTCCATATCCTTCCCACTTTTTCATTTCTTGCTTATCTCTGTTTTCACTTGCTTTGGAACGGACTGTTAATTCTATGACATTATGGTCTGAAATACTCGCATTATAAACTATTATTTCATTAACATAATTCACCTCGTTCACAAATACTAGGTCTAAAGTATTTTCCTTTCTTGTTGGCAGGTGATTTATTTGTTGAATGTTGTATTCTAGTAGCATATCTAATAGAGAGAGAGAGAGGTAAATGATTTTGGGAATGTGATACTCTGCAAGTAACCTTATAATTCTCTTTCAAAACGAGAAAGAGAGAGAAAGTGGGATTACAACTATAAATAATCTTTATTATTACAGTTTTGGAACATAAAATTCTCTTAACATGAAAGTTATTGAAATACAGTTGGAAGCATAGAGTGTTGTCACTTCCGTGACAATGTCACAACTGTTTAGGGGACGAGATATTCATTTCATCTTCAAATTAAATTACTTACAAGTCAGCAAATTCTCTATTGACAAATTAACCCTCTTACGCCGATTGGACGTATTAAACATCGAGTCAAAATGTCTCCCGTATGCCGATTGGACGTATCATACGTCGGCTCAAAAAAGTTTTTTTTTAAAATTGGCAGAAAAATACTTATAGGCCTACCAGCCGAAAACTTTTGTATCACGCGCCTTGGGGGATGCTGGGAGTTCACGGATCAAGGCGTTGTTTTGTTTACAATCGCTACGCAGGCGCGTAAGCGCGAATTTCTTTCTTATCGCACTAAAAAGTATCAGTGACACATCTCAAAAATTATTTCGTCACTTTGACATAATTTTTGCACCATTTTAAATTATCCTTTACATGAAGTATTATATATGAAAATGTGCGCAATTTCATTTAAAATACAACAAAAAAATACTCATGATTGTAGCTTTTATAAATTTTGAAATATTTTCATATAAATAACGATAAGTGCAAAAATTTCAACCTTCGGTCAACTTTGACTCTACAGAAATGGTTCGAGAAGAAAAACGCAATTGTAAGCTACAATTCTTATATTATAGTAATATTCAATCATTTGCCTTCGTTTTGCAACAAATTGGACGTCTCTAGCACAATATTTCGATTTATGGTGAATTTATGAAAAAAAAATTTCCTTACGTTCGTGCGATAACTCTCTGATAAATTTTTTCGTGCGATTGTCCTCATGTTTGCACCCTTTTAAATTTGCCGTTACATAAAGTTTTATATATGGAAATGTGCGCAATTTCATGCACAATACAACACAAAACAACCCATGGTTGTAGCTTTTATCAGTTTCGAAATATTTTCATATAAATAACGTTAAGTGCAAAAATTTCAACTTTCGGTCAACTTTGACTCTACCGAAATGGTCGAAAAACGCAATTGTAAGCTAAAACTCTTATATTCTAGTAATATTCAATCATTTACCTTCATTTTGCTTTTGCAACGACTTGGAAGTCTCTAGCACAATATTTCGATTTATGGTGAATTTATGAAAAAAAAAACATTACGTTCGCGCGGTAACTCTTCCGAAAAAATCAGAATTTTTTTGTGTGATTGTCGAAATGTTTGCACCATTTAAAATTAGCTGTTACATAAAGTTTTATATATGAAAATGTGCGCAATTTCATGTAGAATACAACTAAAAATGATTGAAGGTTGTAGCTTTTCTCTTTTTTCGAAATATTTGCATATAAATCACGATAAATAGAAAAAAAACCACGTTCGGTCAAATTTGACTCTACCGAAATAGTTGAAAAACGCAATTGTAAGCTAAAACTCTTACGGCCTAGTAATATTCCGTCCTTTTTCTTCATTTTGAAAAAAATTTGAAGTCTCTAAAACAATATTGTGATTTATGGTGAATTTTTGAAAAATATATTTACCTTCACTCCGCGCGCCGATTCGCGGCCGCAAGTCTCCGAAATACGTACATCGCATTATCCTAATATTTGCTCCTTTTCATATTAGCCTTTTTATAGAGTTTCATATATCAAAATGTGCGCAATTTCATGAAAAATACAATAAAAAATAATTGAAGGTTGTAGCTTTTTCCATCTTCGAAATATGTGCATATAAAAAATATATATATTAAAATTTCGACATTCGGTCAAATTTAACTCGTCCGAAATGGTCGAAATCTGCAATTCTAATCTAAAACTCTTACAGTATCGTAATATTTATTCATTTGTCTTAATTTTGAAACAAATTGGAAGTCTCTAGAACATTATTTAGAATTACGGTGAATTTTTGAAAATAACATTTTTTTACGCTCGTGCGTTACGAATTCGTACATCATTTTGTGATAATATTTTTCCGGTGTTGCTTTTATTGTTTTACTATGTATTATATATTAAAAGGATTGCAATTTAGTGTACAATACAACGAAAAAAAAAGTAACTCGTTAGCTTTGACCGTTTTTTGCACAGCGTGATTTGAATACAATTATCTATGAATTTTTTTTTTCGTTACCATATATCGCATTATTTACATATGATAATGATATTATTTTTCATTTCTGATGATTTCATACTAAACTTCAGGCAATGAAAAAAAAATGAGCCAAAAATGAACTCTTAATCTTCAAAACTAAGCGCGCTGTGATTTTTTGAAAAAATTATTTTTTCCGGTTCCGCGCTCACTCCAAACCGGCGCCGGCATACAGGAGAGGTTTTGATTTTTAGGGCTTCGGCGTAAGAGGGTTAAAAGAGATAGGAGTTAATTTATCAGTAATATCAAACAGTTTCATAATAAAAGAATCTCTAATTACTAAAATGTATTGAAGAATCTTCTCATAAGGGAAGTTGAAGTCACAAGTGCTTCAAGTGCTCACTGATTCATCCGCTTTCACAAACAAAGCTAATTTCTCTCTCCCTCTTTACTCTATGTTCTATTTTAACTTTAAATAAAGCTTTTGCAAAATTATTTTGACTATTATTTAAACATATTAACTTTAAGCTAACATTAATATAAAATCTGAACATATTACAGAAACTTTACAATATTACATTCAATTACTGAGGGGAAGTTATGCTTTGCAAAGGCATCAACGTAAGATTATACAATTTCAGGGAGGACGACTTCCTACTGTCATTGCATGCAAAGGGCCCCTTCCTTGTGTGGATTGCCATGTGACCCTTGAGATGTAATTTCTGGGAGAACGTCTACAATCAAAGGATATAGAACTATGCTTAGTTCATTCTTTAAGCACAGAGGAATGGATGTGTCTTCAAACCAAGATTTAAGTGACCTGATTAAATCTATGGACATCGCAAAGCAAATGAGATATGATACGAATTCGTGGGATTTAGACGTAGTTCTGAAGTGGATTTCAGGACCCCCTTTTGAACCCATTCAGTCTTCCTGTCTCAGTGACCTGACGAGGAAAACTATTTTCTCAGTAACTCTAGCCACAGCAAAGTGGGTTAGTGAAATCCGGGCAATAGATAAAAGGGTCGGATTTTCACAGGGAGATGCAGTGCAGTGTATTCCTTCTCTCTGGGTTTTCTGGCAAAACAATGAGGACCCATCGAATCCGTGGCCACGATCGTTCTCTATTAAGAATCTGACAGATATTCTAGGACCAAACAAAGAAGAAAGGCGACTATGCCCAGTCAGAGCCTTAAAATATTACTTACAAAGAACAGAGAAGGTGAGAGGGGTCCGAAGCCCCTCTCACCTTCTCTGTTCTTTGTAAGTAATATTTTAAGGCTCTGACTGGGTGTTCGGTCAACAATCCGTCTCGCCCACTAACTAAGTACGCTTCATCATTTTTCCTTTGGTGTTCGGTCAACAATCCGTCTAGCCCACTAACTAAGTATGCTTCATCATTTTTCCTTTGGTGTTCGGTCAACAATCCGTCTAGCCCACTAACTAAGTACGCTTCATCATTTTTCCTTTGGTGTTCGGTCAACAATCCGTCTAGCCCACTAACTAAGTACGCTTCATCATTTTTCCTGAGAAACATAATTTCAGGAAAATTTGGTCCCTTTGAAAGTCATAGTTCATGAAGTGAGAGCGGTGGCGACGTCCCTCGCATTTAGACATAACATGTCACAGTGGCTGGCACGGTGTTGGGAGAGGATGTATAGGGAATCTAACTTCTCTTTATTTATTTTTGCCTCGAATAAGGTTTGATATTTGCTGGGAAGCCTGGAGGCACATTTGTGGCTAGAGTGCCCACCAGTTCCTTTTTAATGGTTGGGTTGTGACGGTTTTTTATGGTTATGGTGTAGTGTAATTTCTCTTGTTGTTGGATTCTGGTCTCGCCCAGGGCAAAGGCAACCTATTCAGCTTTGAGAGACGGTTGTACTTCCTGACTCCAAAGCCCCCACTTTTGTAGAGGCGACTCTGGGCTACACAGTCACGTACTCTACGGGTCAAATGGAGTACAGACTAAAGGCAATAATTATATGTAGTGCTCACTTGACAGGTAAAGAAACAACAAGCATATAATTCTATGTTGGCATTTTTTAAATTTCAGTTTCATTGCACACTAAGTAATGTATTGAGATAGTTCATCCATGATTCCCACCACCCGTTAAATGTCTAATCAGCTATATAATTACTGAGTAGGTGCATATACAAAAATGATATTTTCATAATAAAATAAGGTTTTTTATATACTTACCCAGTAATTATAGGATCAGAGCCCACCCACCTCCCCTTGCATGGACTTTAGAGCAGAAAACAAATTGAAGCTCTCTGCCAGGTTGTTACCTACATATACTCCCCGATAGTAGGTGGGGCATTCTAACCACACTGTAACCAGAACTAGCGCTAACTCGAATTTTAAGTTGTTAGCCTGCCGTAGGTAGAAAGCTCTTAGCTATATAATTCCTGGGTAAGTATGTACAAAACCTTATTTTATTATAAAAACATCATTTTGTATTTTCTGGGAATAGTTCTTGAATATAACACCATTCAATTAGGCCAAATCCTTTTGCATATATGTTACTTACCGGGCTTATGCTATGAACAAGTCGTCAGATAATAATTGCCTTAAGAATTCTTGATTTTACATTATTCCTTTTGGCCAACTTTTGTTTTTAGATTTTGTTTACCAGCCATAGGCCATTAGCAAGACACCGGTAAAAGATTACCTTAAGATAATTCTCGAATGTTATTCCATTCTTGTATCTCAATACTTTTGTATTTATTATTTACTTTCCGGGATTAGGCTACATGTAAGTCCCCAGTTAATAATTACCTTTAAAGTAATTCTTGAAGGTTGCATTATTCCCTTAGGTTATACCATGCTTTGGGATTTTGTTTGCCAGCCATAGACTATTATACTCGCAAGTCGTTTGGAAATATAGTTGTTTTTGTTTACTATGCCTGCAATACTCATTCCTTTCCTTTGCAGAGACTGAAAGTGCAGAGGTTGAAAAGTAGGAGAGAATGATTTTAATGTTTGGCTATAGGGACTTTGGGAGAAAATGCTTGCATGGCCTTTCCGTCTAGAGGTATTTTTCTGATGTCATACAACTTTGAATGTTTCACATCTTTGCTACTAGCCTCCAGATTGCTTGGTAGACTGGAGCACAGTAATCTCGAGTCAATTAGCAGGGCACGTAATCGGTTACTGGTTTCGATTACTTTGAATTCCTGATAATTCTTCTAAAAATTTCTTTTTGAGTAATCGGTAATTTGCAAATATTCTTTAATATCAGAGTCGATTTTTCTTTGAGACATTAATACGAAAACTACTTGTTGACATAAATATATCGTTTTTTAAGGTTATGTTATTTAAAAATACAGACATCTGAATATATGAAACGCAATTTCTTATTTTTGTAAATATATGTTTTATTCGTTTATCACTAATTGAAGAATAAAAGCAGTATTTTTACATCAATAGGGTGCGATTGGCTTTGATACTTTAATGCATAGATCACTTGTTGATATAAAATTATTTTTTTAGAAGTTAT
Organism: Macrobrachium nipponense; assembly: GCF_015104395.2. Lineage (NCBI taxonomy): Eukaryota > Metazoa > Arthropoda > Malacostraca > Decapoda > Palaemonidae > Macrobrachium > Macrobrachium nipponense. Next base: position 3,407,084 of record NC_087220.1, read on the forward strand.
ACAAACATACACGTTATTTTTAAATACCTGTCGGCGCATAGGAAATACTAATGTTATTCATATATCATGAATGTTTTCAGGCCTAGATGCCAGAATTTCCTAGTGATATTTAAAGTATTATGTAGTTGGTAATAGATTAATGATCTATTATTTTCATGAAACCAATCAGTAACCAAGATTATCAGAGGCGCAGGCATTTCGCCTCTCCCCTCCCATCTGTTGCCTACCCTACTCCCTTGCCTCCCCCCGCCCCCCCCCCCCCCCCCCCCCCCCCCCCCCCCCCCCCCCACCCTCCCAAACCTAATGCCAATTCTTTCCTTCTACCCCTCTTGTCTTAGTAATTTGCTCCCGTGCTTGGCTTCCTTCCCATGTCTTTGCCAGTATTTTATTTTGATTATCATGAATTAATAAATATAACAGTGAAGTGTTGTGCAGTGGAGGAGGCAGCTACTTGTCCCTCGATTCTCTTAGATGGAGGTCACTGTCCCGGTCCCGAGCGCCGGGGAGAAGACATACCGGAGGTCCCAAGGTAGTTGCTCCCTCAGCCAAGCCTGTTGTCAGTCCCAGGTATGATAGACACTCACTTGAAAGGCGTCTTCTGGATGTGTGATATAGGAGGTGACTATCTGGCCCCCCAAGATCTCCTAGACTTAAAGTCACTGTCCTGCTCCTCCTGTAATGGGAAAAATATTACTTTAATTATTAATGATTTATTTAGGAATTGATTCATCATCCTCCTCTAATATCTTTACTGTTGTAAAATGATCGGAACTGTGAATTGTTTTCGTTTCTGTTGTGGACGAGTGTGGCAGTGTAGCCAGTCCCTTGTTTTGTTTTTTCTCACTGAGTATGGGAGCGCTGCCCTGAATCTTTCGTCTGCATTTTGGTAACACTAGCAACACGTGTAAGAATCACGAATGCTCTCGAGTGTGAGGACGTCAAACGGTCCATCCTTTCATTTTTGGGCTGTTTTACCAAATATTAATACAAATGATTATCTATCCCTTGCAAGGTAAGCTTTTAAAATCGTAATATTATCATTAGTTAGAACAGATCACTGTCATGAAAGAACAGTAGCAGACGAGAATTCAAGTGCAGAGTTGCTTGCCCAGTCAAACATGTTGCAATGCCTTAACGAGGAAAATTTTCATTGTCGTGAAAGATACTTCACGTTCATTAGTTGTCATGAAGTTTTGCTGTGTTAGTTTGAGTTGTAACTTAGCGTTTGACAGGGTTGAAAACATTAAAAAAATAGTTATAAGAGTTTTATTTGTATACAATTTTTGCAAATACGAGTGCCCAAGGGTACCACAACATGGCCGTCCTACAGGGCATCTTGGGGTTACCCCTACCTCCCCTCATGGAAATTTCCACTGCCGATCATGATCTTAGACTAGGCTATACAGTAATTTAAGAAGGCCTACCCTAGACTAATCCTGTTTGAATGAGGAATTATGACTATTTTTGATAAGTATAGTTAGGCTATATGTATATAAATTCATGGAAAACTTAATTACATAGGACTTAGCCTGTACCCTCATTAAGCTAACCTAACTTTGTGGCCTATTGTAACCTAGTTAAAAAAATCAGCCATGTAAACTGTGCTTAGGCTATCCTTAACGATTTCTGAAGAAGCCTAGACTAGACTATATCCTGTTTAAGGCACCTTAGCCAAATTTTACCTCATTTTAGTAAGTTTTACTCAGAAATCTTTCAAGTAACCTTACCCATTCACATGTATTGTGTACAAATATCTAGTACTGTGTGGAGTAGCATATCAAGTGATTTACACCTTATTGTAAATTAATTGATTCCAGGGTTGCTCCATGTTTGATACTTATCCTATTATGAGGAAAAGCAATTCCCATAATCTGTAATTGTTAAATTTTTTTGAAGTCAATATAAAGTTATATTTTTGTTGTAGTTTTAAACTACGCACTTGTATTGATTTCTGGAAATAAAAATTAAATAAAATGAATATTTCCAGGGATCTAGTCCAGGGGATCTAGTCCAGAGATCTAGTCCAGGAGTTCTGAAGACTAGGTAAATTAATCAAGTCCAGGAGACTAGGCCTGGGATTTAGGAAACACGCTGAGTACCAGGAATTTTCTACAATACCCCTAAAATGGAAATCAACACTTCAACTGCCTCCCAGTGGGAAGACATCACCTGGCCTCATCAGTAGTAAGACCCATACTCACAAGGAATATCATGTAATAGCAGGCCTACCCTATTTTCCAGGCAGCGTAAACGTTAGTCTTCATACCCACCGTGTCAACTATGACAGTACCATTCTCCGACCTGTGTCTCCAGGCAAGACTCCAGGCAAGAAGACTGACAACAGTGCATATGTACAATGGTATTATTCTTCTCGTATCTTAATGTCATGGCGGGGAAAAACCGCCCGTGACACTCCGCACCAAAGAGAAGACATACTGGTAGTCAAAATGAATCCAAGGTGGTTGTCCTCTCAGTCAAACCTGTAGCTTTTCCCCGGTATTGGCATACAGCCATTGAAAAGGCTTCTTTTTCCCCCCCTCAGTTGAACTGTTCAGGCGTTTATAGGTTTCGACTGAACACTGCTGGAAAGGCATATCTTTTATTGCGCAGAGTTCATCCTATTCCAGTAATTTCTCACCTCAGATTGCGTTGATGACATGATTCTTTGGTCTCTCGACCTCTGAAGAGGTTTTCTTCTGTCGATGAAGCCTCGTCCCCTTGCAGTCATGCTTGTTCGATTCGTGCTCAGCTGATATGATTCTCAGTCAATTTTTGACTTGCGACTCAGCTGATCCGACTGATGGGAGTCTGATAGGGCCTTCCACCAACCCCTCGGTCGCACTTGTGATATGCTTATAGGTTTCACCTGAATACTGTTGGTGCTCAGTAGTCATTGGATTTAAGAAAAGTTACTTATTTTTCATAATCAGTATTATTATTGAACACCCTGTGCTAGCATCTAGACGTTGGAAGCATTGTAAGCAAACTCTTCCTTCCAATAATCAGTCCTCTCCTAGAATTTTGTAGCCAGGTGTGTCAACTCACTTGCCTTCACATACATGCTGTTAAAGGTGGAGATATCAACTTTTCCGCTGAAGAAGAAGTGGATGAAAACTCTGCTCCTGTTATTACTTTTGTGCTCGTTCTTTGATATATCATCTCAATCAACATAACCAACTTTTCTGAGACTTTTTTTTCTTCTTCAACACCAAAACATCACTTCTCTTGGGATTTTATTGTATGCTTTCTCTAGGTCTAGACCTCAAGGATGCGCATTTTCAAATACCCATCCATCAGTCCTCCCATAAGTACCTCCACTTAACCTTCAGGGTTACAGTATTCCAGTTCAGAGCACTTTGTTTCGGGCTCTGAACTGCTCCCCATGTGTTTACCTTGACTGTTCATCCTTGTCTCAGCCTGGGCCATTTCACACAGGCTACAGCTTCTATGGTATCTCGATGATTGGTTAGGCCTGGCAAGCTCTTGGTCATAGTTGCACCTGAATGAAGACTATATTCTTGAGATCTGTCAGGTCCTGGGTGTTGTGATCCATTATGAGAAGTCTGATCTCACACCCAAACAGAAGGTAAAGTATCTTGTATCTGGGCATGCTGATAGATATGGCAACAGCAAGTCTACCCCTCAGACCTGCATATCACTAAGTTCAGAGAGGCAATGCAGTTCTTCCTTTCTCAATAGGAACAACCAGCTCGGCACTCGCAAGTCATTCTTGGTAACCTGTCATCCTTGGAGAAGCTGGTCCCTCATGAGTAGCGTCACCTTCAATGTGTTCAGTGGAGAACAGAGGAATTATGGTTTTCCTTTAGGGACTCCTTGTTCCTCCCGGTTCCTTTCTCAAAGGAAGTAAAGAAGGACTTATCCTGGTGGTTAGATGACAGGAACCTTGTAATACTAGTGCCATTAGGAACTCCCAGTCCCAAGATGCTTCTATTTTTGGATGCATTGACTGAGGGATAGGGCTCACAACTGGTAGAGTTGCTGGTTTCAAGTTGTGGAACCGGAACTTCAGACACCTCCACATCAATATTTTGGATCTTAAGGTGGCATTTTTGGCTCTACAAGAGGTTCAGGATCCAGTGATGGGGCACTTCATGTTGTTTAAATCAATGATACCACTGTACAGTATTGGCATTAGCCAACATGGCGGGGAATTGGTTTCTCTTCAGCTCCACATGTTGGTGGTACAGGTTCACAAGTGGTGCTGTAGCACACTAAGTAGAGCTGTCAGCGTGGTAAATCCCGGTAAACCAGAACATAGTGGCAGACAAGCTCAGTCGCCAGGGTCGGGAAATAGGGACAGAGTGGTTCCTACTCCCAAGAAATTGCAGAAAGATTATTTGATCTTTTGGGGCTTACCAGCTGTAGACCTCTTTGCAACCTGGTGCAACAGAAAGCTCCTGGTGTTCTGTTCTGTTGTGCCAGACCCAGGGGCAGTTATAGAAGAAAGACGCTTTCCCTTGGATTAGTCCTTTGCTTAAAGGCTGTTGATCTCTCTTCCTTGTGGGACATCTCCATGCTGTTGTGAACCATCGAACAGTCTTGGCCTCCAAGGGAATTCAGGCCCCCTGAGTGGGATGTGACTCTCATCTAACGGAGCCTGACTTGTGCACTCTAGCCTTTACAAGAATCGTCAGACAGATATATGACCTTCAAGACTGTGCTCTGGCTTGCCCTGGCATCGGCGAAGAGAGTTGGCAAACTTTCCTTTGATGTTAAACACTTGGGGGAATGATGATCTCTCACGCTCGAGTTTGTCCCCGAATTCGTAGCAAAGACTCACAATCTGTTGGTCACTGACACTATATTTAAATTCTTTTTGATCCCCTCCCTATAGTACTTTGCTGGTAGTGATCAAGATGATATGCTACTGCGTCCTGTTCAAGTGCTGTGGTGTTATCTTAATAGGTGTTGACATCTCCAGGCTAAGTGTTGACGACTCTTTGTTAGTACTGGCTTGGCCAAGAACATGATTTCTTTCTGGCTTTGTGAATCAATCAAGCAAGCGTACTCTACTTCTGATGAGGTAGGTAGGAGTGCTTTCCGAGTAGGAGCTCATGAGGTGAGGGCCATTGGTCCGTCCCTCGCATTCTGGAAGAACCTGTTGGCTCCACAGGTACCAATGTTGGGAGTGTGTTCATGAAAAACCACTTCTACATCCTTCTACCTTTAGGGTGTTGCCCATGGGTCCATAAACATTTTTTCCTTGGGTCCTGTGGTTGCTGCTCGACAAGTTGTGCAGTTCACCTGGCTCCCCTAGAGGAACAGGTAGCATCTCGCTTAAGGTGTTCCATTACAAAGAGAGAGTATGAGCAAGTGACGGGCTTCCTCCCTTTCTCTTTATATGCCCTTCCTCGCCTGTAGAGTGATATTCTAGCTTCTATTTAGCCTAAATTAATCTCTAGAAACTTTATTCATATAGGACAAGGTTATTTTTTGTTATATGAAGTGTTTTCAAGTTGAAATATGACTTAGATATGTCCTGTTATTTTTTGGTTAATAGATGGCGCCATTGATTGGTTATCAGTGGCTAGGCCTAAGCACTGAGAGACCCTCATAATGAATTTGCATCTTTTCCTTGGCTCTTTTAAAGTTATTCTTTACTTCACTCTATCCAATGATACTGTATGTAGTCTCATATTACTATAGTATTATAAAATACAAACAAAGCGATCAACGTTTTGTTTTGGGAAAATCGGCAGAGAGTAGAGGTAAGATTTTCTTACTTCTGTTGAGGGTAAATTAATCTCTAGAAAATCTGTTTATATGGGACAAGGTTATTTTTTGTTATATGTAGTGTTTTTATATGTGAAATATGACTTAAATACATCTTGTTTGAAATGTATTTTGTTATATTTTTCGTTAATACATGGTGTTGGGAGCATGTTTTTTGTGTAAATAATTAACTGATTCCATTCGCTATTTTCATCCTATTTCATTTCATAATAATGCAAGATTTACATTTTTATCTTTTATCGGCGTGAAAGCATCAGTAAAATGTATTCTTTCATGGCCAATATTTTTTTTTCAAAACACTTTTTACTCCACTATTATTTGCGGTCGAGTTTCATCCATGTTGTTGATGCACAATAATTTATAGTCATTAGCAGTATTTCCTAGCCAATATTTTGCCTATAGCAAATAAAGGTGTAATGCAAAAGTATTTAAGTCCCGTTCTACATAATTAACGTTATTTGTAACATAAGTATGGTATTTATTTACTATCGTACAATGGCTGAAATGCAAGAAAAACATTGTTAATATATCAGATTCGGTTCTGTTGTTGTAGCAGAACAACTGTTATCATTCAGTTGTTTATGGCTGTAAAATCATTCTCTTTTGCTTTTTTAATTTATTAAACTAGAAGATATGATAAAGAAATGGAGGAAATGTTAAACACCAAAACGAATGGTAATACCCATGATATCAAACCTAGAAAAAGTAGGTATGATTACATATAATTATCTGTGCTAATTAAATTTACTCTTTGGCATAGAAATTAAAATTTGGGGGCACATATCTGTTGCGGTCTTATAAAATTTGCACCTCAAGATTAAAAGACTGCACAGCTTCTCGTCTCGCACATCTGCTGCAATGAGCATAGGGTGACTCAGGGTCTTCCACAACCTCTTATGAATTCAGTGATTTAATTTGATTCTGATGGAATGTGCTACAGCAATATTTTGTTTATTACGAGTCAGGTTTGGAGCAATTGAAATGTAATTAATTACATGTAGCCAATTCAAGGTAATTGTATATTTCTTCTTTATAGTAATTGTAATTCAAACTAAACAAATCAAACTGTAGATAAAACTAGCAGGATTGAAATAGCTGTAACTTTTGTAATTATAATGTTATTGAATTTAATGAGTTACATGGTTGTAAAGTCATTGTAAGCTATTTGATACTGTTTCCATTCATGGAATTATAATTGTAATTTGATGACATGTGATTACATTATAACTGACATGAACCATGTGATTACTTCAAGCCTGTTACCAGTGGCGTAATTACTATTCCATCACTGGGGATTCCAGGAGCCAAGCTACATTATGGGGTCGGGGGCTCCAAAGAAATTAGCATAAAACAAAATATAAAATCTGGAATTAGTAAAATATATTCTCAAATATATTTATACCCTGATACATGAAGAAAGATAATAAATCTGTTTTGTTTTATTTATACAGCCTATATGTTCCATAAAGTTGATTTATAAAACTGAGTAGGTTACGTATATATTTTGTGTGTGTGTAATTTATAGTTTTATAAAGTTTATCTTTAAAACTTAATATGTATATATCATTGTTGTTTTGGTTGTAATTGTGTATATACATAGCTAATATATACTTTTGTTGAACGATTAAAGGACAATAAAATCAAATAAAATAATATGCATCATGCCGGATGACAAATGGACTAATGATGATGAATATAAATAAAAAATTAAGTTACGTATGATTTATTTCCATCATTACATTTGTCAAATTCATATCGATGGGGTGCTGCATAAGATTGGTTCTATTTTCTTAAAGTACCCCCGGGCCATAAAATGAAATCCGTTTTCTATAAGATGCCGATTTTGGTATGCAGAGCTCTTCGCGCCGAAAAACGCCGGCAACGCTGGGCTGGCGGCGGCCACGGCCAGGGTGAATCAGTTTCTCTGTGACATTGATAGGAAGAATTTGTGTAGCAATCTGAGCTCTACCCGAAGACGTTCATTTTCCCGTTCTCTGTGTTATTTCGTAGTTACAAACATGCCCAAACGCAAGAAGACTGTACTAAGCAGGCAAGAACTTGCTAAAGCCATGAGGGCTAAGAAAATGGAAAAGCAAGGACTGGAAACATTTCTCTTTCTCCCTCTAGCAGCAACCCAACTCCCACGTGTGTCCCTTCCAGCTCCACCACTCCCGCCACGAGTGCTATGAAAAGAAAACGATTGTTGGTGGGAGGGGTAACTGAGGGAGAGGCAAACGGCAAATCTATATTTGCCGAATCAAAGATAGCAAATATAATGTCGAAGTTGTTATGCCCTAATTGTGCAGAGGATGATGCAGTGACTGAAATATACACACCATCAACTAGATACCTATATGAAAGTGTATTGTCAAAAGTGTAACTTTGTAGTGCATGATGAAACACAAGAAGCCCGAGAAGTGAAGAAGAATTGTCATCCTCAGACCATTATGTTCGTGAATGGGTGTCTGTCATTAGGGAAGGGATCTATGTCTGGGGGGAAACTTTTATCATTTTTAGGGCTTCGAAATTTTAGTTCTCAAACTTTCATTAGGTATGCAAAGTATATTACCGAATGTGCAGAGGGTATTGCTTGTAAGACACTGAAAAAAATTAATGAAGTTATACGGGAAAACAGCGAAGAAAGTGATGGTGGGTGGACTGATGTTGCTGTTAGTTTTGATGGGACATGCAGTACACCGCTGGAGGATTCTGAACTAAATGGCCATAATTCAGAAGTAAGTGTTCGTCATTCAAACTTAAACTACTTTCTTATTTTTTAAGATGTTCATATGCAGTTTTTTCAGTGCAATTGTGAATAATCGAATTTTTATATTACCAGAGCGTTTTTTTGTTTTTTTTTTCATATTTTGTGTTTTACTAATATTTTTGTTTTTGAAAAATGTCAGAAATTTCCCATATAGCAAATAAGTGTAGTTTCAACAATTTTTTGGACAATAATTTTTATTTTTTTTATATTCTGTCTTTATAGAATTATAGATTAATAGTTTCTCTTCTGTTTAGAAGTTTAAAAAATTGCTATTAAAAAAATGGTGACGTTTATTGAATTTAAAAAATGGTGAAAATTTGGCATATTTTTGTTAATTTTATTTTTGCCTTCCTTTCTTTTTCATGAATCTTCTTGAAATTTTCTACACACGTGAGTAGGCATGATTTCTATTACTGAATAAAGTTTCAAAGAGATATCTATATTAGTTTAATTTTTCATAAAAAAGCGTGAATTAAGGAGCTGGCAAAGTCCGTCATGAAAGAAATTTCCCTACCTGTTGTGAGAGAAATTTGATTGAGCTCAAAAACAAGCCTTACTGAATGATGATATTTACGACTTATATAAAACTAACTAAAAATCCCTTTGTTCAAGTCATAAGAAATTTTAATGGCACAGTGAAAAAAATCCTTAAAGCTAGAAAATAATAATAAGTCAGTTGTTAGTCAAATTTCCCTTGTTACCTGACTTGTATGGGTTAGTACAAACACACAAAATAATCCCATGTGGCCTATTATCAAATAACAATGTTGGCTCAGTATCATATAAACTTTCAAAATATCTTACCAAGCTCTTGTCCCCATTACTTGGAACTATCTCCGATTCTCACATAAATAATTCACTAGATTTAGTTGATAAATTAAACAAAATCACTCTTTGCCCCACTGACTTATTCACTAGTCTTGATGTTTGTTCTCTTTTTACTAAAGTCCTTATAGTAGATTCTATTTTAGAGTATCTTAGTAACGAACTAATCCATCATGAATTACCTCTACCTTTAAGTCGTATTATTTCACTCACTAGGTTGTGCATTTGTGAGTTTAAGTTTATATTCAATGGTTTATTTTATCATCAAATATTTGGTATGGCAATGGACAACCCTTCATCACCACTCCTCTCAAACTTCTAATGGAATTCTTTAAAAAATTATATTTACTTAATATAAAGTGGTACAGATATGTTGGTGGTATTTTAGCTGTTTTGCCTTCTGGTATTGATGCAAATGATTTACTCTCTCATTTGAATAAACAGGTGCCATCAATTAAGTTTAAATTAGAATTGGAAAAAGACAATTGCCTCCCTTTCTTAGATGTGTTAATACATAGAGAACCATTTCAATGTAAATTCAATATTTATAGGAAACCAACCAACAACTAAGCTTATGTCCATTTTAATTTAGGCCACCATCTTAATATTAAAATATCAATAGTCAGTCCCTAATATTTGGATCAAGAAAGTGAATACACAAGAAAAATATGGACAGATTCGTGTTATCCTTCACACATATTAGATATTTTCTAGAATAAAGCCCACAAAAAGTTTTATAGTGTAACACGGAGAAAGATACTTTTAAGAATGTGAGGAATTCCTCTCACAATGATTTTATTTTCTAATGTTTTTGTGTATTCACTTGTTTCCATGCTATTTGTCTTTTATTATAGTTATTAGTGTCTGTCTCATAAGAAATTATTGATTGATTTTCACTGCGTTTTGCCGTCTGTCAGGTAATCGACAGACAGGAACTATGTTACTATTTGTATTCATGTGAAAACCAAATGGATTCGCATTCCCATATATTTTGTAAAGATATGTACGTCTATATTGCATGACATAATAAGGGTGAAAGAACCACATCTATTCGAGAATGACACTCTAAACATTATTTTATCTGAGTTTGCTATGTTCTAGTACGTAGTATGTGTGTTGCGGTTAGCACCGAAAAGCTGGTTTTACACAAAGACGAAGTCTTTTGACATAAACGTCGGTAGACGTTTTAGTAATGAAGTATAATTACTGTTTTAGTTATGATAATTTATTTGTCTTTATATATATATGAAATTGCTCTTGGTGAATGTATTGCACATATTACATATGGTAAGAGCTGAAGGTGTTATTAGGTCTTGTTTGTGCCTCTTGCCAGAGGAGCCATTAGGAGAGGTCAACAGATCAGAAGGGTAGTAGTTCGCCCCTCTGATCGCTCCTTTGCGTGCCCCTCTAGGGGTGTGTATACATATGTGCGTAGTACACGGTATTGACACACACCACCGATGAATTCACTACATTTAATAAATATGTTGAAGTTGCACACTATCATATTTGGAATTTATTTTTGACAACGAACTTGATAATTATTGTAAAGTTTTTTATGTTCATGAAAACCTAGTAAGTCAGTTCTGCATTTGTGGTAATTGTATAACGTCTCTCTTTTCCCCCAACAAAACCCGAATGAAGGACGGAACGAACAGCTTCTTGGCTCAACTTTTGAGGTGACCTGTTATCTAGCGTTGTGTAGTGATGTGTGTGTGGATTTAGAAAGGGTGATTGCCCTGATTCTTTGAATTTTGTCGTAATTTGTTTCAGTTGGGTGCCATTGATTTACAATTCCCCTTGAGGGATTAATTTAATTTGTCACTTATATGTTATTACTCTTTGTTATGTTTAACTTTTAGTTATTACATTAATTTTAACTTTACATTTATCAAATGCGTTTCAATATTCCTCGATTTTATTTCACTTTTCCTATGTTTCAGTTTTGTGGATGGTGAATATAAATTGATCTGATAAACCTTTATTGTGTTCATACTTTAAGATTATGCAGATAACGAGATAATATAATGGTCCTCTAAGGTCTGAAAATCAACCCGTGAGTACTCGCAACATTTAGAGAGAGAGAGCGCGTACCTCTCGTCGTATCTCGTATAGCGATTTATGAACTGAGTTCATGTCTACAAGGACTGCTCAGTAAGTGAAAGTACTCAATTATGGTACTATTCATTAATGATATTGGTGTGTTATCATCGTTAATAATGAATTGGGTTGAGAGATGTCTCCCCGTAATTTAGAAACCGCAAAGGGAGTTTTGTGGAGTTGTTACATAAGGCTTTTAGCGGTTTTTGACCAAGTAACAACGTTAAGCATATACAGTCCACTATAAGTCTATCTTTTTCGCCACAAAGAACATTCTTAGCTTACCTTATTTTAGCGGCTTTGAAACAATAAAATCGTTGTTGAAATCTTTTAAGGTCAACCTCGTCTTTTCTTATAAAAATACACTAAAAGGAATGCTAATAAAAAATGGTCCCAAGGAAAGCAACAACATATATAGGATTCTATGTTTAGAATGCCCCTCTTTTTATATTGAACAGTCTAACAAGAATTTAGAAGTAAAAATTAAACAGCATAAGTATTCTGTCAAAACTAGGCAAACATGCAATGCAATACTCATTCATTTAAGTGAAAATGACAGCAGAATAAACTGGAATGGTAGTTCAGTAATTGCAAGAACAAAAGATGTCTTGTCACGAAATCTCTTTGGCCCACTTCAGCCACCCCTTATTCTGGTACCTAATCCAAAAGGCAAAGAGGTACAGGGCGATGAGTGAGCACAGCTTCCGCCTTACCATTGGTAGTTAATGACCATTTCTGAAAGTTTAACAGATGGTCCAACTTGTGTCTTCAGGCTAAACCCCTAAGTAAAGAACTTCAGGTTAGTAAGTTTGGAAATATACAAATTACTTTAGTAAAGCAGTCAATTCCAGAGTCACAGACTCCTGCTGCACGAGGGCAACTTTCTCTGCATGGAGCTGATCCAGCTACAGACCTGGGACTAGATGAACCAGGTATGGGTCAACCTCTTTGGTCGGCAATGGCCTCCCCGAAGGCACGTAGAAATACTTCTGACTAAGGAGAGGAGAGGGAAGTATCAAGTGCGAGCTGCTAGAATGAAGAGAGTTCTAAAATTCCAGAGAACCTCTTTGGCAAAATTAGAGTACGGCAGGCACAACGAAGCTTTGGATTCCTTGTGCTGGCCCCAGAAAGTTTTGTGGGCAGAAGGACGATCCACAGGAGGGAGTGTACATGGTCTCTTCTCCGAGATTGTTATACTGACAAATCAGTTTCACTATCTCAATAAAGGTCCTCTGTAGTTCTGGGGTGTCCATGTCCTGAGGAAAAGGACCCTCAAGCACTTCCAAGTCACAGACCTCCCAGACTACTCTCTTGGTAGGAGAGCGACCCTCATCAGATGCTGCACCACTCAAGCATAAGACCAAGCTGATCCCAGGAACGAACGTAGGACATAAGTTCTCGTAGGCAGGCTGGGATGGGAGGGCAAATGATTACAATCTCGAGCCTGAAGCCTATCTGACTCGTGCTTCCTGGTATAACCCCAGGAGGTTGAGGGGACAGGTGAGAGGGGTTTAGTACTCTTCTCGGACCTGCTGGAGGCCGAAGCCCTGACAGGAGATGATGGGAGTGAGCAGTTGTCAACCTACAGTAATGACATCTGCACCAGTCTGGGAGCGCGGATACATTCACACAAATGTGTACCGGGACTGACCCAGAGAGAGCAGACACATTCACGTGAATGTGCACGAGGGTTGTCTCGAGGTGGAGCGATCGTGCAAATATGAGGGACCTCCTCATCACTCTAACAGGTGAGCTTACCCATGGGCCAGCTTCACCTTTTTGAGACCCTGGCACTGTCTGCTTGTGGGACCGTGCCGGGGGTGAGGCAGCACCTGCAAGCTGCAGGCTCACTCTCTTTCACTAACCATGGGCACTCATCGATGTCACAAGAGTCTGTGGTACCCTGTGCAATGGTAGAAGGACCTTTACCTTTACCTAAACTGGTATTGGTGACACAGGTCTATGGAGACTCACATACATGCAACATCTATGGAAGCATATGTAACAGTTGCAGAGGAAGAAGATTCCTTACCAGCACTAGAATGTGACTTCTGGGGACCAGTCTTCATGACCTGGGTATCCATGGAGCTCCGTGCACCTGCTGCTCACACATTACAGGGGTCTGGAGAACCCTGTGGCATGGTTCCGGTGTCTGTGGACATGGAAGAGCATGTGACAGATCCCTATGCCTCTTCCAAAGAAATAGGCAACATGTATGAAGGCCTACAGGTCTTAAGGTAGGGAGTAGCAACCTTCTTCTTCCTCTGGTCAGCCTGTGCAACAGGACCTTTGGAAGAATAAGGGGAGGAGGCTCTGGAACACAACGAAGATGATGACAATGATGGTGAAAGTCTCTTTCTTGAGCCTTTTTTTGTTTCTCGTTGGTACTTCTCCACCAAGGCTAGGAGGGGGACATATCCAGAGGAGGAGTAAGTTGGAAGGAGCATGGGGTTAACTGGACCAAGATTGCATGCAAGACCATGGGGGCCATGGCTGTGATCATGAACCTTGTTGACATTGTAAATGTGGCAATAGTCACAGTTACAGTTACGGAAGCAGCAGTCACGGAGGCACTGAGGTGGGAGATCAACCCCCAGACTGAAGGCTCCCCGGAGATCCCTAGGGAGGGCCAGAGCTCCCTAAGCTTCCCTCGACAAGTCTTGTATCTCCCTCTACCCTGAAAAAGTTGGGTTAAATGAAGCTGTCTCCATTCGTTCTGAGGAGGATTTCTCCCCACCTGACGAATGGAGACAGCCTGCGAGTTGTCATCTTGGTCCATCATAACTCCCTGCGGATTCTCCATCGGCAGAGCAATAGGAGATCACGAAGGAGTTATTTCTCACTGGGAAGGAGCAGCAACGAGAGGCAGTTTCATGAGGGGAAGGAAAGAACAACAAGGATTGCCAACCCTCGGCATCACTGGAGGCGTCTCCCTTTGATGACGTGCGGGAAGTGTTCCTATTGTATTTCCTTTTCTGTGCAAACTTCGTCCATTGCTCCAAAGACCAATCATGACACTCAGGACAAGGGCTAGTCTGGTTCCACTCATGCCGGCGGCAATGGTGCATCAGCTGTGAGGATCAGCTTCATAAGAGGAGAGGAAGGGATGGCAAGGAACATTCCCTATGCGGGCAATGCCATATGGCATGAGACCTTCCCTCCTTAGGCTGTGATAAGTCATGGGTTTGCATAATTGCAATCACAAATCACAAAATATATCAAACACAATATCACCAAACAATCACACAGAAAAAACTAGGATCAGTGAGTCGCAGTGAAGAAAACCAATTTGGTGGACAGAGGCAAGCAAGATGCATGCATCCCAACAAATGGCCAGAAGATAAGTGATGCATTGCTAGGTGAAAGGGTAAGACTACCCAACCCACTGCCAGTAGTCAACTACCTAACAACCTTGTTAAGAATTAAATGGCCAATTTCCAGTTCCGCTGAAGGTGTTTCCATACGTAAAGAAAGAGGGTTTGTGTTTGTGTGGGAACAATTTGCTATTCTGAGTCCATCCTTCAGATGACAATACGTAGAAATCCTGTGTTTTGATAAATGTAGTTTTATTCTTTTCTCGGAAAGGCTCTTGAAGATGATTATGCCTGAGGTTATGGGAAAATCTGTTTGTTTTTATTCAATACAAGGTCACTTTAATAGTAGTTATAAATAGATAGTACATCATATAT
This sequence comes from Macrobrachium nipponense, assembly GCF_015104395.2. Lineage (NCBI taxonomy): Eukaryota > Metazoa > Arthropoda > Malacostraca > Decapoda > Palaemonidae > Macrobrachium > Macrobrachium nipponense. The sequence goes on from NC_087220.1 coordinate 3,422,219, forward strand.
TGATGCTACTTCAACATTTACTAGAAATTGTAAAGAGTCAGTTGCAAAAATGCCCAGGATGTGTTTTACTGAGTGTAAAAAAATAAGTGTACAAAAGTACAACTGGTTTGATACAAACCATTGGAACATTTTAGCTTATCACATGCTGTAAGGTAATTCAAATAGTATTCAATACTACACATGAGAAACATAAACAATACTGTAGAAGGTAAGACTAGAAAATGATCAAGTTGATGATACAAGACTTCCCATGCAAAGGAACTACTTAAGGTCTCTAGTACTTACACACCAGACACTCACACACTTCGTTTCGGCACTGATCAGGTACATAAGATACATATACCATCACTAGGACTTACATACAGGACATGCATAACAGTCCCGTTTCTTTAGTCAATGGATGAAGTGAGGACTTATGAAATAAATGTCTAAGAAGGACCTACGTTGTAATGGTGTATGGTCATATTAATGGCATTTTATATTTTATGAGAGACTTCCTACTATGTTGAACTATCCTGCGAGACTCATATTGCCTCTGGAAGTCATCAAGATTTTTAATTACTGTATATTTCATTGTCTGGCATCTACCAGATTCATTCTTACAATTGTTCACTTGTTTTCAACTAGTTGTGATAAGCATTATGTAAGCTGTAGAGTGGATGTGCCCTACAATTATTTTTATAAGTAAATATTTTCTCACATTCCTGGCATGTAAGTAAACTCTCGTTAATCCACATTTGCATGGACTGGAGCACCCAATATATTTAGATATAAAATATATATTTGCAATAAATAAAAATGAACAGAAAGCCTCCTGTATAGTTGGCAACAATGCATGGGCAGAAAAATGCAACATTAACGCTGTTAACAGCCGCATAGCACACTGAGAAAGGGGTATTGTGAGGGTGGTAGGCAGGGGTAGGCACTTTGGGGGAGAGGGGCTTTGCAGGGGAACTTTTGCAACTGTGTGTTTATGGGGTGGGGGGGGGGCAAGATAGCTGAGTGGGAAGGGCTGGCCAAGACTTTTTCTCTTCGGGAGCTTTCATGATTGTTATTGGCTCAAAAGCAAAATTGTCATGACACATAATTTCTTTTATTACTTTTGAGTGGCTGAGTATCATGACTGTGTCATAGAAGTTTTAAACTCTCGTTGGCTGCTCGTGTTTGTCTCCCATTCTCACTCTCTTCCATTTCCACCTCTGAGGGATAACTCCAAAAGTTACAATGAATTCATGGCTGTTAAATTCATGAACAAAATTGTTTTATATTAAGCAAGGGCTTTTCTCAAGTTGCAATACTAGTGAACTGAAAAACTTGGAACACATTACAAGATAACATATCAGTATAAACGGCCCAGTCACGTTGCATCAAAGATGTTCTTATTTATCAGTGTCTGTCTTTGCATGCACATATACTATACACCATATGTGTGTTCATTTAAGTGCTATATGTAACCATCTGCATCATACTGAAGTCAATTACAATACATACTTGCTATGTGCTTGCTTGCCGTTCTCTTTCTCTCTCAGTGGATTATTCTTTATTATTTATATAATATGGTATGACATACAAAACTTTAGGAGTCCATCCATGATCAAAACCCCTTATAATCACCTACAACTTGGGCAATCATACGTCACTTGTTGAAACTTTGGGTAAATATTTAATACAATATGTTTAATGTTAAGCACAATTATATAAATCAGAATCTATCATAGGACATTAACTCGTCATCGTATGATCATGCACAATGTAACAGGAGGGTAGTAACCAGGTACTATAGTATTGATATAATTGGTTGCAGAGGACTATCTTACATGTAATCAACAAATCAACTGAACTTTTTACAATGTAAATTTAATTGCATAGTAAAGTACTACTTGAAGGCAGTGATTGTCCCTACAACACAAACAAAAGACTTGGTGTTGCTTTAGTTCTTGTTCACTTGTCATTTAGTCCTAACCGTTAACTAGAATGCATTTGGGGGAAACAGTTACTTCATACCCATATCATAAGTCAAAGAGACAGCAAAATCATTGAGTATTGCATTTAGATCTCATTTGCTGCTCATTCAGTTGTATTCATTTAAAAACTACTGTACATGATATCTGTAAAGGCCTGTCCACACGACCGGGCCTGATTGGCAAACCTCCCCTCTAACGGGCACACTTGATGGGCAAACCGTCAAATTGCCCGATGGGTCTTGTAGCAAAATCACCATGGTGGTGCCTGATGGCTTGAGCTTCGACCGTGGCAGACGTACGTTAACCATATACATTTCTTTTACTGAGCCATTCTTTACACCATATTCTCTTCTTTTTCTTCTTTTTCATCACACACAAAGGAATTATCATGTTACACAATATCTTCTTTTTTGTGGTAGGCACCATGTTTATCGTACCGCACTGAACACACTACAGGCATCGTCGGGCACGCCCACCTCTCCATCGCTTCACCTGTGTGGAGAACATTCACGGGTAAGCCCTCCAGAATTTGCCCGTCAACCCCAGAGCACGCAGATCAGGCCCGCTCGTGTGGACAGGCCTTAGTGTCTCTCTCTCTCTCTTCATTCTGCAGGTTTAAAAGCTCTTGTTATCAATTTAGACAAATGTGAAGTATAATCTTTCTTTTTAACCTTCAAAGGTGATATCAATTGAAGTTTTGTATCTCTCTCTCTCACACATTTGCCGGCACTCAATGATTGACTTTCATATCTAAGAACTCGGCAAGTGTCGCCTTGCTTCTATAAATTGCTCACATTCAGAGTAAGAACTCTGATATGCAGTACTTGAAAATGTTAATATCCTTTAATGAAATGGAATTAATATAACTGCACCAATCAGTATTTTCCATGATAACAGCAGTTGGGAAAACAGAAAACTTTGAAGTTAGTGTTGGATTACAACAGGGTCAGCATTACGCCCATTTTTGTTTGTGCTGATCATGGATGTGATGAGTGAAGCGATCAGGAATGAAGAGCTGTGGGAATTGTTGTACGCTGATGATCTGGTAATTACTGCTGAAAATCAGGACCTACAGAGAAGGGTTGGATAGTGGCAGGAATCTTTAGAGAGGGTTGGCTTAAAGGTGAATGTAAATAAAACAGAGGTTTTGCTGAGCAGTAGGGAAGATAGAGACAGAATAGTAATATAAGAAGAGGCTCGATTATAAAGCAGGCAGACAAGTTTAAATACTTAGGATCTACTTTAAGCCAAGAGGGAGGATGTGAGGTTGAAGTTGACAGTAGGATAAAAGCTGCATGGGGGAAGTGGAGAGAGGTAGCTGGAGTGGTATGTGATAAGAAAATGCCTATCAAGCTAAAAGTCAGATATATAACACAGTGATAAGACCAGTGTTTATGTATGGAACAGAAACATGGGCTCTAAGAAGAAAAGAGGAAGTAAAGCTTGAGAGAACAGGTGGATTATGGGAATATCTCTGCTTGAGAGATTGGAAAATGATGAAATAGAAGGGCAGGCTTAGTAGAGATTACAGAGGTGATTAGAGAGTCAGGATTGAGATGTTATGGGCATATGTTGAGGATGGATGACAAGGAGGGAGTGAAGAGGGCTTGAGAGGAACCTGTTAGAGGAAGATCAAGAGGGAGACAGAGAATTAAATGGTGAGATAAAACGAAGGAAGATATGGAGAGAAAAGGTTTGGTGGAGGATGATGCCTTTGATAGAAGGCAGTTGAGAAGGCGCATCAGGCAACTGACCCCTTAATGTAGGGATAATGGTGGGGAAGAAGAAGAATCACAATTTTCAGTCAATATGGTGCAATACTTATTTAAAGTCGTTTCAAGCAATAATATATGATAGCCTAAGTTTAGTAGCCTAAGATGTTTTGGAAGGTGCTCATTTTTTTATGCCACACCAAATAAATAACAGTAATGCTCTAATACATATTTAATATGATTTGAATTAAATACTTATTAGATTTTTAATTAATGTGGAGGTTACAAAATGCTGTACAAAATAGCAGCTACTTTCAATTCAATAAGCTTGTGTTGAAGTACATGTGCTTGTACATACATGTATGTGTCATGATGCTGGAAAAAAAGAGATTTTCCAGGTTTGCCCCATGTAAACAGTTCTGGCAATGTGAACAGGAATGAGAGAGAGAGAATTTCAAGATTAATTTTTGTATACACTTATTGAACTGACAGTGTTGTACAGTTCTCTTTTTCATTATGTGTACCAGCACAGTACTGCTATGTATTATATATCGTTTATTAGTGCATACTGTACAGTACTGTAGTCCCAAAACGGGCAAAAAAATAAAGGACAAAATAACTATTTTTATATAATCAATTATTTGGATACTTATTTAAGCTTATATCTTTGCGCCATTAGGTGCAATCTGCATATTACAAAATTTTTAAATGTAACACTTGGCTAACCCACCAAGACTGTCACTGTAATCATCCGTCTCCCACCAGGTGGCACTGGAATGATTACGTTCTTGTCAGGTTTTTTCGTACTATGTCCTTATGCAGACGGTGTGAATCAGCGTTAGTAATTATTTTGACGATTTACGACTTATTTTACATCCTTGAAGTGATTTTTTACCATATCCACAAATTTCCAATCTCCACAAGAGCCTTGGACATATATTGCAGCAGATAATTGAGGGTTTACTGTGAGTGGCTACTTTCCAGTGTGAATTCTCATTTGCATTATAAGATGTTTCCTGCAAAATTCCCTCCCACATTCTTACACATGAATGGCTTCTCTCTCTGGCTTCTGTTATTCTTAATTTTCAGTTTATATCAGGGGTGCAACGGGCTCCAGCCTGGGGTCTATGGTTGCACCTCTATGTTCCACTAGCCTCATATCTGAGGGATCTTTTCAAGGTGTTTACCATTCCTTTGAGGGTAGCAATCTGCACCTCATTTATACTTAGGCAACTTGGTATTGCCTGGAGATATTTTCTCAGGTTTTTCTTTATAAGTCTTATTGGCCTACCACCACAGGTACTATTTCTATTTCCTTCAATTACCATGTGCTTTTCAGGTCGTTCTTTAGGTCTTGACATTTTATTTTATGCCTTCCAGCTCTATTGAGGCCAAAGTCACCGGGTACTGTCACATCTATAATCTTTACTGTTTTTTCCTCCTTGTTCCAGATCACAATATCAGGTCTCATAGCACCTCCTTCTATATATATCTTCCTGTTGGAATTTCCTTGTCATAAAAGAGGGTAACAGCCCTATTGGAGGTGATTGGATCTGGTTCATGCTCCCACACTTTTTCTTTCACATCAATTCTGCATTCTTTACATATTTTCCAATGGATATATTTACAGATCTTATTGTGGCAGGCTGTGTAGTGACCATCTGCAGGCAGGGTCTTGCAGGCTGATATCAAATGATTCGTACTCTCAACTGCTGCATGACAAAACCTACATTGGTTATTTGTTGATATGCCAGCCATTTTCTTGAAGCTGTTTGTCAGGAGGCCTTGATCTTGTGCTCCTATTATCAGTCTTTCTCCATCATGACCAAAATTTCCATTTTTTATCCATCTGAGTGACTCTTCTTTGACTATGTAACTTTTTTCCAGTTCTTGAAATCTTCCAGGCCTTTCATGGTTTTTCCACCTTTCCATTCTGAGTTTCTCCTCTCAGTGACTGTATTTCTGCTTGGACTTCCTAGCTATCATTGTTGCTGGAGTCTGTTCATTAGCCTCTGTGTCTTCCAGCAGATCTGCAAAGTTCTTGGCCTGTTTTGCTATTGATGTTAGTTGGCTCAGGGCTTCATTAAGGTGTTGGGCAACCTTTTTTATGTTTTCGTCTTCAGAGCTTTTCAAGTACTGCCCTATACTCACTATTGCTCCTCTGTAGGCCTGGTTGATCTCAGTCAGGCCTTATCTACATTCTCTGTGAGGGAGGTATAATCTGTCCATACACTGGTGTCTGTATGTGACTTTACATAGGGTGGGAATCTTCCTTGTTTTATTATCCATTCTGTCTAACTCACCTTGTGGCCAGTCTACAATGCCAAAACCATAAGTCACCAATGGTATATCGCCACCTGGTTTATGGCAGTGATCTTGTTCTTTGGTGTTAATTCTGACTTACGTATCTTCTATAAGCAGCTGATGTATTCTTTTTTTACCTTTTCTCTCATTTTCTTGTATTCTATACCAGTGTTTTCTTCCATTCCCAAGTTCTTGTATGCAGACTCCTCTGCCAGGTCTTCAACAAACATGCCTTCCTCTACCTTTATGCCTTCTGGTGTTACTTTCTTCCCTCTCTTTATTGTACTCTTGGCACACTTGTCCAACCCAAATTCTATGCAGATGTCATTTGAGAATTGGTAGAATGTCCTAACTAATTCTTCCAGTTTTCCTTCTGAATCTGCACACAGCTTCAAGTAATCCATGAAGAACAGGTGGTTCACTCTTTCATTCTCTTTTCTGCTTCTTCTTTTGCTTAGGTCATAGCCAGTGTTAATGCTGTTCAAGATTTTACTAAGTGGTTCGATGGTCAAGCAGAATAGAAGAGGTGAGAGGCTGTCACCCTGGAATATTCCTCTTTGGATCTTTATTGCTGGAATTACTTTCTGGCCCTCAGAGTGTTTTAGACAGAGAGTGGTCTTCCACTTACTCATCCGTGCTGTCAGGAAAGATCTTATTTCCTCATTGATGTTGTCTAATTCCATACATTTGAATATCCAGGTGCACGGCGCGGTGTCCAATGCCTTCTTGTAATCTATCCAAGCCATATTAAGGTTCCTTTGTCTTTTCTTACAATCTTCTAATATTGTTTTGTTTATTAGCAGTTGATCTTTATGACTCCTGTGACCCATTTTGTAGGTTCCTGATAGACAGCAGATGGCCCTATATTTGTTAGGGAGCTCAGTCTCAGAGTGCTTAGGGAGAAGGTTGGTGATTCCTGTTGTGAGCCACTCTAGTGATTCTTCTCCTTCTACTATTCTTGAAAAGGCTTTTACATAATTGTGGTGTAGTGCTGTGATCTTTTTTAGCCAGAAATTTGAGATCTTGTCTATTCCTAGTGTCTAGAAATTACTATATTCTATAGTTTTGTTACTTTTTCTATGGTGAAGCTTATTGGTGGCATTTGCTGTTTCTGGCTGTTCTGTCTAATGGTGTCAATCCATGAATTCTCTTGGTGTTGTCTAGGATCTTCAAACAGTGGCTTCCAAAATCTCTCTAGGTCTTCCTTGCTCGGTGGTGTTTGTACCTCCACTGTTTCTTTCGTCATGTTTCTATACATAATCTTTGGATTTACACCAAACTGCCTATTTATATGTTTTGCTTTTATCTTCTGTTGTTTGTTTCTTATTTGTGCAGTTAGGGCCTTTCCTTTACCTTGCCTTGGTGTTCTGCCAGTTTTCTGCAATTTTGTTCATCCCATACTCTGTACTTTTTTATTTTCCTTATGGGGTGTGGATTCTCATATGACGTGTAAGATCTGATTTCTGGGAAAATGCTTTCCCACATTCCTTGCAAATGAAGGGCCTTTCTCCTGTATGGATTCCCATATGGATTGTAAGCTTTGGTTTCTGGGAAAATGCTTTTCCACATTCCTTACATATAAATGGCTTTTCTCCAGAATGGCTTCTCATATGAACTGTAAGAATTTGTTTATGGGAAAATGCTTTCCCACATTCCTTGCACATGAATGGCTTTCTCCAGTGTGGATTTTCATATGAAGTGTAAGAGAATGTTTCAAGGAAAATGCTTTCCCACATTCTTTGCACATGAATGGCTTTTCTCCAGTATGGATTCTCATATGAACTATAAGATGCGATTTCTTGGAAAATGCTTTCCCACACTCCTTGCACATGAATGGCTTTCCTTCAGTATGGATTCTCATGTGAACGGTAAGCTTTGGTTTCTGGGAAAATGCTTTTCCACATTCCTTGCTTAAAAATTCCTTACATATAAAAGGCTTTTCTCCAGAACGGCTTTTCATGTGAACTGTAAGATTTGTTTTCTGGGAAAATGCTTTCCCACATTCCTTGCTTAAAAATGGCTTTTCTCCTGAATGGCTTCTCATATGAACTGTAAGAATTTGTTTATGGGAAAATGCTTTCCCACATTCTTTGCATATGAATGGCTTCTCTCCAGTATGGATTCTCAGATGAATTGTAAGATCTGATTTATGGGAAAATGTTTTCCCACATTCCTTGCACATGAAAGGTTTTTCTCCAGTATGGATTTTCATATGACGTGTAAGAGAATGTTTCATGGAAAATGCTTTCCCACATTCCTTGCAAACGAATGGCTTCTCTCCAGTATGGATTCTCATATGAACTGTAAGATCGGTTTCCTGGAAAATGCTTTCCCACATTCATTGCACATTAAGGTTTTATCTCTGGTAAGATTTGTGATAGGACTTGTAAAACTAATTTTATCGTAAAATGCTTTCTCACAGTCAGCAGATCTGAAAGGCTTCTCTCCATTGTGTCTATTCCTTCTTTCTTGTTTTATTTCATTTTTGTAAGTTTGTAGATATTTTTAATTCATTACTAAATTCATTTCATATGAATATTCATCATCTTCATCAGACTCACAGAATTCCTCAGGTTCTATTTTGATGTCCATGAATGGATCCAGAGACAGAAAGTCACCATCACTGGTTTTACTAAAGGCAGCCAAGTTGTTGTTTTCTTGATTTATGGAAGGTAGTGATGATGCACCTTCAGTTTCACTTTTCAAAGGAATTTCTAAAGAATGTTCTGGATTCATTTTAGCTTTTTGTCCCGTCCTGTTTTGTAATGATGCGTTATATTAACAATTCTTTACATAAAATTGTTTACAAATGATTACCAAATAAATCTGTTATAAATAAGTAAAATATCTTGAAGGACTACAACTAGATTTCACTGCTGATATATGAATCTAATATTGAGAACAGATTTTACTTGTTGTTATTGTAATTTTTAAAGTACACTTTGAGAGTTGCAACTGGTATTGTTCTAAGTAGTACCTTTAAACAACATGTATTCCCAAAATCTCGAGGCTTATCAAAACTGACGAAATAAGGAAGTCTCTTCTCAGGGAGAATCTGAAGTCAAATAATGCAACAGAAGGTTAGGAGACATAATGCGAAAACTGAAAAGGCAAAATAATAAATCAAATTTGATTCAGGTTTCCATAAAGGTCTCAGGCCAATCAGTGTCCAGATACAGCATCGAAACATTCCTGAGGCAGCAATGCAACAATAGATTAACAGTTAATATAGACGCCCACCCTCTTACATCTGTCAACATTCTTAGCTTAACATTATATAGTATTACTTATGAACATATCCTTATTAACAAATCAAAGGCCAAGAATAGAAAATGCAAGAGACCAGAATAAGAATTTTGTGGGGTAACAGCAGGAAGAGTATACAGTAAATGCTTATCATAATGTGATCCAGTTATACATATTTCCACATATGCAGCAGACAATAAGAAGAAAGAATAGTAAGGGTGAATTGAGTAGTCATTTCGGGAGTTTTCAAATAGTTTCACTGATTGTTATTGTGGATACAATACATGAGTAGCTAGTAAGACCAGCAACCCTGATGACAGTCCTGGAAGGTATGTGTTGCTTTATTTCCTCAAATATGTCATATTTGTTGTTTGCTCTTCGAGGGTGGTCAGGAATGTAAGTGTAGGGAGCAACAGACTCTGTCAAAAAGATTGGAATGTTTTGGAAAAAACCACAAGTGTCAACTGGTTGGTCAGCGAATATTTTGGATGGGTGACCGGAAGATGCCAATGAAGTAAAGCAGATGAAATCGAGTAGACGTGCACAAAGGTGAGCAAAAGTTGACCCGGCTCGTAGCTACATGACTCGAGCAGGGCAAGTGTCACCTGATCATTACTTCACAAAAGAATGCAGACAAATCCGTGAGAACACTCGCGTGAATGAGTTCGTATGCTCATCAGGGCACATGTAAAATGAAATATACTCTGATAGTGAATCAGACCAGAGAGTTAACCGTTAGTAAGTCGAGCCAGAGGGAAGGTGCACAGATGTCCTTGGAAAGGTAAAGACTATTTAGTGTTGGAGTAAAAGACGTTTAATTGAACACTGAAAATTTTTCAGGTACACTGTTTGATGACTACATTCAGTGGAGGACATTTGATTTCCTAACTAATTTTTTTCTCCCATGTATACAGGAGTGATTTAATTTTATTCCCGTTGTTTTAATGCTCATCCATTTTATTCGTTTTCTGACGATTATGATTTCTTTTCCCTCAGATGGATTCAATGTTGCCACGTATAATAGGAATTCTTGACTTTTTTGACAGACACTTTTACATCTCAGTTAGTGGGGAAAATAGAGGTAATTACTTGAATTAATGTCTTGGTGGGAGATGGTGTGTGGCATTCTTTTGGGATGATTTCTTTTCAATTCATTTTCATTTTTGTATTATCATGTTAGTTTTGGGGGAAATAAAGGGTGTATTTTTGGATATATTGGAGTTTGGTTTAGCCTCAATTCAATGACATTGAAAATTATAATAGAGATGACAGTTGCAGATTCTTCTCATTTTTTTCAGTCAAATGAACCAGAGCTTTTTATGAAGGAATATTTTTCAGTGCACGTTGCTTAAAGCTGAGTATTTTAAGTTTTATCACAGAAAAGTGCATTTAGTTATGAAAATACAGTGATTTGTGAATATTTCTTGGTGAAAACGCAGGGAATTTTCCGTGAATAATGGGTATACATGGTTCATAGAAAAATGAAAATATCATATTACAGTATTTCCTTGATTACTGTATTTGAATAAGCTCTGTTTGCGACATGGTAATATACAGGGTTAAGACGGGGGTGAGACGAGTTGTTAGCCAAAAATCGTCGTAAGCCAGAACATCATAAAAAATCCCAAGAAAACCTTACTTTTAATGCTTTGGGTGCATTCAAAACTATGTAAACTGCAATCATATTGGATTTTTCATTAAAAACCCTCAAATATTGATTATTTTGCACTTTTGGTGTCATATTTCTTGTGCCAGAACAGCATTGTAGGCGTCATAACCCTGGAACATGTGTCGTAACCCCGGAAATAATTTCTTATGAATATAATTGAAAAGCGCCTTAACTGCCTGTATTCACATTTAAATCCAGCCCACCAAAATGCACAATAATGTATACATATATAAATAAAAATGAATATAGTGAAAATCCTTTTTGGGGCCCAGCGATACAGGGGTGAAAACATTCAGGTTTGTATGTTTAGAAAAACACAAATTACTTATAATATTTATAGTTTGTTCCTAAACAAATACAAACCTTCGGTTGTTACATATGGAGACCTACTTTTTGGTGGAAGTATTCTGAGTAAATCTCTGAACTGACTGGTAGCTCACCTCACCTGGGTCTCATTCCTGGTCATGTAAAGCAGAGGAAGGAGTCCCATGCCTCTGACCTGTTGAGCATATGTGATGTTCAACTGCCATACTTCTGGGCCTTTCGAATTAATGGGCATGGATAGCATCTTTGATTCAAAAAGGGTTTGGTTGAACACAGTGTCAGAGACAATAAAAGGCTAATAAAACCAATGGGTTTTGTTTTATTGTCAGGACCTCCCTCCCTTTGCTCGAAAGGGGATGGGCTCGCATCTATTAATTTACAGACTTATGATGGGGTTAGGTTCCAAAAAATCCATCATTTGTTGGAAAAATTGTATCTTGAATATAGCCTAGCCTACACTAGTCTAATCAGTACCATCCTTACATATATGGCAGCCTAGCCTGCACTATACAGTCTACTTTATACATATGCAGTAGAGTAATTATTAAAATCAGTTAATTCTCTAGGTGCAATGCAGATTAACTTATGACAATTCAGTACAAAGGGAAATGGAATAACACTTAACAAGAGTCAGTCTAGCGTATACTATGGTATATTGTATACATTTACAGCAGCCTAGTTTACAGTACACTATAACTACAAATACAGTATAGTAATTATTAATATCAGCTACTTCTGGAGGTTCAGTGCATTCTGATGTATAATAATTCAGTACAAAAAGAAATTGAACACAATACGTGAATCAGATTCAGCCCGACGTCTGCATAATGGAGCAGTGTCAGGCTGCTATGGCTATGTATAATCATGAAATACAAATGTAACGTATCTGCATTTTCTCTATGCATCTTTAAAAAATTTACACATTTCTTCATTGTATCCTATAATATTGTATGTATTCTCATATTATTTTATTATAAATACTAACATAGTGGTCAATGTTTAACTTTGGAAATCAGCTGACGGTGAATACAAGTTTATTTTGCCATAATCAACTCAATTCTGAGTGAATTTTCTTGCTTCTAGTTAGAATAAATGAATATCTAGATGGCAGTCCCCAGTTATTGGTGGGATTCCATTCTCGACAGGGAGCTGATAAGCGAACTCCGCCTTTAACCGAAACTTGGTGATTTATGGCGCTTATGGCACCGATACCCAGTTAATGGCACCTCCTTTAGATAAGTTATGGCACCATAACTCTATTATTGGCCCCTTATGGCGTCAATATCCGGAACTCTGTGTGTTATAGCGCCATAAATCGCAGCTTTCATGGTGCTAAACAAGCGCCATAAAACCGGATCGCCATTAACCGAGTCTGCTGATAACCGCGGACTGTCTACTTTACTAATATGGGACAAGGTAATTTTTCATTATACGATGTGTTTTTAAGTAAAAATATGACCTGAATAGATTTCATTCTGAACTAAATTATTTGCTATGTTAATAGATTGCATTGGAGATATGTTTGTGTGAAAAAATTTATTCCCTTTACTATTTTAACTTGATTTCATTGTAATAAGAGCTTTATATTACCTATAATTTTATCAGTGTGGAAATAACAGTAAAATATGTTCTTTCATGCCCAGTAGTTTTATTAAATAATTTTCTTTCAATTTCATCTACAGTTGTTTGACAGCATATCAAAGTTACGGAAGTTTTATCCTTGTTGCTGATGCACGATAATAGTCATTAGCAGCTTGAACATTGTTTTCTCAGCTTTAGCTAATCTATCATAAAAAAAATAGATTAATTCAACTATAAGTGAACCAAGACTTCCCAATTGAACTCGATACATAGAAAACGGACTGTTCAAAACAAGACCTGGCTAACTGAAATAAACCCACAAATGAAACAGAGAATGAAACACCTCTCTTCGAACCCAGACACGTTCGTTCCACAAATTAAAAAGTCACACTGTACAGAAGAGTCTCTTCGTTTCGTGATGCACAAGAAGGGCTTATTTGACTCACAAAGGCTGACAGAGTTTCTGTCAAAGAAGATATAAACCTCATTAACATACATCAAAGATGAAATAATAATAAATCTTATAAATGAGTTCACACAAATAAAATGGTAAGACAACTCTTGAAACCATACATGAGAGAAAAAGGTTTACCGCAACTGCACAACAACTCAAACAGTTTGAAGTATTTAACCCTCTCGTGATCTGATGACATTTGGCATGTCAATAAATTTTTTTTTTTTCGTAAGTGCACCGATGACACGCCGTGCGCGTCATAGTAACTTATTTTCGGGAAAAATTTCATGAAAAAAAACACGTCGATCATAGAAAACGTAGTTGATGCCATTGGGTTGACAGATGATGAATCTCGAAGAAAACGCAAACCCGACGCTGCTAGCTTACTTAGCTATGATACAAAACGTCAACTTCAGTTGGTTGGAAAATCTGAAAATTGCACTCCATAAAAAATTAATATTTTTTTATCAATTACAGCTCATTAGCAAACACATTTATAGCAAAATTATTGCTTCCACGTGAAAGATCAAACATTTCTACACAAATTAGGTATAAAACAAACTCCCCAAACTTAATTATTATATTTTTCATGATCATATCCGCAAAATATCTACGATTTTTCTTTAAAATTTCTCTTTCATCACATCGTTTTTATTATTTCTAAGCCTCGTAAAGATGTTCTGATTGATTTAGGAAATAACTCGATCATTTGCGGACATGTTAACACTAACTAGAATCATACATCAGTTATAGTTCGGACGTACTGAATTTTACCAAAAACTTTTCCATGTGCGGGTTCTTTTCAGTTGGGGGAAAATCGTGTACCTTACACCCTTATGTTTTCGGCCTGTGCGCAAGAAGGTTAAAAAGAAAGTATTAGTGAAAGTATTCAATAACTCTTACCTCTGTCCATTTCGTTCAGTCCGCAGTTTCTCCGCCCCATCTCTCAGGGAATCAGTCTTAAATTGCAGTGCATTAAAATTATACCGATATCTCTCACCGAGGATTTAACAGAATGTACACATGTACAAACTTTCCTCATAAGACACCCCTTTAGATGACGTCACTGACATGTAACAAGTTCATTACATAGGAAGTTTGCAACGTCACTCATTACTTATTTAATACCTAGGATCTCCAAATTAATAAGTTTTCTACATTCTAGATTTTCCTTGCAGGGAAATTGATGTCTCAAAGATAAAATCTAACTTTCGCTAAGTTCCGCCTATCTGAACCTCTTACACACCTAATATTTTCCTTTCGCCTCCACAAGGGCCAATGCTAATTTCTGCTATTTCGAAGAATGTAATGTCATCAGATATGATGTTTCAACACACTCACTTTTCCTATCATTTTCATAAGACAGCAATACAGTATATGCATTAAGTGCTAAATATTTCTGAACATCCATCTTTAACATAACATATTTCCTTGCCGATCTTTCATCCATAGTGAATAAGGTTATTAATAATGATAATAATAATATCCTTTATTTCAGCTCAGGGCCACAAACATGGAATAAACAAAATACAAGCAGTAACATACACAATCTAGATACATGAGACAACATGATAAAAACATGAATAAACGGCACTTATACACACAATAGCTGTGTTAGCATAAAAGACAGAATTCATAATACTGGTAATAACGTAATGATATTGGTGAGAAAAATATGCGTTGAGAGTTATAACAGATAGTGCACAAATTATATAACTTAAATTTCAACTGGAGACCTTAGGTGGTTACAGTAGTCAGGTCCAGAGGGCTAAATACGAAAATTGAATGTTGAAAAACTTTAGCTTGATAGTATTCATAGTAATAATGAAAAAGTAAAATATCAACAATAAATAGAATAATAATGACAGAATCTGCAGATGACATCTTGCCAATACAGAGATTAGGTCCTTTAGGGGACAAAGGCCTCATTTTCCCATCTTTCCCACAATTTAGATCTTCTTGCTTCACTCCTTAGGATGCTTTGTATGAGCGAGTTGCTGCTGTTTCTCACTCGGGTTGTCAGACTGGACATTGTTCGCCTTAGATTGAATTTTAAATTGTCCAGGTGGTTTTCTATGAACATCTGTGCGACGGAGTGGTAGCGAGGAGTGTTTGTGAAACGTCTCAAAATGCCATTGTGCATAACAGTGATATGTCTCATGGTCTCTCGGGTATAGTTCATCCACAGGGAACACCAATTGTTACTGTAGTAGTACGAGCGGAAGAGCAGCAATTTCACATCTCGGTGACAGAAGGCAAACCTCCTTGTAATCATGTTGCCAGTTACACACAGTTTATGACGCCTCTGTTCAATGCCTGCCGTATCTTTTAGGTCGTCAGTGATAATATGACCCAAATATGGAAATTCTTGCGCAAATTCCAGCCGATGATTTCCGACGAAAATTTGTGGTTCTGCAATATGCCCAAGCGATCTCAGGAGCAGCGGCATGCACTGGGTTTTGGTTTCGTTGTATAGTATATCAAATTCTTCTGCATATTGGCGGCAATATTGGAGAGAGAATGCCCCCTTGCCGAAGCCTGCTTAGGGAGCCAAAGGTGTACGATAATACATTACCCCATTTGACACAGAATTACTGTGTGGAGAACCAGCAATATAAAATGCCAATTAAATATAGAAGTGTGTCTCTTTTATGTAGCTTCAGGAAGAGCTTCAGGTAGTTTACTCTGTCAAATGCTTTTCTCATATCCACAAAACAAAGGAAAACAGGAGAGGCTGATGATAGGTAGTAGTTCAGCAATTCTTCCAGTATGTAGATGCAGGTGTTGGTTGAGTGGTTTGCTTTAAATCCGAACTGGTTGTCAGTGGAGTGTAGAAAGGGGAAGAAGTATCACTAGGAGAACCAACTCAAGTATCTCCGACGCGATCGTTGTGAGTGCAATCGGCCAGTAGTTGCCAGGGTCAGCTGCATCCTTTAGCTTGTTTTTGATTATTGGTATCAAGTGAACTAAGAGTAGGGAGTCTGGAAGAAACTGGTGAATTATGCATGCATTGAATAGGGCAGCTAGCGAAATGTAAATTACTGGATGGCAGAATTTGAAAGCCTCTGCAGGAAGACCATCACAGCTGGGTGATTTATTATTAGGTAGGCTGTTTATGGCATCGCTGATGTTACCTGGCGTAAAATGGTCTGCAAAATGAAATTAAATGTTGTCAGTAACGAGGTTATCTACATCCCTTCGGGAATCTTGATCATTTATACAATTCAGGATATTGTTGAAGTGATCGCCCCACATACTTGTGATAGCCTCGTCTCCGACTGCTTCCCCTACTCTCTGTGATAGCTTTTTATTTTTGGGATTTAAGGACTGGATATCTTTCCAAAGACGAGGCTAAACACCAGATTCTAAGTTTCTAGACGTTGCATCGGCTCTTAGTTGTTTTTCATTTAATCTGCAGTGCTTAAGAGCAAGTTTGAACTGTGCCCTGGCCTGTCTCATTAGTAGTGCAAGGTGTCCATCCTTCGGGCTACCATTTTGCCTCCATAGTAAAAATATTTCTCGTGAATATGTTTACAGATCTTTAACCAAGTCAATCCATTCAGGTATATTACGAGAATTACCTTGACGAAATCTATAGGCAGCCCTGCCCAAAGCAAGCATAGTGAAGATTATGTTCGAATAGAATTCATTTAGATCCCTCCTGTGGTGGTCATTTCTACAATTTGTGTTAGTACAAAGTAAGGCATCTGCCGGTTGAACTAATGACTGCAACCTGGTTTCTGTGGTCACCCTAAAGTATCTGGATTTCTGTTGGACTTTAAAATCCCATTTTACCGCTGGTGGGGGGTCAGTTAGGGGGTTCACGGTAGGGAGTGATGGGTACTGAATGACACCTGTAATGGGATGTGATCGTAGCCCATTGCAAGATTGTAGCCAATATTGCAGGTCATAATAGAATCCTGAAGTTGTGGAGGTGTGATGCAATGGTCAAGCCAGGAGGTTGTAGTTGCGTCCACTCTATTAGGTACATATGAATAGGAGGAGGGAGGGAGGAACATTACATCGCTAATTTGGAGAGCATGATTTTGACAGAAGTAAGTTCATTATGAAATTATTTTGTGGGGTGAGAATTAAGGTCCCCGATTATACAAATATGATCAGCAGGAGAACCGTGAATAATACTGTGTAACTCCCCTAGGACCATGCAGTAATGATCAAAATTATTGTTATTTTCCCATGGCATATAAACATTAATTATTAGGATTTTAGAGTTCCTACTGCCACTTGAAGCCCCAGCAATCTGTCACTCCTATAGGTTATCAAATTTATCATATTGTCTAACAATTTGTGCCACAGGAAAGAAAGGCCCCCTTTCGGGAGACCATCTACAATTTTATCTGTATCTTGCATAGATGAAGTCGAGAAGGTTCTGAAGTCTTCATGTATTGAATCGCAGATGACAAGGTCATGTAGCCAAAGGAGCGTTTCTTGCAATGCAATGATGCCTTTGAAGTTTTTGCAGAACATGTTCAGGAGAGGCATGTTCTGCTTGAGTCCAAAAATATTCCAAGAGATTATGTTTAATGTATCCATGGCTACTCACGAAGATGGGAGATGAATGCACTTTTCATTTGGATGGATGGGGGATTAGCCAGGGGGAGTGGGCAGTCACTCACCTTGGGCAGTTGGCTGGCACTTGTGGTGGAGGTGACCCTGTTTGGGGCGTCCGTAAGTTCCCCTTGGGGAGTTGGTCCCGGATCAGGTTACATCTTGACTAATATATTAGGACTGAAATTCTCGCCTTTAAGAACATCGAGGTGTTGAGATAGGCAGGTAATACTGTAAGCCACTTTATGTTTACTTTTGCATGGGAGTTCGTGAGAGATGAGTGGGTCAGAGCCAGTGAGAAACTTGACCCTCTCCACTATGGCGCTTGGCATCACCGATGAGCGCAGATTGTGAATTCTCAGGTTTTGGGCGAGGTGAAACATGAATGTTGGGATCCAGTCCAGCGGCCAAACGAGAGGTTCTTCTCTTCTTTCTGCTTGTTTGTATCTGCCAGCCACCAGACCCCACATGATCACTCTCATCTGCATACACAATGGGGGATGGGAGGGGGGGGAGAGATAGAGTGGGGAGAATCACGAGGACTGGTAATCGTCACTGGAGATCTATCTTCCACCAGAGGCACTTGGGAGGTAGAAGAAGTTGTGAGACCAACAGTCGCCTCAGAAGGGTCTATAGGTGATGGAGGCACTCCTGTGTTGCTGGGAGGCAAAGAAAAACTGGATGCCGCTTTCAAAGGAGTTTGGTGGCTATCTGTGCGATTGTCTAGCGATTCCTGCACTCCTTTGATTACATCCCAGATCCATGCGAAATTATTTGTTTCCACAGTTTTAAGACTGTCTAGTAATTCCTGTCGTCCTTTGATCACATCCCAGATTCTTGAGAATTTATCATTTGTCTCCTCGATTTTTTCCGAGTTTTTTCCAATTATTTCTGAGAGGGATTTTGTTGCTTGGAAGGCATTTTCTACCGTGTGGTACACAGCAGGATAGGCTTAGGTCAGGAGGCCCCTTTGGAGGCAGATTGTAAGGATCATCGGACTAGATTTCCACCGAGCAGCTCCTTAGCCACTTAATGATATTTTCTTGTGAGAGGACAGGTTTTTTGTAGATCGCTCCTTGAGAATGCTCTCATCAGCAAAGACATCACTGACAGATTGTATAGCGGACTCAAAGTCAGAACAGTTCGATTGTTATTGTATGAAGTAAAGACAGTTGTTTGCAAGTGCGGAACTTGTGTGTGGGGCATAGGCACTGGTAGATGCCAGGGTCACTTGCGCAACAGTTGGAGGTTGGTCGGATGACATTTTTGTGGTAAAGGAAGGGCCAAGCACTAACACATACACTGCATTCTTTTACCCTATTCCCAGGACCAATAGGCCTCGAGTATCTGTGATTTGAAAAATTTCTAAAGCACTGATTGGAGCAGAAAGAATATTATTATATCTGCAATTGCACAACACTCTCCAGCTTACACGCCAGGTATTACGTGCAGATACTATTAACACATTGCTTACTATAAGAGGTATAATCACCAAGGGCGAAAAACCCTTCTTTTCTGTAAAGCAACGCGAAAGAGACCTCCAATATGTCCGCTCACACACACACTAAAATTCTATTCTACATAATGTCATTTGTAACATAACTACAGTAATTGTTTACTAACAAACGATGGTTAAAATGCAAGAAAAATGGATGAAAAAACTTTTTTTTTTTTTTTTTTGCTATTTTCACTTGATTTCATTGTAATATGATTATGTCCCTTATCTTTTATCAGTGGAAAAAAACAGTAAAATATGTTTTTTCATGCCAGGTAGTTTTGATTTAAATAGTTTTCTATAAATTTTACCTACAATTGTGTTTGATGGCGTATCAAAGTTTACTGGAGTTTTATCCTTGTTGCTGATGCAAGATAATAGTTATTAGTATCTTGAACATTGTTTTCTCAGATTCAGCTACAGCTTGCAGTTTAAATTTAATAGTATATTACCTTGCCGATCTTTTATCCATAGCGAATAAAGTTTTACATAGAAATATATCAGTCCTATTCTACATAACATCATTCATAACATAATTACAGTAATTGCTTACTATAGTACGATGGTTGAATTACAAGCAAAACAGATATTGTTATCCAATTTGGTTGTACTTAGTAAAAAAATGTTTCTTGTTCGGCTGTTCATGGCTGCACACATTTACACAAAAAGTATTACGTTAAAACTACTTTTATATTGGATATGGAGGTAAAAAAAGTTAGGCTAATGTAATTTTGTCTTTCTCGCTGTCTGCACCCGTTGCGAGCAAAATTTTAAAATATTTTCAAAATATTGGATCAGTAGTAATTGCTAGCCCCATTGTAAAACTGGATAATTGTAAGACGAATTATTGTAACTTGAACATTTTTTTGTAGATTATAGACAGGGTACAGTACAGGCAGCTAATGGTTACCGGTCCCTGGGGCCTGACACTAACCGAAAATCGTCGCTAACTGAAATTCAAAAGTCTATAGGCGCCACAATCCAACTTAGGGTGCCCTAAACTTGTTAACGATGCCTTAGACGGTCACAGCCTGAATATTTTGCCCTAATATGTAATAACTCTTTAATAAAAATGTTTTCATTTGCCTAATCATTTAATTCAGTCTTTACGCTTCAATTACTGCATGGTAGTTCTACAAATTTTCAGTGTCACAATCAGTGAATTTACTGGTAAATCTTGGCCTAGAAAGAGAGAGAGAGAGAGAGAGAGAGTCACCTTATGCACATTGTTAAACATTCATTAAGGATTCCTCAAAACGTTACACTGAACGTTTTCTATTACTATTACAGTGGAATCACTTACACATATATTATGTAATAATAATGTAGTGATAATAATTTTCCAACTAATTTTACATAAAAAGACATTAACTAAATTCTTTTAACAAGTATTTAAATTTATTTGAGACGATAAATTAATCTCCTCGAAGCATGCCGAGAAAACTCGGCATGAACAAGGAAGCCGACCTCCTCTCGGCATTGAAAGTCTGGTTCTCCGCCCGTAGAGTTTTTTTCGGCAAATCGGGGAGAAAATCGGCATTTCGGCAACACTGCCTGGCGGCCTGGTCCTGTCCCCTGTGGAAGTGTGGTCTCGCACTCTTTCGTGTGGACGGTGTGTGGTGTTCTCTAATACCCTCACTGAGGAGGAAAGGTGCCAGTTTGTGATTTTATAAATCGACAGAATTTTCGAAACGGTAAACAATTAAAAGCAAACAAAAACAATTTTGACAGCTGCTGCATATCGTTCACTGCGCATGGGACCACATGGCCACCGTGGGTGACGTCAATAGTATAATAAAATAATAAAAATAAAATGCTTAGCGGTCCATTATTGCTACTGTCGGGATTTTCTTCTACTTTTTATTATTTTTGTTCTGATTCGTGCCCGGATGTTATGGGCCGATGACAAGGCCTTGAGGAGGCGCACTATCTAAAACTATCTGGGTGGGATTCAATAAAATTTGGTCAACAAAATACAGTTTTATTACCAAAAAAATAAGCATTTAAACACATTAACAATACACTGAACATTAATGAAAGAGCATCACGGGCGGCTAAGCCAATGTGCATTAAGAACCAACACTGAAATTGACGTTACTAGCAAAATTCCATTGCACACGCAGTTTCTTACTACTCTCACTAATTTAATTCAAGGAACCTGAAAGCTCTCATGGCTTTGTTACGTGGTAGCCCTTAGGGTCTTTGATATCATGTGCTTGAAAAGCACTAAGTCCATGACTGGACGAAAAAACACAATAAATCGAGACCCATTTACTCTAAATCACAAATAAATGACATTCTTACACTTCCAGCTTTCGTTTGCTGCACAAATCAAGTCCCTCATCACAGGGATGAAACATCTATACATGGATAAAGATAACTTACAGTTACGACGGAATTCGACCTGGCATGGCAATGGCTGGGAGCCGGAGAATCGAGAGACACACAAATATCACGGTACTTACGACGTTCAGGACTAGGGCAGGAATGAGGCGTCGCTTCGCCCTACTTC
The DNA here is from genome assembly GCF_015104395.2 of Macrobrachium nipponense. NCBI lineage: Eukaryota > Metazoa > Arthropoda > Malacostraca > Decapoda > Palaemonidae > Macrobrachium > Macrobrachium nipponense. The sequence goes on from NC_087220.1 coordinate 3,444,049, forward strand.
AAAGGAAACTTACGTTTTCCCGCGTAAACTACAGAATCCTTGTAATTCAGGCGGGAATCATCGCTTATTTAGGCATTACGGAGATCAATGAATCTACTTTACTTATGAGTGGGAAGAATGACAGTTAAGTTATCATCTGGGATCTATGAATTGACTTAAAGTTCTGGCTGAAGGCCGTAATCTGCAAATTCTTGAATGGCTACGGAGTCCTTGGCTCCAAATCTCTACATAGACAATTTAGCTCGTACTAGGGAATAGCAAATCATATTCATTAATGAAAATTCATAGCGTCTTCATTACTATAAGACGCGCTCCTTCCCCGCCAGGCATTTAAGAATTACGTCTTAACTCTGTCGTGTATTGGACAGCTTTCTGCCCAATGAATTGCCTGCGAGATCCCTTAGTCTTGCCCCAATTTAACGCAACACTTGTGAAGTTAAATGGCGGGGATTTCGAATGATCAGTTCGAAATTCCCGACATACTCCACACCCGAAGTATGGGGCGTTGAAATGTTGCACAATTCAGGAAAGACTGAGCTCTGGGGGGGAGTAACCACTCCTACACTACTCAGTCAGGCTCGCTGCATAGCGCTCCACAGCGACTCTAACAGAGTACACAAAAAACATGACTTGGCAAAAAAAATACATCAATATTACACCCGGGGTAATCAATGTCACACATATACAAATAAAATATCACTGGCAGATATATATATATATATATATATATATATATATATATATATATATATATATATATATATATATATATATAAATGTACCCATACACATAAGGTAGACATGAATCAGCATAGAAACTCAATAGGCAATAGGCCTGCAATAAGATCAAAAGCATAAATGGAAAATCACAATCAAGGAAACATGAATATACACACTCATAAGGCACTCTGCCTTCAACATTCTTCATGCAACACGCATGTTATTCTAGGCTACTCGCCTTCAATAATCAACAAGCATAATCAGATCGACAGGCCATTCGCCTTTAATGAAACATAGATTACAACTGATTCAGTATGTACTCTTTCACGGGACACATGCCCTCAAAACTCTTTCACTTCTCTATAAGAAGTACTCATTACTCATATACATTTTGGTAATTTACCTTGAGGGTGGGGGCTATCTCCGCACAACGCTCGACTTGTGTGCACAAGAGGGGGCTCCCACTATCTTACGCTAACCCGACGCACTTCCATCCTCTGAGGATTCAACTCACCTACACTTACTTGGGTCCACCCTCCCTGCCTACCAGAATAAGGGACCTTCCCGTTTTCTTTCACTGTTTCTACCTATAACTTAGATATAGTCACTTCCCATTAAGCGCTTCATTAACTCGCGCTGCTTAGCAGCAGCCTTTCTCAAAGGGTGTGCGGAACGTCTTTGTCCGCCTAACTGAACGTCAACATCGCTACCACTCGATACCTCCGTATCATTCACTTCAGCACTTTCACTTACCGCATTGGTATCACTCGAATCGTTACCAATATCGTTAGTGTCTTCTATGTCACTCAAGACCATTGTGGCTGGTTGTTCGGATGTTGCAGCCAGTGCCATCCCTTGATCGTCCCCAGACGTCACAACATTTCCTGGAACACCTACTGCTGGGCTGTACGCTCCCTCGTCTCGGATATCTTCGTTGCCGTCGTCGTCACGCACCATCTCCTCCGTCGCACCATCAACATCGTCACGCCGTTCGTCTCCAACGCCATCATCGTCATCTGAGAGGGCAAGTTCCAGGGGGACCAAGTGGCTGACAGCACGCAGGGACTCAACATCTTCAAACAATACCTTGGCCGAACGCACGACACCGTCGTCGTCCGGGTACGTCTCCACAACGCGTCCAAGGGGCCACGTTGCCTGCTTTTGATTTTCTTCCTTTACTAACACGATGTCTCCGGGGTGCAGCTTGGTGGGTTCCCCAGACTGACAATCGTGTCGGGCTCTTAGGGCACTTAGGTACTCCTTCCTCCACCTCTCCCGGAAGGCTTTCAAAGTGTCTGTTAGCTTGAGATATCGATCCCATAGCCTCCGGGAGGTGAAGGTAGCATTAAATGAGAGGGGGTGAGGACCTCGTCCTCGCACTTGTCACCGCTATACATCAACGGCCTATTATTAACTACCGCCTCCGCCTCTTTCACTAGAGTTAATACGTGGGCCTCCAGCAGATACTTTCTCCCGAGGGCAATCTGAAGGGCACGCTTCGTAACACCAATCAGACGTTCGAAAAAACCGCCTTTCCACGGCGCACGGGGGTTTGAAATTGCCATTCTACGCCAGTCCTCCTCAGGAACTGCTGGACTTCATCCTCTTCATAAAGTCCCTAAAGGAGTTTGCTGGCCGTCTTGAACGTTTGGTGGTTATCAGAAGTGATTAAGGTCGGGGCTCCATGCGTAGCACTGAATCTTCGAAGAGCTAGAACAAATTCCTCGGCTTCCAAGGAGGGGCAGAAATCTAAATACACGGCCCTGGTGGCCATGCACGTCACAATGAGGATATAGCCTGGTCGCGTTTCTGTTTGTATGGCCGCAGTGTGGTCCACTCCGACTGCGGCAAATGGTTTCTGCAAGGTGATCCTTTCCTTCGGCAGGGGGGGGGTGGTGGTGGTGGTGGTTGTCTCATCAGCGGTTGGAAGGCTAGCACGCACTCAGGACACTTCCGTACAACTTGCTTAGCAATAGACCTCAGGCCCGGCGTCCAGCATTTCTGTCGAAAAATTCGCCATTAGCATATTGACATTACAATGGTGGTGCAAACAATCCAAATACTTTAAGTATGCTCTGACTAAGTGTCCCTTAGCAGGCAAAAGAATCAAATGTTTCATCTCTTCAATTTGGGACACTCGTCCCCTAGTGCAAATCAATTTATCTACTATAATTAAATTTAATTGACTCAATAATTCAATATCTCACGAGGGGGTTTGACCTCACCCTCCAAATATGCATACACAGTAGGTAAATAAAATCTTTGCTCTAATAAGACAAGAGCTCGAAAAGGATCCCTTTTCACTTTTGCAAACTTTAACTCTAATCTGGTTACTCTAATCAAAAATCGGAACTCAACCTCCCTGAGTAGTAGTTCCCATATCCCACCTGGGGGAATAGTCCTTGTTTCTTCCCTCAGTTCCTGCACCACCAGCTACCATGGTTCTGATATCATTAGATCTGCCACTTTGAAAGGAACAGGCTCTCCTGGGATTCCCAAGAACTTTGGACCCTGGTGCCAAAGAGGGTTCTGCTGCAATTGCTGGATTGTTGCGCCCCTACACAAGACATCAGCAGGATTCTGTTTGCTGGGCACATACTTCACACTGAAATCACAAATCTGGCGGAGAAAAACAACTTCCGCCACACGGTTAGATATAAAGATATTTTTGTTGTTCTTGGCATCCGGGGATGCCACCCAGGCTAATGCAACTTTGCTATCTGACCAAATACTAATCTCTTGTGGCTCTATTAGCCCTTTAATCGTTTTCGCTAGCCTACAGCCTAGCAGCAAAGCTAATAGTTCTAATTTAGGGATGGTGATTTTGAGCATCCCTTTCGGAGTGATTCTCATTTTGCTGGTGAGTAATATTACGTTACTTTCTTTATCTCTGACATACGCTACAGCACCGTATGCCCTACTACTGGCATCAGTGAATATATGGAGTTCGGATCTTCTGACTCCTGCCGCTCTAGGAAATGTTAAATCACTGACTGATTTCAACTCTGCTAACAGTTCTCGCGCTTCTTTAGCCTTTTCCTTACATAACACGTCATCCCATCCAATCTCTTGTTCGCAAAGTTGTTGGAGAAACAGCTTTCCCCTAACAAATAAAGGACTGACTAGACCTAGCGGATCGTAAATTGCCACTAGCAAAGATAGTACCCTACGTTTCGTAGGTACCCATCCCTCCCCCAATTCACAAATCCTCTCACTCTCTTTCACACACAGACAATCGACGTCTCGAGCCCATCTCAGCCCGAGCACGCACAGGTTCTTTCCACTCTCTCTCGCTATCGAAGGCTATACTGTTCGTTGCCCACCCTTCTAACGGCATTCTGGCCCTATCCAAAATTGCATGGACAGATTCTTGTTTTTTTTTCATCTCATCCAGACTTTCAAAGGTACTAACATAGTTATCAACGTAAAATGACTTGCTTAGTTCAGGTCTTCCTTCTAAACTAAAATGATGACTCAATACTTGTTGTAACAAAAAGGGACTAGCCGTGATGCTGAACACCACGACTCTGAAAGCGAAGGTCAGCGCTCGACCTGCTACCTCTCGCCACAGAAATCTTGTATATTTGGCATCACGGGGATCTAATAGTACTCTATGAAATGCTTTGCTTATGTCTGCAAGCATGGTGTATTTATTCATTCGAAACTTTAGAAGCAAATTATAGGCCAACTCTACTAAATTAGGCCCAGGTAACAGGCATTCATTTAAGGATTTATTATTCTTAGCTTTGGATGAGGCATTGAATACGATTCTAAGGGGGGTCGTGCGGCTATCTTTTTTAATGCCAAAATGCGGCATGTAGTATCCTTCTATTTTTGGATCTTTTACTTCATATATAAATCCTGCCTCCAGGTATTTGTCGATCACTCCCTGATATTGATTATAGTATTCCTTGTCTTTCTGAAATTTGGTTTGCAGCGAATCCAGCTGTGCTACAGCATTTCTAAAGTTTGTTTCTGGCCTACCTTCTGAACGGAACGGCAAACTAACCTGATATCTCTCAGGCTTCTTCGTTACACTCTGCGAAACCTTTCGCATGGCTTCCGCTTTGCGGACAGTGTACTGCTCGGATGGGGCGATGCCTACGGTATCCAAACACCACCATTCATCAACATCAAATGCAATTGGTTCGCTCGCGACCCTACATACCCTGAGCGTTTTCACATGATCTATCTTGTGACCTTCTAATAGCCACTGTGGCACTCTCCCATATGGCGACATGCCATTATGGGTCAGAAAAAGACTTATCCCGTCGATCTTTTCTTCTCCAATAATGAAATAATTAAAATAGTCTGCACCCACAAGAATGTGCACATTTTGTAACTTATCACTCTTACTGTCAGGATCTGCTAACGTGACTCCCTTCCCCACTAGGTGTTGTCTTACTCTTACATACCCTGCGTTATGAATCGGGACGTCTACGTTCTCGTGAACAACTAGTTTCATTCGAACAATTCTATTACCCATCTCTACCCGGCAACTCACAACGTCATACTGGCCACTGATTTCTGCTGAACCAAAGGGAGCAATGTTCAACGCCACTTTGCCTACCACTGGCAGGCCTAATTGCTTTGCAGTTTTAGCGGAGATAAAGCTTCGTTGACTCCCAGTGTCCAAAAACAAGCGAACCCGTTTACTCCCCTGCTTGTGATGGATCTCGGCCATGGCCGTTGGCAAAATCGTACAGGGAAGATCTACACTAGATGTTTGGGCTACTTTGGCGCTCTTACTCGGTTTTGATTCTACTTTCTCTTTGGGCGGACGAGGGTTTCTATCGTGCTGCCTGGGCATCGCATTTACTACAGGGCGGGAGGTTGTAGCTTGACTGTTACTTACTAAACTGGGATTATTTCGAGACGAAGTGGAGGGAACTGACTCTGCTTTTCTGAAGCTGCTATTATGATCATTTCCACAACTTTTACATGAATTGGGGTTAGGGCGTCTATCACTACGGTGACCTGACTGAAGGCAATTAACCCTCTTGCGCCGGAGCGGTAAATAAAAAATTGTCTCCCGTGTGCCGGAGGGGTTTCGGAGTGAGCGCGTAAGCGGAAAAAATATTTTTTTCAAAAAATCACAGCGCGCTTAGATTTCAAGATTAAGAGTTCATTTTTTGCTCCTTTTTTTGTCATTGCCTGAAGTTTAGTATGCAACCATCAGAAATGAAAAAAAATTATCATTATCATATATAAATAATGCGATATATGATAGCGCAAAAACGAAATTTCATATATAATTGTATTCAAATCGCGCTGTGCGCAAAACGGTTAAAGGTAACAAGTTACCTTTTTTTTTGTAATGTACACTAAATTGTGATCATTTTGGTATATAACACATTGTAAAACGATAAAAGCAACACAGAAAAAATATTATCACAAAATAATGCATGAATTCGTAACGCGCGGACGTAAACAAATATTTTTTTCAAAAATTCACCATAAATCTAAATATCGTCCTAGAGACTTCCAATTTCTTTCAAAATGAAGACAAATGATTGAATATTACTATACTGTAAGAGTATTAGCTTACAATTGCAGTTTTCGACCATATCTGATGAGTTAAAGTTGACCGAATGTCGAATTTTTTATATATATATATATATTTTATTTGCAATTATTTTGGAAATAAGAAAAGCTACAGCCTTCAAATATTTTTCGTTTTATTCTACATGAAATTGCGCACATTTTCATATATAAATATTCCGAGAATGGGACGTACGTATTTCATAGATTTGTGGCGGAGAATCCGCGCGCGGAGGGAAGGAAAGTTTTTTTTTAAATTCACCATAAATCTAAATATTTTGCTAGAGACTTCGAATTTGTTTCAAGATGAAGATAAATGATTGAATATTACTAGACTGTAAGAGTTTTAGCTTACAATTGCGTTTTTCGACCATTTCGGTAGAATCAAAGTTGACCGAATGTGGTTTTTTTTCTATTTATCGGGATTTATATGCAAATATTTCGAAAATGAGAAAAGCTACAACCTTCAATTATTTTTTGTTGTATTCTACATGAAATTGCGCACATTTTCATATATAAAACTTTATGTAACGGCTAATTTAAAATGGTGCAAACATTACCACAATCGCACGTATGATTTTTTCGGAAGAGTTACCGCGCGGACTAAAGAAAATGTTATTTTTTTCATAAATTCACTATAAATCGAAATATTGTGCTAGAGACTTCCAATTTGTTGCAAAATGAAGGTAAATGCTTGAATATTACTAGAATATAAGCTTTTATGCTTACAATTGCGTTTTTCGACCATTTCGGTAGAGTCAAAATTTGACCAAAGGTTGAAATTTTGGCAATTATTGTTATTTATATGAAAATATCTCAAAACTGATAAAAGCTACAACCATGGGTTGTTTTTAGTTGTATTGTGCATGAAATTGCACACATTTCCATATATAAAACTTTATATAACGGCTAATTTTAAAATGGTGCAAACATTACCACAATCGCATGTATGATTTTTTCGAAGAGTTACCGCGCGGACATAAGGAAAAAGTTTTCATAAATTCACCATAAATCGAAATATTGTGCTAGAGACTTCCAATTAGTTACAAAATTAAGGTAAATAATTGAATATTACTAGAATATAAGCATTTTAGCTTATGCGTTTTTTCTACATTTCAGTAGAGTCAAGTTGACCGAAAGGTTGAAATTTTTTGGCAATTATCGTTATTTATATGAAAATATCTCAAAAACTGATAAAGCTACAATCATGAGTATTTATTGTTGTATTTTAAATAAAATGCGCATTTTCATTTTATATATAAATACTTCATGTAACGGCTAATTTACAATGGTACAAAAATTATGTCAAAGTGACGAAATAATTTCCGAGATGTGTCACAAATACTTTTTAGTGCGGCAAGAAAGAAATTCGCGCTTGCGCGCCTGCGTAACGATTGTAAACAAAACAACACCTTGATCCGTGAACTCCCAGCATCCCCCAAGGCGCGTGATTCAAAAGTTTTAGGCTGGTAGGCCTATAAGTATTTTTCCGCGAATTTAAAAAAAAACTTTTGTAAGTCGACATAAAATATGTCCAGTCGGCACACAGGAGACAAAAAATGTTGACGTAAAATACGTCCAGTCGGCATAAGAGGGTTAAAACACAGGCCCTTCCTTAGTAGAATGCGGCGTCTGGCAGCCACGTCACTTACTCGGCGGCATCCGTTGGGCGGGTGCCATTCATTGCAAAAGGGACAAGAATTATTCTGCATGGGTTTCGTTTTGGGTCTAACGCTGACATAGTTTTTCTTATCAGATTCTAATTTCTCGCCTCGCTGTAACGCGTCATCTTCCAACATGTGAATTATGAAGTCTATAGCTTCAAAAAATTTCTTCTAAACTATAGTCGCATTTTCTGAGGTGTTTGACCACCTTTCGATAGAGCTTACCTCATGACAACTTCTGATTGATAAGGCTCATGACCATGCCATGGCCTATATCATTAGTACTGAGCCTCTTTATTTGCTCAATGATCACTGTTAACTCAAACCTGAACTTCTTCAGCTCTACGGGGTTCAACGAGGGTACGAATATGTTGGCAAGTTTTCGATGCAAGATCACGAGCGTTTGGTGTACATTACCATATTGCTTATCCAAGAGATCTAACGCTACCTGGTAATTCGCGGCGGTTACACTTAGGGATTTAACGATCCTAAGCGGATCCCTGCCCAGAGTCCCTAACAAGTAAGTAAATTTGGACACGTCGTCCAAATCTGCCCTTCGATCCACGTGGATCATGAACAATTCTCTGTAAGAAGCATATTCCTGCACTTCCCCTTCAAAAGTGGGGAGAGGCAGCTGTTTCAATTTGGGGAGGGAAACATTCCCTGTCTGAGTGACTTTCCGTTTATCAATTCGATTCAACAAAAGGGTAGAAGCTCGCACAGCTTCTGCTAAGGTTTGCATGATTCTGGCATCTAAGCTAGATTCTAACTTTACGACTTGACGTTTGTACAGCTCTCGAAGCTGACCTTCTTCTTGTCTCAACTACGTGACCAAATTTTAGTACACGCTCTCAGAATACGTTTCTACTAACACACGCTGTGATTCGGCCAGTAAGTCTGCTGTGAGACTCAGTGAAGCCTCGATGTGGACAATCATAGCCACTGTCATTTTGTATTATTTACTCTACTTCTTAGGGGGGTTATGCAAACTAGGAAATGAGGATTTTTCTTACGTTAGGAAAACGGGGTACAAAGACTAGTGGCACGTGTGGCTAATTGCACATCGGAACAAGCTGAGCCTAGTTGTTTTGTCTGTGTCTCTCTCTCCTGATCAATCTCATCAAACGATTGAGGAACGCGTTACGGATTTCTGAATCAAAATGGACTCCGTCCCTTTGTTTGCCTTCGCGGTAGGCACGAGAGTTCATAGGCAAATGTCAGACTCCGTACCGACTTCTTTTGTAGCAGTATTTGGAGATTCTCGCATTAAAGTTCTTTACTTTATTGACATATTCAACGGAATTGATAGCAAAATGATTATCAGGGAGATACTCTCTGATCTCTGCGTCGCAGATAGCAATGATTTCACAAATTTTCCTCAAGGGTTCAATAAGAGTACGTAAATTATCCCAAATGGTTTTGGGGTGATCGATTGCCAGGTCGTTTCCTCCTATATATAACACGACCAACTCATACCGTCTCTGCCAGAATGATAGACTATTATCTAAAAATTGACTGACCAGCCCTCCTGGCCTTCTATAGATCTCAATCTGGTTATCTGAGCACTGTGGCAGATTCGGTTGGAGCTGACTGTGTCCTATCAGGGCTACCCTATAGACCATACTTTATTGAAATTTCCCTTCAAGCTCTAGAGAGCACTTGTCATCCGGTTCTCCTAGGACCAAATGTCGGGATTTTCTTTGACTTTTTATTATTTTTGTTCTGATTCTTGCCCGGATGTTATGGGCCGATTACAAGGCCTTGAGGAGGCGTACTCTCTAAAACTATCTGGGTGGGATTCAATAAAATTTGGTCAACAAAATACAGTTTTATTACAAAAAATAAACATTTAAACACATTAACAATACACTGAGCATGAATGAAAGAGCATCACGGGCGGCTAAGCCAATGTGCATTAAGAACCAACACTGAAATTGACGTTACTAGCAAAATTCCACTGCACACGCAGTTTCTTACTACTCTCATTAATTCAATTCAAGGAACCTGAAAGCTCTCATGGCTTTGTTACGTGGTAGCCCTTAGGGTCTTTGATATCATGTGCTTGAAAAGCACTAAGTCCACGACTGGACGAAAAAACACAATAAATCGAGACCCATTTACTCTAAATCACAAATAAATGACATTCTTACACTTGCAGCTTTCGTTTGCTGCGCAAATCAAGTCCCTCATCGCAAGGATGAAACATCTATACATGGATAAAGATAACTTACAGTTACGACGAAATTCGACCTGGCATGGCAATGGCTAGGAGCCGGAGAATCAAGAGACACACAAATATCACGGTACTTACGACGTTCAGGACTAGGGCAGGAATGAGGCGTCGCATCGCCCTACTTCAAAGGAAACTTACTCTTTCCCGTGTAAACTACAGAATCCTTGTAAGCCAGCAGGCAATCATCGCTTATTTTAGGCATTACGGAGATCAATGATCTACTTTACTTATGAATGGAAGAATGACAGTTAAGTTATCATCTGGGATCAATGAATTGACTCAAAGTTCTGGCTGAAGGCCGTAATCTGCAAATTCTTGAATGGCTACGGAGTCCTTGGCTCCAAATCTCTACATAGACAATTTAGCTCGTACTAGGGAATAGCAAATCATATTCATTAATGAAAATTCATAGCGTCTTCATTACTATAAGACGCGCTCCTTCCCCGCCAGGCATTTAAGAATTACGTCTTAACTCTGTCGTGTATTGGACAGCTTTCTGCTCAATGAATTGCCCGCGAGATCCCTCAGTCTTGCCCCAATTTAACGCAACACTTGTGAAGTTAAATGGTGGGGATTTCGAATGATCAGTTCGAAATTTCCGACAGCTATGAAACTTCATGAGAGTTTTGCCGAATGGTAGGAGAATTTTTCAACATGTTTAGTTCAAATTCCACAAAACTTCGATTTTTCGCTTAGAAAATGGTGAACGTGCCTGTTACTGTCATTAGCATATCCAGTTATATCTGAGCTTTGAAACAATACTAAAATACATTCTACCAAGGTGGACGAGTTACTTCCCGCTCTACTGGGTAGAAGTAAACAATCACAACAACTGCTGCCTCAGATTCAAGCACATGAAATGTGACTTGCTTGTCATGGATTTCTTCATTGTTGTATGTCTAATGGATTAAGTCCCCAAAATTGTGGTAAGATACGTTAATTTGCTTATGATATGTATTTTTGTACCTTTTTGATATTATGTTTTAATTTGTACCTTTTGATATAGCCAATGGCATCCTACCAGTTTTGTAGGACATGTGGCAATAGCTTCGAAGGCATTAGCCTAAAAGAGTTTTTCTTTTGTTTTCAGTTATACTCAATTAACGGCTCATGGTTTATATAATAAAGTACCTACAAAAAGGACCATGGAATGTTATTGATACCCAATTTGAGAATCAACACTGAACGGGGCTAAAATCAACATATAACTACAGAGCCACGTATTGTCCACAACAAGGACAGTGCGCCCTAGTAAGCAATACTTCATTTATGTCAACATGATTTTGATTTTTAAGGAAGATTATAATAATTTCTAACTTATGTGGGGATGATGACGATCCCAATCTTACATCAGCTTACCAAATTGCCCCTGTTGATAATCCATTTTCCTCTAATTAACTCATTTTTCTTAATTATTATCATTCATTTCATCTCAAAACGTCAAATTCAAACCAAAACCACAACTGAAAAGTATTTAGTAGACGACGCCTAAAGCGTAAATACTTATGTCCATCTATCATTAATATTATTAAACCTAAGAATTATCTCATAATTTAGTAAATTGTCTATATTTTTCATTCATGTACGATATGTCTTTGTAATGCACTGCCGGGCAATAACCCGCAACGTGTTTGCGAGTCAGTCGGCTCTCTGGTCTCATACAGTAAAGTCCTGTCACCAAGACGTCGTCTCATTGTAAACCCAACATGGCGCAGTGAGTTTTTGAACCAAGTCATGCCCATGATGCGTCGACCAGCCCAGGCCACGCCGAGGCGTGCCTCTCATGCAATGACAAGGGCCTTGTCACGGGCCATGATGCAAGCACAAACGTTAATTGCAGACCAGTAACGCGCCATCTGTGCCCTTCAGGATGCTCTTCCCGGTACTGGATCACGTGCCAGCAAAGTCCCTGTCTCTGCTGCCCCTGAGAAATGTAATGTTGTGATGCCCTCAGCAGACTTTAGGTCCTGGAGACGTTCGATGACATGTTGGATCCACCTCAACAATTTCCTGCCGCAGAATGTTATCCCGCATATTATACTCAACTGTGTGCCGGCGCTGCAAAGTGCACTGGTCGCTCGGTACTCTAATCCCAAATGGAACGCCCTTACTGCAGACGCGGCTCTGGATGCCATAGGGAACATTGTGTTACGGTCATCGAATCAAGCAGTGCAATGGTCCGAATTTTTTGCCCTCGCACAAGGGCGCGAAGAGTCTGTTAAAGTCAAACCAATTTACGAGCGGACTCCGAGCCTATTTGCGACGTTGCCAGATCCTTCTGACCATTTTAATCCACACCTGGTTTGACCTCTTTAATCTATGGGCAGACTAAGATAAAGAGAAAGTGTAATTTAATTCCCTCGTTAACCCAGATTTGAATGGTCAAAGTATATAATCCTTTAATTTGTTACTGTCCCTCTAAAATGTTTCCTTCGTTATTATTTTTTTAGCCAAATTCTTCTTCTGTTTCTTTAGCTTCCTTACAAATCTGATGCAAAGTAGTTTTTGATATCTTCGTTGCATCTGCGGCACGTTTGACTGCTTGATTGATTCCAGACTTGGAAATTCCATTTTTTCCCCATTTAAAATACTGGTACACGTTGTATGCCATTTCACGTTCTTCAGGACGAAGGACATGCCGCGGGAAACTCTCCATGGTGTTTACGGAAGCTTGCTGTGCGAGACAATGAATATGGAAGATTGTCTCGACCCATTTTATACGATTTGACCATGGGTCTCAGTGGTCTGACCCAAGTGAAGAAGTGGCATCAGGTATGCTAGATCTCCAAGTTTGTCATTTTTCTTCCCTTCTCTTAGTGAAGCGAAGGCAGCCGGATTAAGGAGAATTGGCAGAGCTGGAAATGGTCTTGGAGTCCGCTCATAAAATGGTTTGACTATAGTGATCATTTCTCAAGGTGTGTTCAAAAGGCCACCGACTGTGATTTTCAGTGTCCCAAATGCGGGGAGTGCTTGGCCAAATATGTGCTGTTATGGAAAATAACGGTAGGTCTCAGTGACCCTGTGTTAAAAAGGTATGTATTTCAGGCATGTGATAAGTTTAAAAGTGTAGATGCCCTTCAGGCTTTGTGTTGTACCTCTGTAGCTGCATGCCTGGACATTGAAAGCGTCCCACGTGTCGCAATTGGTGCGAGGGAGTCGGCTGGCGCCTCGAGTGATGACGTCACTAGCACCGATGACATAGAGCCAGATGTCGCGGTGTTGAGCGGTAACTCAAGTGCAAAGCATTGCGGGGAACGTCATTCACCTGGTTGAGCATCATGCCCAGCAAAGGGTATGACGTGCCACGGGTGCCAAAAGGTAGGGCACTTCCAGAAATGCTGCAGAAGTACGGAGAAAGCGCCGCTCGCCTCGAGTTTGGTGATTGTCGCCGACACACACCTCTCCCCCCACCCCACAATCAAGGCTTGTGTTTCCCATGGAAGCGGAAGGTCGGTGTCTACACACACCGCCAGCAGAATACCCCTTCCAGCAAGTCATCGCAGATATGTTCCAAATAGAGAGGGCAATGTATACATGGTATACGCAGACAGACTAACCGGTCGGTTGGAAGTAGCTCACTTCCTCTGTGGTGCCACGTCCAACAAAATAAGCAATCACCTTCGATCCTATTTTTCACGTTGGGTACAAACTTGGCCAGCGAGGAGATGTTTGCCTTCTTCAGGAGATGGGGAGTCAAGGTCCATCTATCGTCAGCCCAGTATCCACAGTCCAACGGCAGGGCAGAAGCAGCTGTCAAATCGGCAAAGAGGCTACTCCGAGAAAACGTGTCAAAAGGTGGAGCCCTTGAGTCAGACAAGACGGGCCTGGCGATACTCCAGTATCTCAACACGCCTCTGAGGGAGATCAACAAGTCACCATATCAGCTTGCAACGGGTCGCCAGCTGCGTGACGGGGTACCGACGCCTAGAAGACACCTGTTAGTGGACAGGTATTGGAGACGGACAATACGTCAAAGGGAACTACAAGTGGCAAAATCACAGGAAGCTATGCGCACCCTTGACACCACCAGGAGACTGCCGCCCATCAAACTAGGTACCCATGTATGCATACAAAACCAGGCTACTAAGCAGTGAGACAGAACAGGCGTGGTATCGGAAACTAAGCCCCATCGTCAGTACACAGTCAAGCTCAACGGGAGTGGCAGACTCTCAAAAAGGAACAGACGACACTTGAGAGTCATCACTCCGTCCCCCAGCGCCCCTGCATCTCAGCACGACACCTCCGCAAGCCCTACGCCCATAGAACCAGTAACGCATTCCATGCAGGACCCCGGCGTCGTTGGTAGGCCCAAAAGGGCTGCCGGTTGACCCAAGTGGCTCCAAGACTTCATATAATGCTGATATTATTTGTTGTTTGCTCATATAATATGCAATTGTACAATTGTATCAAGAATTTATTCTTTTTTTTTCTGTGTATGTGTATTACGTGCATTTGAGTGCCACTAAGCAACACACTCAGTGTATGTAACTGCATGTTTTTGTACTGAAAAGTTAGTTGAAAACGTTTTTCTCTTCGTAGCTCATTTCCATGTTCATAGTGACATTGTCCCCTTTAATTTTTGTTATGTATAAGTATAATCTTGAGGGGGGGGATGTAATGCACTGCCGGGCAATAACCCGCAACGTGTTTGCCATTCAGTCGTCTCGTACAGTAAATTCCTGTCACCAAGACGTCATCTCATTGTAAACCCAACAATTCATTATCCTCTTTTTATATACAGTTATTCGTTTTTCTTTTATATTTTAAAACAAAATAAATTCAAACCACAAACGGAAACTGTCTGGTAGACGACACTTGAACGCGTCAACACACTGGCGCCATCGGCCGAAGTCCTTGCCATCATTTATCCTAATTATCACCTAGTTAAATAATTACCTACGTTTTTAATTATTTTCAACTAATTGTGTATTATAAATTTCTCTTTTTACCAATTAGGTTTGAATCAAAACATTAAATTCAAACCCGAATCACAAACGAAAAGTATTTAGTAGACGACGCCTAAAGTAAACCAAACCACCATTAACCACATCTATTCTTTGCCTTAATTACATGTAATTATTCAAAAGATAAAAGAATTAAATCATCAAACATTAAATTCAAACCCTAATCACAAACGAAAAGTATTTAGTAGACGACGCCTAAAGTAAACCAAACCACCATTAACCACATCTATTCTTTGCCTTAATTACATGTAATTATTCAAAAGATAAAAGAATTAAATCATCAATTATTTTCCCATTCAATACTTACAATTATCCACCAATTTACTTAATAGACTAAATAAAAGCAACCGAAACCACTTCTAAACCAGAAATCATAAACATAATCGAATAGAAGACGCCCAAAACGTCAACAAAGTCTGTCATGAAGAAATTTCCCTCGTTGTGAGAGAAGTTTGACCGCGCTCGAATAAGACAATACAGTTCACATCACAAAAGCTGATAAGGGATAAAAGGAGAAGAGCTACAAAATGTTTGTGTTGTGAGGGGAAAAAAATTAAAATTTAGAACATTTCTTACTTTACTGTCCAGCATACAATGAGGTTGGAAATAGATATTGTTTCGTGCAGCAGCTATATCATGGAAATAAAGAGGAATTGGTAGTTAAGATACTCTTATTGGTAGATCTACTGAGGGAGGAAGTGGAAAATAGGAATTTCTAAAAGAATTGTGGTGTTTCAGAGAGAAGAAACTCAAACACAAAGGAGGAATAAAACAAGTAAGGGAGCAGTTTCAAAGACAATACCCGGCCTAATACTACTAATGTTACTCCATTGACCGTGACTTCATACAAATTGCATCAATATCACTAATGATCAGTATGCGGGCATGCAGAGAGCGGTACATGTAATAAATTGGTATTGTGCAGATTGTAGAAAGAGTCGAGACAGCTGGATAGGGAGAACAAAGAACTCAAGGAAGATAATCAGATGCTTAAAACTAGATTACAACAAATAGAAGTAACCCTTAAGGACATTAAATGAATGAATGAATGATTGGAAGTTTTCTGGCATCTTGACATCGAAGGTCTTTGACGCCGATATCGTTTATTATAAAGAATAAAATATTCAATTAAAACCATAAAGGCTAATATGTCATTATAAAAGTTAAATAGCCTTCAGAAGACCTGCTTCTGAAATAAATCTAAAAATGCTGCTAGCATTGTACGACACATCATGTCCAAGAATATGGACATTAAAGAGATCCTAGCCAAAGACATAAAGGAAGAGATCCTCAGCAGGAGCAGAATAAGGGAAACAATTCAGGAAGAAATAAGAGACCTTACATCTTGTTCAGGTTACCCCAGGCACCTTTAATGTCTACCAGAGAGTTGCTAGTACATCTTCCAGTATATTTTGCATCCTCCAATCTTGGATGGTCTGGGATGCAGCTTAGATATTTATCGAGCTTATTCTTAAACACATCTATGCTCACTCATGTTATATTCCTCAGATGAGCTGGCAACGCATTGAATAGACGCTGCATTATCGATGCTGGTGCGTAGTGGATTAATGTCCTGTGTGCTTTCCTTATTTTTCCTGGTATAGTTTTGGGCACTATTAATCTACCTCTGCTTGCTCTTTCTGATATTTTTAGCTCCATGATGTTTTCGGCAATTCCTTTTATCTGTTTCTATGCCTGAATTATCATGTAGCGTTCTCTTCTACTTTTTAGACTATATAATTTTAAGGATTGTAGTCTTTCCCAGTAGTCAAGGTCCTTAACTTCTTCTATTCTAGCTGTAAAGGACCTTTGTACACTCTCTATTTGTGCAATATCCTTTTGATAGTGTGGGTACCATACCATATTGCAATATTCAAGTGGACTACGAACATATGTTTTATAAAGCATAATCATGTGTTCAGCTTTTCTTGTTTTGAAGTGCTTTAACAACATTCCCATTTTTGCTTTACATTTTGCCAATAGAATTGCTATTTGATCATTGCATAACATGTTCCTATTCATCATCACACTAAGGTCTTTAACTGCTTCCTTATTTGTGATTGTCTCATTATTAGGTCCCCTAAATGCATATAGCTTTCCTTCTCTGTCTCCATAATTTATTGATTCAAATTTATCAGAGTTAAATACCATCCTATTTACCTCTGTCCAATTATACATTTTGTTAAGGTCTCTTTGTAGCACATTCCTATCTACATCACAAGTAATTTCTCTACTTATTCTTGTGTCATCGGCGAAATTACTCATTACCGAGTCCTTAACATTACTGTCTATGTCTGCAATCATAATAACAAACAGTAATGCAGCTAACACCGTACCTTGTGGCACACCGGATATTATTACCTTAGCTTCATCCGATTTCTCATCATTTGCAATAACTATCTGTTTTCTGTTGTGTAAAAATTCTTTTAACCATCTTCCTACTTTATCCACTATATTATGTTTTCTAATTTTCTTCGCTAATACAATATGGTCTACCTTGTCAAAAGCTTTTGCAAAGTCTAGATAAACCACATCTGTTTCATTTCCGCTTTTCATATTTTTGTATATGTTCTCACGGTGGACTAACAGTTGGGTTTGTGTACTTTTTCCAGGTACGAAACCATGTTGTCCTATATTAAACAGATTATTTTTTATTAAATGTTTCATAATACTTTTCTTCATTACCCTTTCATACACTTTCATAATATGTGATGTTAGACTCACAGGCCTATAATTACTTGCCTCTAGTCTTGATCCACTTTTGAAAGTAGGGGTAATATATGCTAATTTGTGCTCATTATAAATCTTGCCTGTATCTACACTTCATCTTAATAATATTGCAAGTGGCTTTGCGATAGAATGAACTACTTTCTTTAACAAAATAGCAGGGACGCCATCAGGCCCTGCAGCAGCTCCAATTTTAATTTCATTAATAGCCTGCACAATATCAGCTTCATTAATATCTATGTCTGCTAGATATTCACTATTTTCGTCCCTTACTTCTATATCATTATCTTCATTATCAATTCTAGGGGTGAATTTTCTCTTATATCGTTCTGCCAATATGTTGCATATTTCCTTTTTTTCATTCATTAATCTCCCTTCAATTCTTAGAGGGCCTATTTCTATTCTTCTTTTATTCATCTTTTTTGCATACGAGTATAATAGTTTGGGGTTTTGCTTGATATATACTAGGGTTTTTTCTTCCAAGTCCCGTTTTTCATTTTCTTTTGATTGTATAATCTTTTGATCTGCATTTTCTATCTTACTTTTTAGTTCTATAACTTTCCATGCAATTTTTTCTTTTGCAAGACCTTTTTTCCACCTGATTTTCTGGAACAAGATCCTCCTGTCTCTTGGTATGCATGACTGATGTTTACTTTTCTTCTTCGGTATATATTTATCCACTATTTTCTCTAATATTTTATATAATATCTCCGTATTTACCCTTATAACATCACTTACGAAAATTTTATCCCAATCTTTGTTTAATTCTTCATTTATTTCTGACCATTTTATATTTTTACTGTAGAAGTTGTATTTTCCATAGCCTTCCCACTTTTTCATTTCTTGCTTATCTGTTTTCACTTGCTTTGGAATGGACTGTTAATTCTATGACATTATGGTCTGAAATACTCGCATTATAAACAATTATTTCATTAACATAATTCACCTCGTTCACAAATACTGGGTCTAAAGTATTTTCCTTTCTTGTTGGCAGGTGATTTATTTGTTGAATGTTGTATTCTAGTAGCATATCTAATAGCTTTTCGAATTGCCTCTTATCTTCTGCACTACTATTACTCTCTTTTTTATATGTATAAATACAACCACAATCTCCTATTCGTTCTTTCCAGTCTAAGAAAGGAAAGTTAAAGTCTCCGGATAGGAGAATAGTCCAGTCCTTGTGATTGCTACATATATCATCCAATTTTTCTATTATTATGTCAAACTCTTTAGTATTAGGGGGTCTATATATTACTATGTTCATTAATTTTTCAGATTCAAATTCTACTGCTATTAGTTCACATTCTGAGTTACTATATTTCTCATATATTTTTCCTTGTTTTTTGTCTTTCCCATATATTGCAGTTCCCCCTTGATTCCTATTTTTTCTATCTGATCTATAAGTTTGGAACCCTTTTATTTGATCGTCATTCCCAGTCTCTTGGGAATACCAGGTTTCACTTATATTCATTATATCTATTTTCTTTTCAATTTGGGTTAGTTCTTCTAAGAACTCTATTTTTCTTTTTGAGTTACTCGTAACTAAACCCTGCGCATTCATCACTATGATGGTTTGCGTGTTTTCTCCTTCATTTAATATGGGTAATAATAAGGATTTTCCCGTGTCTCTTTCCTGCTCTTGTATGTTGTTCTTTTCTTCATTTCCAGAAATTCTGACATTAAAAAGTTCAACTTTTCCATAATATTTGATCTTCCTTCATCATAATTATTCATTTTGTGGCTGAATCTGCAATTTTCTCCGTATCTGCAAGGAAGGAAAACCTAATCATATTCAACTTGCCAGAGCCTATAGCAGGAGAGGAAACAGAAAACTTGAAGCTAGATGAAGAGAGGTGCAACGAAATTTTCACAAAAGAACTTAACCTTAATAAAGACGAATGAAAAATTAAAGATGTAGTAAGGTTAGGTAGGCCACGACTACAACAAGGACAAAACAATGAGACGATAGGCAGTTCAAGGCCCAGACCACTTCTAGTGAAACTCAGCCATGAAAGGGAAAAGTGGAACATATTAAAAAGTGCCAGACTGCTAAGGAATGCAAAGAAGGATTTTTAAAAAATATATATCTATAGTTCCAGACATGACTGTTAAAGAAAGAGAAAAAGATAGGATACTAAGATCTGAATTAAAGAAAAAGCAGGATAACAAAGAGGAAGGATGGTTCATAAGTAAGGGAGAGCTGAAGAGAAGGGAAAACTTTCAGACGACTAGAATGCTCTAAAAAGGAAGTCTAGGGGAATATAGATAGAAACAATAGAATTGTTAGAAGTGTAAATGTGTTAGAGGTAGGAAAATGTAAAGTAGATAGAATTGTAAATAATTTAGAGATAGGGAGTAATAATATTTTTAGGAGTGTAAATAATTTAGAGTTAGGAGAAAATAGAATATCTAATAGTAATGTTAAGAGCTCTGAGGAAGGAAGTAGAAGAAGGGAAATTAGTTTAGGGCAGTAGGTGAAGGAAGTAACTTTAGTAACAATCTTAGACTATTAGACCTAGAAGAAAAAAGTGGTTTGCAAAAGATATAACAAAATTAAAAACATAATTTTATATCAGTAAAAGTAAAATTAAGGGCATGGTTTTCAGGTAATATTTATTACAAAATTTGTAGTGATTTTCACCTTAGTAATTAACCATTAGACAACTCCTTATGAAATTTGTAATTAGTAATTTTGCTATTAGAGAGAGAGAGAGAGAGAGAGAATCAACTGATCAATTTACTACTACTAATAAAAGGAAGACCATTTAATTTCAATTTCCAATAATTTGTCCCGGAAAATCCCGGACAATGAGAAAAATCCCGGGATTGTTTAACCATCAGAAAATGCCTGGGATCCCGGGAGAGAAACCCTACTATCAGACCACCACCTCATAAAAGTCCAATTCAGAATGAACACAAACAAAGACAGAGTGTACAGAAAGTAATAAAGGAAACATATGAAGAATATGAAGAAAAAAATTATAAATGAGATCATGGGTGACAAAAACAGACCACCTCAGAAAAAGAATGGGTCAGGATATACGACAAAAATAATAAGCAAGAGATTAATTAAGGAAGAATTCTACCCTGCGAAAGAAAGAGCTGGTCAAATTCTGGAAAACAATACACCCAAAAGAAGCAAACAAAATAAGAGATATGGAATGAGAGCAAAAAAGAACAGTATGAACATGACATGGAAGAAATGATGAAAAGACCAATGACAAGAGACAAGATAAGAAAAGCATATGATAGACCTACCATATGGCATTAGGAGAGAAAACGTGGATTGAGTGTATGACCCGATAAAGACAAAAATTAAAGTCAGTAGTATAACTGCAGAAGAGGTAAAGAATCAACTAGAGAAAAGGAAAACTAATCGAATAAAGCACCGGAGACAGACGAAATGAAACCATTTCTGTTCAAACTATTCTTACAAAGATCCAACATTCAAAGAGAATTGGCAGAATGTTTAAACAGCATACTGAAAGGCAGGAAAATACACGGCAACTGGTTTAAGTAAAAAAACAACACTTATACGCAAGAAACAACACCCTACAGTCAAAGATCTTAGGTCAATTGCATTAACAAGTGTATCATATAAAGTTTTCATGGGATCCTGAAAACCAAAATAGAAAACCAATTTAGAAATATAGAGAAAACAAATTAACTACAATCAGGCTTTACTGTACAAAGATGAGAAATTGATCATTTATATATCTTGGAATATTGAATTCAAGAAATGTAGAGAAAAAAAAGGACCCATTATTTGCGGTATCAATAGACTTCCAAAAAGCATTTGACTTTGTTAATAGAAAAAAGTTCATAGAGGCATTGATGGCTAAAATACTTTTATTTGCAGATCTGCTGAAGGGGGTGGGTGTTGAAAATAGGAAAGAATATACAAAAGAATTATGTTATTGCAAAGGAAAAAACTTAAACGAACATAAACAAAGGAGGAATAAAAAAAAACAAGCAGGGGAGCCGTTTCAAATTCTAATTATCTTTTAATGAAATAAATTATCTGTTTTTTCATTATTTCTCCAATGATTATATCAACTTTTCATCAATTAGGTTTGAATCAAAACATCAAATTCAAACGGAACCACGAACGAGAAGTCCTTAGGAGACGACGCCCAAAACGTAAACAAACCGCCATTACTTGAATCCATTATTTGCCTCAATAATTACCATTAAATTATCCAGGTTATTAGTCAGTTACCTGAATTTTTAATTATGTTCCTACTGATTGCTTACAATTGTCCACCAATTGACTTATTAGAATGAATGAAAAAAACCGAAACTACTTCTAAACCAAAACCATAAACATAAACACCATCAAGTAGAAGGCGTCCAAAATGTCAACAAACAGACTCCATTGGCTGCCTTAGTAGCATAACTTTACTCAAAGTTGAAACGTCTTTTTCTCTTCTATAATAATTACCGTCTTCATAATCGAGAAATTCTTAATTAATCGTAATAATTGGTATATTACAAGGATAACCGATAATTGCTGTAATAATGTGAGTAACAGATGTTTATACTAGCTAGGTTGTAGGTATCATTAACTTCTAGAGTTAGCCCTATAGGCTAGGTAGCCTCTGTTCTAGTACTCCTAGGTTACCCTATAGACCGTAGCCTTCTATGGGGTCTTGACCTGAGACTGTCTAAATGAAATGAGTTATATTTTATGATGTCTCAATGATTTACTCATAGGCTAATGTTGGGTTTAGGCTAGGCTGAAAGTTTCTGTAGGATCTCATAACTGTAGGCTACAGGATGCCTGTATCCTGGCCTACTTTATCCTAAGACTGTCTGGTTCAGTGATACTGTATGATTTCTTAATGATTTCACGGAAGGTTTAGGTACGGAAACTTAATCTATAACCCTATAGCCCCATGTCCTAGGTAATTTTTTCAATTGACCAAAAGACGAGTAGAGGAGGATTTATGCTACAAAATGACTGGGGCAAATTGTGTCTCACCAGTTTTTGTGGTTTCTTTTTACAGGTATTCTCCTACCTACAATGGGGTTAGTTTCCAAAAAACCCACTGATTGTTGAAAAAATGGTAGGGTAAACAACCGCGGACAATCCATCGTCATTGTGCTGGCCAGGCCTTATTCACCCGATATTTAATTGGTGAAACAAGAATACAGTTACAACATTAAGCATACCATTCAAAAGATTAAGTTTCGTCAACATAATGTGATATATGAAAGCCCCATACGAACTAAAATAAGCATGTGACGCTCTTCGTAAAATATGTTTTCAAGGCAGTTTTGAAATCCAATATGGTGGCAATCGTGTGGCTGGCCAGTCTAACCACAGACAATCCACCATCTTTCCCAGCCTTCTCAGCACTCATTTGAACAATGTTAGCTTATGTAACGTTTATTGATCTTACTCAAGATTGCAGTTGTAATCAGCACAATAAAACATTTTGTTGCGTATATTAGTGAAAGTATGAAACTTTTTATTCCCGGGGTCATGGTTTGAACTGAAATTCATTTTTACCTTGTAATCGGTGGTTTTATCCTTACTGCCATCACAACTTTAACTCCTCAGTGCTTATTTCATTGTAATTATACATATTTTGGTCTTAATTCACTCCACATTGCACTTGAACCACGTTGCTGTTCCTGGTTCCTAAGCACTCACTCCGCAAACACAGTTACGAGCAGCAGACGACTACACTCTTTATGAGGTTCAAAGCTTTATTCCCTTAATTGTTTACTTTACTCATTATTTAGTTTAACTTTACTTCAAAATGTTTATTTAATTCATGTCTATTATCCCTTTTTTGCAACCAAATTAACCCCGAAAAATTAGATATTTCTGAAGTACGAGCAGACGACAGCAAAAAGACTCATTTTTGCCAATCTAGTGGAGCTTCACACATACGCTGTTTCTATGAATTCTAGTTGTCATAGTAATGCAGTAATGATAAAATTGCTGTAATATGTATATATACTACAAGTAGATACACTAATTTCACTTATTTCCCTGGTTCTGTGTAAGCCTTATACCCAGTTTGGAGGGTAAACACATACCAATTGACAACATTAATAAACAATTGAAGAGCGCAAAAAGCCGCAAAGAATGCCTTAGTCCCCTTGAATAAGTATGAATAAGTGCTGGTTAGAGGTCGGGGTTATGATTGTTGTGATGAAAGCGCCCCATCGTCTATGGGTACAAGTGGTGAGCAGATTTAGCACAGGAAATGGGAAGTTTCTTGACACAAGCAACTCCGCAAACATCGAGATGGCTTCAATCTTCAAAATATTTGGAGTTGTAAGTAAAAACTTCGAAAGCGTTTTGGGGTTGTGGGCACTGCTTTGGCCACCCTTTTCATTACCCTCCGTTTAAATCTTAAAATATGGCCATAATTTCTAAATTTGGTGAAAATACTTACTTTGAAAGGAGAGTAGAGGTCTTGAGCTCCTGTTATCACTACCAACAACTCATGACTGATGACCCTCTCCGGTGTCAGGACGTGTTAAAGTACTTTTTCGGAGGGTGGCCAAAACCTCGGTAGTCGTTGAGTTGGTCAGTCCACTTGGCTGTTTACCCTATCTCGAATGTAGTCTAACCTACATTGGGGTAATCAGTACCTTACTCACATATATGGTAGCCTAGCCTACACTACTCAGTATACTCTATTTATAAATGTGGTATAGTAATTATTTAAGTTAGTGAATTCCTTAGGTTCAATGCAGATTGACGTATGATAATTCAGTACAAAGAGAAATTGAATAACACTAATAAGAGTTTGCCTAGCGTATAGTATGGTATATCGTATACATAGGGGGAAACACCGCAGTGGAGCCATCGTCATCGCGTGGCTCAGCCTTATTCACTCGATATTTAATTGGTGAAACAAGAATACAATTACAACTCTAGGCATACCATTCAAAAGATTGAAGTTTCGTCAACATAATGTGATATATGAAAGCCCCATACGAACTAAAATAAGCATGTGACGCTCTTGGTAAAATATGTTTTCAAGGCAGTTTTGAAATCCAATATGGCGGCTATCGTGTGGATGTTCGGGTCTGTTCACAGATGGACACCATCTTTCCCAGCCTTCCCAGCACTCATTTGAACAATGTTAGCATATATATGTAACGTTTATTGATCTTACTCAAGATTACAGTTGTAATCAGCACAATAAAACAACATTTTGTTGCCTATATTAGTAAAAGTATGAAACTTGTTATTCCCGGGGTCATGGTTTGAACTGAATTCATTTTTACCTTGTAATCGGTGGTTTTACCCTGACTACCATCACAACTGAAACTCCACAGTGCTTATTTGATTGTTATTATACACATTTTGGTCTTAATTCACTCCACACTGCACTTGAACCAAGTTGCTGTTCCTGGTTCCTAAGCGAGCACTCCACAAACACAGTTACGAGCAGCAGATGACGACACTGCAAAGTTGTATTCCCTTATGTTTACTTTACTCATTATTTAGTTCAACTTTATTTTGTTAATTCAAAATGTTTATTTAATTCATGTCTATTATCCCTTTTTTGCAACCAAATTACCCCCAAAAATTACAGATATTTCTAAAATAGATATAATCCAATGTTTCTGACCTTTTCGTACATCTGGCTGCCGAAAACCATAGCAGAGCAGACTACGGATAAGTGGATTATAATGGTTTTTTGTTTTTGTTTGTTTGTTTGTTCTTTTTTTTTTTTTTTTTTTTGCTAGCCCTTTTCTTTAAGTCTATATTAGTATTTTGATTATTTTTAATAACTGTATGCCAGAAATAAATGTAACCTTTAATGTTTGCATGCTAAGAATGGCAAAATCATCGTTGCCACATTAGTGGAGCTTCACACATACGCTGATGCATTATTATAAATTGTTTCCATGAATTCTAGTTGTCATAGTAATGCAATAATGATGAAATTGCTTTAATATTTATGTATATATACTTCCAATACATAGCCTAATTTCACCAATTTCCACGTTTTGTGTAAGTCTGATACCCAGTTTGGAGGGTGAACAGATACCAATTGGCAACAGAGAGAGAGAAAGGAAGGCAAAGGAAGAAGGACAGTGGTGGCGGTGGAGGGGGGGGGGAGGGAAGGTGGAGTTTTTGTCTCTTGGTACAAGGACAAGTGTCGTTATTCTTTACGATTAGTGATTCATGATACCCTTATAAATTACGGCACTGGGTGTAATGCACTATAGCAAAATCTCATTCTGATGCGAGAGTTCGTTACAGAAATATTGCCAAAAAACGTGCTTGCACTGTCTCTGAAACCCATAGTAGGTATGCTGCTTAGTTGTCAATCAAGTTTTTTGTAATCAAGTATTTTTTACAAGCTAGCTATTGTATAAATTTGTATTTTTCTCAATCAAAACATATGCCCCTCAATGCTAACATTCCTCTTTTAACGACTTTCTGGTCATTGCAAATTCGGCCCCATTAATTTCTTATGGTGCAAAAACAGACAGAGGCCCAGGGACCGAAAGCGATTGCGTTACACTACGGCGGTAATCCGGCTGTAAAACATCTTCATATATCCAAACAGTAAATAATAAAGATACATATGCACATTACGATTATAACAATTACATGAATAGCTGATAACAATCTGCATGAATAACTGGTAAACTGCTCTGGAAGAAAGTTGAGTATAGCAATTCATTTACAATAGGCACGAAAGTCAAGATGTCGTGACGCCATAATACAGGACTTAAAAGAACGTTCTAATTCCGAAAAATAATTACTTAAATTTGAGTCAGAATCAAGTTACTTTTTCAATAACGAATATTTTCAAATTAATCATCATAAATATGTAAAATATTGATGTTTTACTATTTATTTAAATAATTATCTTAGTGCACGTTTCGTCATCGTCTTCTACCAAAACAGTAGTTTCATTAAAAACGTCGTGGTTAGGGACCGTGTTCCGATTGTTGTGATGAAAGTGCCCCAGTGTCTGTGGGTACAAGTGGTGTGCTGATTTATCACAGGAAATGGGAAATTTGTTGACACAAGCGACTCCGTAAACATCGAGATGGCGTCAGTCTTTTAAAATATTTAGGCGTAAGTAAAAATTTCAATAGTATTTTGGTGAGATTTGCACTGCTTTGGACACCCTTTTCCCTACCCTCTGTTTAATGCTTAAAATTTGGCCTTAATTTCTAACTTTGGAGAAATTACTTGCTTCGAAAGGAGAGTAGAGATCTTTAGCTCCGTCTCTCACCAACAACAAGTCGCGACTGATGCCCATCTCCGGTGTCAGGACGCGTTATAAGTACTTTTTCGGAGGGTGGCATGCTGTGATCGTCGTTGAGTTGATCCAGGCCATGCGGTTGTTTACCCTACCATTCAAAAGACTGAAGTTTCGTCAACATAATGTGATATATGAAAGCACCATATGAACTAAAATAAGCACATGAAGTCTTCGTAAAATATGTTTTCAAGGCAGTTTTGAAATCCAATATGGCGGCACCCGCGTGACGTGCCGTTCGTAACCACAGCCAAGCCACCATCTTTCCCAGCCTTCCCAGCACTCATTTGAACAATGCTAGCGTATATATGTAACATTTATTGATCTTACTGCACAATAAAACAACATTTTGTTGCCTATATTAGTGGAAGTATGAAACTTTTTATTCCCGGGGTCATGGTTTGAACTGAAATTCATTTTTACCTTGTAATCGGTGATTTTATCCTCACTGCCATCACAACTGAAACTCCACAGTGCTTATTTGATTGTAATTATACACATTTTGGTCTTAATTCACTCCATATTGCACTTGAACTACGTTGGAGTTCCTGGTTCCTAAGCGCTCACTCCACAAACACAGTTACGGGCAGCACATGAGTACACGGTTTATGAGGTGCAAAGCTTTATTCCCTTAATTGTTTACTTTACTCATTATTTAGTTCAACTTTACTTTGTTACTTCAAAATGTTTAATTCATGTCTATTATCCCTTTTTTGCAGCCAAATTAACCCCGAAAAATTACAGAGATTTCTGAAGTACTTACACGCAGACGACGGCAAAATGACTCATCATTGCCAATCTAGTGGAGCTTCACACATACACCGATGCATTTACAAACTTTTTCCATGAATTCTAGTTGTCATAATAATGCAGTAATGATAAAATTGCTGTAATATATTTATATATATATACTACCATAAGATATGCTAATTTCACTAATTTCCCTGGTTTTGTGTAAGTCTTATACCCAGTTTGGAGGGTAAACACATACCAATTGGCAACACTGATAAACAATTGAAGAGCTCGAAGAATGCCGGAGGTACAGTTCACAAGCAAAACTGTTGATATTTGAGTCAGGAATCTAGTTACTTTTTCAACAACGATATTTTCAAATTAATAATCATGAATATGTAAAAATATTTATGCAATTCATGACCTTATACTGCCGTTTAACTATTTATTTAAATAATTATCTAGTGTATGCTTCTTCTTCTACCAAAAATCATAGTTTCCTCAAAAAAGTAGTGGTTGGAAGTCAGTGTTTACGATTGTTGTATGAAAGTGCCCCAGTGTCTATGGGTACAAGCGGTGTGTGGATTTAGCACAGGAAATGGGAAGTTTGTTGACACAAGCGACTCCGCAAACATCGAAATGGCGTCAATCTCCGTAATATTTATAGTTGTAAGTAAAAATTTCGAAAGCGTCATGGAGGTAGTGTGCACTGCGTATGGCCGGACTTTTCATTACTCTCTGTTTAAACTTAAAATATGGCCTTAATTTCTAACTTTGGAAAAATACTTACTTCGAAAGGAGAGTAGAGGTCTCGAGCTCCTGCTCTCACCACCAACAACTCATGACTGATGACCATCTCCGGTGTCAGGACGTGTTAAAGTACTTTTTCGGAGGGTGGCCACAACAGCGGTAGTCAATGGCTCGGCTAGTCCAGTCGGTTGTTTCCCCTAGTATACTGTAGGCTAGGCTACTGTATAGGGGGAAACAACCGACTGGACTAGCCGAGCCACTTTCTACCGTGTTTGAAGCCACCCTCCAAAAAAGTACTTTAACATGTCCTGACACTGGAGATGGTCATCAGTCATGAGTTGTTGGTGGTGAGAGCAGGAGCTCAAGACCTCTACTCTTCTTTCGATGTAAGTATTTTTCCAAAGTTAGAAATTAAGGGCATATTTTAAGATTAAACGGAGAGTAATGAAAATTCTGGCCTTACGCAGTGCACACTACCTCCAAGACCCTACCAAAATTTTTACTTACAACTATGAATATTTCAAAGATTGACGCCATCTTGATGTTTGCAGAGTCGCTTGTGTCAACAAACTTCCCATTTCCTGTGATAAATCAGCACACCACTTGTACCCATAGACACTGGGGCACTTTCATCGCAACAATTGTAAACAACGACTTCCAACCACTATTTTTTTAAGGAAACTACAATTTTTGGTAGAAGAAGAAGAAGAAGAAGCGTGCACTAGATAATTATTTAAATAAATAGTTAAACGGCAGTATAAGGTTATGAATTGCATAAATATTTTTATATATTCATGATTATTAATTTGAAAATATTTATTGTTGAAAAAGTAACTAGATTCCTGACTCAAATATCAAATGTGAACAGTACCTCCGGCGTTCTTCGCGCTCTTCAATTGTTTATCAGTGTTGCCAATTGGTACGTGTTTACCCTCCAAACTGTGTATAAGACTTACACAAAACCAGGGAAATAAGTGATATTAGCATATCTATTTGCAGTATATATACATATTAGAGCAATTTTATCATTATTGCATTACTATGACAACTACAATTCATGGAAACAGAAATATCTGTAATTTTTTGGTGTTAATTTGGTCACAAAAAAGGGATAATAGACATGAATTAAATAAACATTTTGAAGTAACAAAGTAAAGTTAAACTAAATAATGAGTAAAGTAAACAATTAAGGTAATAAAGCGTTGCACCTCATAAACCGTGTACTCGTGTGCTGCCCGTAACTGTGTTTGTGGAGTGAGCACTTAGGAACCAGGAACCGCAACGTAGTTCAAGTGCAATATGGAGTGAATTAAGACCAAAATGTGTATAATTACAATCAAATAAGCACTGTGAGATTTCAGTTGTGATGGTAGTCAGGGTAAAACCACCGATTACAAGGTAAAAATGAATTTCAGTTCAAACCATGACCCCGGGAATAAGTTTCATACTTTTACTAATATAGGCAACAAAATGTTGTTTTATTGTGCTGATTACAGCTGCAATCTTGAGTAACATTAATAAACAATACATATATACACTAACATTGTTCAAATGAGTGCCGGGAAGGACTTGAAAGATAGTGGCTTGGCCATGGTTTCGAACGACACCTCACACGGTTGTCGCCATATTGG
This sequence comes from Macrobrachium nipponense, assembly GCF_015104395.2. Lineage (NCBI taxonomy): Eukaryota > Metazoa > Arthropoda > Malacostraca > Decapoda > Palaemonidae > Macrobrachium > Macrobrachium nipponense. The sequence goes on from NC_087220.1 coordinate 3,474,262, forward strand.
ATTTCAAAACTGCCTTGAAAACATATTTTACGAAGAGCTCACATGCTTATTTTAGTTCGATGGCGCTTTCATATATCACATTATGTTGACGAAACTTCAAGTTTTTGAATGGTACACTTGAAGATGTAATTGTATTCTTGTTTCACCAATTAAATATCGAGTGAATAAGGCTGATCCACACGATGACAATGGCTCCACTGCGGTGTTTCCCCCTATATATGTACTACAAGTACAGTATAGTAATTATTAACATCAACTAAATCTCTAGGTTCATTGCATTCTGACCAATGATAATTCAGTATAAAAAGAAAATGAACACGGAACGCTAATCATATTCAGTCCAGTATTGTCATAATTGAACTGTGTAAGGCTGCTGATGGGTACATATAATTATAAAATACAAACATAACTAATATGCATCTTTTCCACGACTCTTTTTGTAAGTTATTTATTACTCTACTGTATCCAATAATATTGTATGTATTCTTGTATTTTATTGTAAAATACTAATACAGTGGAACCTCAACATACGAAAGTCCCAACTTATGAAAAATCCAAGTTACGAAATCAAAGACAAAGATTTTTTTGCTTCTGTATATGAAAATAATTTAGGTTGCGAAAAGGTAAAGTCCGAGATTCTCCTGGACCGCCGAGAATAATTTTAAAACTCGCGCGCCACCAACTGGTTCCTGATACTAGTCACCGCCATAAGATCCTGCTCTCCTATTGGTCAGCATCTGTCACATCATGCCTCTATGTAAAGGCGTTCCTTGACCATTTTTTGCGGCAGCATTATCGTAAACACTGGAATTCGTTCGTTCACATATATTTAGTTTGTTAACGTAAATTCGTGTTAGTGATTTCGCTTTCGTTGTACTGTAAGTTACTTTATCGTGTTGTGTGTAAACTTAATTACTTACGTTATTAGCCATGGGTCCCAAGAATGTTGCTGAAGTTCACAGACAGAAGAGGATGCTTTTTATCGAGACGAAGATGGAGATAATCAAGAGGTGTTAATGTCTTCTGCCATTTGTTAATGTGTTTTGTAAGGTTTAATGTTAATTTTTTTTTTTGCCATTTTTTAGTGTTTCGTAAAGTTAAGTGTTCATGTTTTCTGCTGTTTGTCCTCCTCTGTCACCAATTTTGGAGATCGCCTCACTCGAAAGGGAAGGTTCCACATTTTACTACATATGTACGTACATGTACATACAGTATTTCTTGTACCTCTACACTAATACACTTTGTTTACAGGTATGTACTACAATAAAGGTTATGTTAGGTATTGAATGGTCCAAATTGTTGTATTTCATTGTTTATTGGTCAATTTAGCTTTATTATTAAATTTACCGGAGTGATTTTGTAGGGCTTGGAACGAATTAGGCAATTTACATGTAAAATGTAGTTCGAGATACAAAAAATCAAGTTACGAAGGCCGCTTTGGAACAGGTTAATTTCGTATCCTGGGGCACTACTGTATAGTGGTCATTGTTTTGGTTTGGAAATCTGCTGATGGTGAATTCGAGTTTATTTTGCCGTATTTAGCACAATTCTGAGACAATTTTCTTGCTTCTAGTTAGCATAAATGAATATCTAGATATTTTACTTGTATGGGACAAGGTCATTTTTCGTTATACTACATGTTTTTAAGTCGAAATGTTTCTTGAATAAGTCTCATTGTGAACTAAATTATTTTCTTCATAATAGATTGTGTTGGGGGCATGTTTATTGTGTAAAAAAATTTATTCCATTTGCTATTTTCACTTGATTTCATTGTGATACGAGCTTTACGTTCCTTATCTGTTACCAGTGTGAAAACAACAGTAAAATGTTTTTTCATGCCAGGTACTTTTGATTAATATAGTTTTCTATCGATTTTACCTCCTGCTTCTTCGCTTGATTTGTCAAGTGTAGAAGAAGGGGGAAGGCACAGCGACTCGGAGTTGTATTCGGGAGCTTCTGTTCGCTCCAGAGGGGATCTTTCTCCTTCAGGGCGAATAGGAGTTCCCCCCACTAACCCAACTTTTGCTCCCTCAGGTGTGTCTGTCTCTGCAGTTGGAGATTTGTCTGGCACTTCGTCTCTCGAGGGGCTGATGGATCATTTTTCGTCAGCCCCTGTGACTCATGGGGCAGCTGTGGGGACAACGACAACTCTGTCAATGCCTAGGCATGTGGCACTGCCTCATCTGGTATACATCCAACACTTTACCACAGTAACACCTTCTGTGGTCATGTCGTCGGTGCCACATACTTCGAGTGTGGAACCATTTCTGCCTCCTCCTTCAGGCTATGCAGTCCTCTCTCCCCAAGCCATTTATGATCAAGTCCAGAGACTATCCCCACTGGATCTTCCACCTGTCTCCGTTCCCATGCCGCTTCATTGGCACCCTGGATGGGTGATCTGACTGCCGCTCTGAGGAAGCTGACAAAGAAGAGATAGGTGTTGTTGTTTTCCTCCTCGTCTTTGTCTTCGTCAGCTGCCACCTCTTCCACTTCTTCTGAGGCTCCCCTGCTGAAGAAGAAGAAGAAGAAGGCTGTTTCTCCCTCCCCCCCTGAAAAGGCTCGATCTGGGACTTCTGAGGGGAGGGTCTGTCTCACCGCTCTGGTGAGACAGATGGGCCTTCCGATGGTCCTCCTGTTCCCGAAGGGGCGCGCATGGTGGGGACTGGAGAAGTTCACGTATTAGCTTGTTCTTCTGCACCTAGTCCTAGAGGGTCTGCCTCTAGGCCCGCGACCGTCTCAGATTCTCGTTCGCGAGTTTCCTCTAGTGCACGCACATCTATCAGTGAGCGTGCAGCTGGAGTCGGTTACGCTGAGTCCACTCACCGTCACAACTTGGGCACGGTGCAGAGGGAAGGGGTGAGTCACTCAGGTGACTTACGCCTTGCTGATGATCGCTTGCGTAGTGATCGTTCGACTCCCAGGGATGACGTTACGGTCCCACAGGACCGTGCACGCAGCGAGACTGGTAGGAGGTCCCCCGTTCAGTCTTCTTGAGAGGTTTTGGCCTCTGGAGACTGTGGCGCGTCGTTAGGACAGTGCCCACTCTCATCACGCTGATGGATGCTATTCTTCGCTCGATTGTCAGTCATGTGAGTGTGATCGCATGGTCCAGGCATCGAGTAGCACTTCCTCTGACGTGAGAGAGCATCACTACCGTCCTTGGAGGAGTGCTTCTTCACAGGGAGAATACTCCTTTCGACCTGTGAGCCGATCATCACCACAGGTTTGTGATTGTTCGTGGCCTGCTTCGTCTGCTAGTTCTGCTAACACCGAGAATGGGAGCATCAGATCTTCCTCACCTGTCCCTTCAACTTCCTTGGGATACACTGGGAGAGGTCATTGTGCTGATTTGTCAGCACAGTGACCTCGGGGAAGGATTGATGGTAACTCCCTCTGACCACCCTTTGCAGTTGGAGGTGTTCTGTGGTCCTAAGAAGGAACCCAGAGCTTCTGTGGGGTTACCTTGGTCTTGCTTGTCCGTGGGTGTGTTGGACCGGGTGAACAATCTTGTCTCGGGGCAAGAGAGTTCACTTAGGGCCAACAGATCGGACAAGGTGCTTCCCCCGGCTAATTCCTGGCTTGCCTTTGCAGCACCTTCCATTGGAGAACCTTTGGTTCGCGCAGCATGAGGCAATGGCCTTGGAGGTAGCGCTACCAATATGGCAGCTTTTCAGGCCGTCTCCTGGCTGGATCTTTGGTCCCTCACAGTATCCAAAGTCGCTGCTTCTTCGGGACTGATAGTTCCCAGAGAAGACTCGGCTTTCGGGAGACTGTCAGTCTGGCCGTAGGGCTGTTTCCTACCTGGCCCACCAGACTGCAAACCTGTGAGCCAACCTGGTTCTTAGGAGGAAGGACGCTGTCATAACTCGTATAACCAGGTTGGCAGGGTTATAGTCAGCATTGGATTTTAGGAACAGACCGTTGCTGGGTTCTGCCTCTCTTCCCTAGAGACATGGTGGATGCTGCAGTGGACTAGCTTAGAGCTGAAGACAGTGATCATCTTGTCCACCAGGCAGTTGTCAAGACACCTGGGCCGTCTCATGCAACTGCGGCTAGGCCTCAGAGCCAAGCTAGCTCTTCCTCCGCTCCCAAGAAGACTCCTCCTTCAAAAGGGGTGCGAGGAAAGACCCAGCCTTCCTCCTTCACTTCGAAAGGGGATCAACAGCCCCGCTCTAAGTCCCTCTTCTCTCTTAGGAAGGGAGGTAAGCGAAAGGGGAAGAAAGGGAAACGCTAGGAACGGCATTCCCTCTAAGCTGCTGCCATCTGTGGGGCGGGGGTTACCTTCGGGAGGGATATCTTCTGCCCTTCGAGTGGAGGCCACTTTTCATCGACTGTCTGGTCCAACTTGAGACATACATCCCTGGTTCTGCCAAGGATCTGGCACTCAAAGAAGAAGTGCTATCAATGCTGAGCAAGTGAGCTGTGAAAGTCGTTCAAGATCCGTCACCAGGGTTCTACAGCTGACTTTTCTTAGTGGAGAAGGCTACAGGGGCCTGGAGACTGGTGATAGATGTCTCTCCCTTGAACCGATTCGTTCGCCAGACTCGGTTCACGATGGACCTGAAGGATGTGTATTTTCAGATAACCATCCATCATTCCTCCAGGAAGTACCTTCGCTTTAGCCTTGAGGTGACTGTGTTCCAATTCAAGGCACTTTGTTCCAGACTTTCGACCGCCCCTCAGGTGTTCACAAGAGTGTTCACCTTGATGTCAGCATGGGCCCACTCAGTCGGGATACGTCTCTTGAGGTATCTGGATGACTGGCTAGTCCTGGCAAGCTTGCTCTCGCAGTTGCTACAGGACAGGGATCAACTTCTCAATTTTTATCACGATCCCTAGATCGTGATAAATTTTGAGAAGTTGGATCTCATTTCCAAGCAGAGGATAAAGTACCTGGGCATTCTGATCGACACGGTAGTAGCATGAGTCTTCCCCGCAGACTCGAGAATCAGCAAGTTCTGATAGGCAGCTCAACTGCTCCTGTCTCAACAGGAACAGCCAGCTCGGCTTTGGCAGGTCATGATTGGTAAATTGTCGTCACTAGAGAAGTTAGTCCCTCACGGGTGTCTTTACCTGCTGTCTCTTCAGTGGAATCGAAAGGGGTGTGGTCACAGGCTCGAGATCCTCAATCCTTTCTTATCCCTTTAATGGAGGAAGGATTTAGCCTTGTGGCAAGACAACAGGAACCTCTTAATAGGAGTGGAGTTGCACACTCCCCTCCGGACATGCTTCTATTCTCGGACGCATCGAACGAGGGTTGGGGCACACACCCAGAGGAGTTGCTGACTGCAGGAGTGTAGAATCGACACGACAAGCACCTTTACATTAACGTTCTGGAACTCAAGGCGGCTTTCTGAGCCCTCCAAGAGTTCCAGGATCAAGTGATGGGACACTACATGGTGTTGATGAGTGACAACACCACAATAGTGGCATATGTCAACAAACAGGGGGGCCTATTGTCTCTCCCATTGCATCAGTTGACAGTGCAGATGCATGAGTGAGTTGCAGCGCACTCGATAAAGCTGTCAGCTAGAAACATTCTGGGCACAAGGAATGTAGTGGCAGATGAGCTCAGCCGCCAGAACCGGGTGATTGGGACAGAATGTTCTCTACACCCAGACATAGCAGAAAGGCTGTTCGACCTATGGGGGCATCCAGTGGTGTACCTGTTCACCACCCGGCACAGCAGAAAACTTTTGGCTTTCTTCTCCGTCTTGTCAGACCCATGGGCAGCTGCAGAGGATGCATTCCAACATCCGTGGGACAACCTCTAAGTTTATGCCTTTCCCCTGTTCTGTCTGATTTGTAAGGTGATCAGCAGAGTGCTGGTCACCAGCAATCTTCGGATGATGCTGGTGGCTCCAAAATGGCCGTAGGCCATTTAGTATCCTGATCTGTTGGCTCTTCTTTCCGAGGCACCGCGAGAGATTCCCCCGTGGTACAACCTTCTGTGTCAACTGCACATAGAATGGTACCACTTGGCAGTACAGTTCCTGTCTTCATGGCTGGCGGTTATCCACCATCTGTTGCGAGCAAGAGGATTTTCTTGCTGAGCAGCAACAGAGAAGGCCAGATACTTCAGACCTCTGCAGTAGTGTACCAGGGAAATTGGGCCATCTTCTGTGGTTGGTGTTGTGGACGGGGTCTCTCTCCACGTAGAGCCACTCTTCATCAGATTGCAGGTTTCCTAGTCTTTCTTCGCCGAGAGAAGCTCCTCCCTGTTTCTGCAGTTAATGGCTACAGGTCTGCCTTGGCCCTGGTCCTGAAACTGTGAGGAGTGGATATTTCCTCTTCTACGGAGATATATCTTCTAATGAGGAGCTTTGAGAGGTCTTGCCTACCTAGGGAACTCAGGTTTAGGGATCTGACCCTCAAGAACGTCTTTTTGCTGGCCCTTGTTTTGGCGAAGAGAGTAGGTGAGCTTCATAGTCTCTCTTACAATGTCAAACATTGAAGGATGGAGATCTCTTATGCTTGATTTTGCCCGAGAGCCCACAAAGTCAGAGGTATTGGTTCTACCCTTGTTTTCCACAAGAACCTGTCAGTTTCGCAGATACTGAAGGCAGAGGTTTGGGCCAACCAGACCACCTTCACCTCCTACCTTTGGGATATTGCGGTCCTTGGATACCTTTTCCTTGGGACCCGTGGTGGCTGCTCAACAAGTTGTGTAGCTTACCCAGGTCCTCTAACTGGACAAAGTTGCATCTTGCCTTATGTAATTGTATGAATTGGTGTGAATGAGTGTGACTGGCATCTCTTCCTCCTTTATTCTTCTCTCTTCCTACGGGCAGAAGCTGCGGTTGTCACATGCTGGAAGGGGCAGTCGATGCTGGTAAGCTATATTACTGAGCCCCATTCTGTCCCTTTCAGTAGGTTATAGAAGCATATATCTGTCCCTTCCCTAACAAGGGGGGAAGAGGACATTAGCATGACACAAACCCAATACTTGTATATTTGTCATCTTGCTTCCGACTATAAGTTCGTTTGCTATTCATAAGAGGCTACGCTTGTCTCCCTCTTATGAATTGGTCCAGAGGTCTGGCCATTGGTCTCACAGTTCTCATACTTCAACCAAGAGGCAAGATTCCCCCCCTTGCTCTTATGACCAGGGTGGGAATCTTGGTTGGGCAAACACCAGTCTGTTCACAAGACTCTTATCAGATTCCTCCCACCAATCAGTGAGTCTTCCTTATGTAAAGGACTGAAAGTTTGTATTACTTTTCTGCCTCAATCTTCCATACTGCTCACCAAAACTTATGATTTTTACATGGAACTTACTGTGTAATTATAGTGCTAAGAGCTTCTTACCTACAGCAGCCTAACAATTGAAAATCAACGGTAGCGCTAGCGTTGGTTACGGTGTAGCTGGAACTGCCCACAACCGGGGTTTATATTGGGAACAACCTGGTAGAGAGCTTCATTTCGTAGTCTGCTGGCTCTCGGTCTTCATCAGCACATTGTGTTGATGAGTTCAGAGTTCTTGGTGAAGGTCTCTGTTTTGTTTTGTGATAGCACATTCTTTCAGATATGTCTGATTCTAGGACAGTTCCCACCCTCAATCGCTTTTTGTTCGCTTGACAGATAGCACGTATCCTGTTACAAGCGAACGTTTTTGGTCTCTCAGCCCGACCCCCACAGCAAATTAAGAATAGATCTGTTGTTGACAACCTGCTTTTAGTTTCAGATTATTGTTCCAGGATTCTCTTTTGCATGGGAGTGAGGACACAGGAGCTCATCGGTCCTGCTCAGCCTGCAAGAGAAGGATGAGTACCCTCAGACACAATCGACATTCTATGTGTATAAGCTGTAGAAAGGTACAATGCAGTATAACTCAAAGATGTGATGAGTGTAGGGACTGGTCTACCAGATGGACGGATACGTAAAGCATAGGAAGGCACTAGCGGCCAAGAGCAAACATAAGATAGCTATTGAGCCTAAGAAGGTTAAATCAAAGGATTAGGAGTCAGTACTCTTTAAGAAACTTGAGGATAGACTGTCTTCCAGCATGACATGCCTTTTTCCTAATTTATTGACTAAACTGAATGAGGATTCTAGTAATAGGCAAACAATGTCTAATCATTCTTTTTCAGCTTCCCTGCCTGTTCCAGAACCAGCCCTAACAGGTGCTGGGGGTAATGAAGATCCACAGACATGAAGGGTAGGAACTGTCGGGCCCCTTGGTGCAGAGCAGGCAGTGTCAGCAGCAGATATCCCCCCTTCCCCTGAAAGGGTAAGTTGTGAAAATAACATAGCAATAGGCGTCACGAAGACAGTTAGGGATACGAGCGTAGATGTATTGGAAAAGAAGTTGCAAGGACAGCTCTCTTCTTATTCTGATTTCAATCTTGGTAGGTCTTGGTCTCCGTTGGACCCTTTGGAATTTTTGTTCCCTGCCGCTAGTTTGCCTCGTAGTAAGTCAGTTAAGCCTTTCTTGGATATAGTAGGGTCAGGTTCGGCATTAGTAAGTAGGGAGAAACCCCCTTCCTCGTCAAAGATTCCTTTCCCTTCGGGGGCTACCTCGGAGCCTTTTGCCGCTGAGAGCGAGTCGTATAAGACTCCTTTTAACTTAGTGGAGTATAACAGGAACTTCTTAGGTCTCTCTCAGGGGCACAGACAATTAGTGAGGCAATGTTTTCACCTAGGATTTCCTAACATTCAGGATCATGTCCTCAAGAATTTTCCTGAGTTTACCAATGAGATGCGTCTCGATTATCGGAGGCAACGAATCCATATATTTCTTATCCCTGAAAAGGATGGCTTCTTCATTGGTACCCTCTTCGTCTTCAGCCTTTCCACCTGTCTCGGGAGCTATCCCAATTTCTTTACCTCCTAAACTGACCTCTCAGAACCTTTCACATTCTTCCTTTTTGAGCCACCTTGAGGTGCCTCCTTCAGTACCTTTGTCGGTGTGGCGGGATCACAAGCTCAAAAAACAAGCGTGCAAAATCCCCCCTCCCCCCTCCCCCCAACATAAACTTAACCAATCCAGCTGCCAAACTCACCCTCAGTCACACTTTCCTCTTTACACTACGGAATACACGCAAGTTCAGAGAAGAGCGGGCAAGAACAGTCAATCCTCCTCTCATTTTTCCCTTTACTTCCTTGTTACACTGGAATGAACAAGAAAATAAGAGGAATTCTATGGAGTCTACTGCTCAGAGTTCGAATTCGAGAGACTGTTTTTGGTTCAGTCTTAGGATCTTACTGAACATACGTCAATCTGTTTAGGATGCATTGCGCCAAGAGGATTGAATGCCTCTCTCTGGTGCTACTCTTTTGAGAACAACCAGTTTGGCTTGAAATGGTCATCTTTGGTATCCTGTTATCACCGTAGAAATCTCCCTTCGGGACAACTTCACCTTCACTCTCTTCATTAGAGAATGAAGGAGGTCTGCTTCTAGTCCTTATTCTTATCTCTCGAATGAAGAAGAATTAGGCTGGAGCATGATTTACAGGAACCTATGAATATACTAGTATATTTCCAACGCAACATGCTTTTGTTATCGGTTGCATCATCCAAGTTATAGGTGCATATCTGTAAGTTAATTCTTCTGGTATTTGACCGAGATGAATAGTACTTTCTCTTAATTAACCTGAAAGTCAGGACAACCTTTCAGGGCTCCCAAGAGTTTCATGTTTTGATTTTGAGATAACTAGTGGTATTGTTTCCCAACAACACCATAGCATTTGTATTATTACCGAACAAAAGGATTTTCTTCCCTCCTATTTCGGTTGAAATGCAGATGATGGCGTGTATCTTTTTGCCCTTGATGGTTTTAGCCGAATGCATTCCATCATGGAACGCATTACCCAGCAACACAGTATAAAGAGTCAAGCGAGTGGCATAATACTGCTCTCTCTCTGAGATTCTGTTTGTTTTAGTATTTTACTCCTCTGTTGAGGTCTAACTACCCATACGAATCTCTGCCTGGCAATCACAGACTTACGTCTCTGGTTGGCTCGGAATTCTCGTATAAGGCCCATGTCTCGTGGTCCACATTTGCTGTTGCGAAAATTTTCAGACAGATATATCTCATGAGACTCATTATCATCTTTCTGTTACCCCATGGTATAACAGAAGTCTGAAGCCTAGTCTTCTGTTCCATCGCACCTGCCGCTGAGATGACGCAGAATGATTTTCTTTAGACAATTTGAGTTTTGTCTTCTAATATACTTGAAGTGGTTCTTCAGGCAGTACAAGCCCTGTGTTTTCATTACTGAAAAGACCCTGTCTTCATTGCAAGCTCGGATTTTCTTGCCAAACAGCAATGAAATAGTGAAATAACTTTTTCAGTCCTCTGTAAAACAGCAGGAATTAGAGCCATCTTTATTGGTTGGTGTTATCGACGGGAGTTTTTCCATGATCAGAATCGTGAGAGTTTACTGTGAAGACATAGGTCCACATTCACCTTAGTCATTCACTAAGTAGTATTGTTTCTCCTTGGCTGAGATTCAACTACTGATAAGAAACTTCTGTCCTGCCATCACAGAGACCTCGGTCTCTAGAAGGCCTTTAGCACTTGTCTAATGTGCATATGCCTCACAAGAATCATCATCTCGTCTTTCAACATCTTTGGCGAACAAGATAGGTGATTTGCATGGTTTGTTCTCAAAATCACCTTTCAAAAGGTGGGTGTCATGTCGTGACTACGTCTTGGATGCGCAATCATTTGGCTTCTGTTGACAAGTCCGAATTCTTCATGATTTCCTGCGCTGTAGACTATGTATTGGTTGATCCAGATCAATCATTACTTTGTCTTATTGGTATGTTGCTGTACTTGCAAAGGATCGATACCCTTCATTGAGTGTCGATACCTTTATCCACTACTGACTTCCTATGCAGAAGTGTCTATGACACATCTTCCTCTGAATCTTACGAGATCACGAGAAAATTCTCTACAGTTGGATAAGTCCACCATTTTCTCTCTCAGAGAGAAAACAGAATATGCCAGACCGGAAGATAGATGCAGTCTCATTATGATCACATTTATATCTTTCTACCTTTGGGTCTGCTCACAGGTCCTTGGAATATCTTTTCCTTAGACCGGTGGTGGATACTCACAAGTTGTGTTTACTTACCCAACTCCTTCAGGAGAACACGCTGCATCTCGCCTATGGTGTGCGGTTCTAGAAGTAAGAAGGATGCAAGAGTGACTGGCCTCCCCACTTTCCCCTCCTTGTCCTCCTCTTCCTTCAATTTGAGGATAGGACTCAAACTTACACTTGCTGGTCGGGGAGTTGATGCAGTAATCTTGCACTTCGAGTTTCCTTTTATTTTTCTTATCAGAATTATAGAAAGGAGACTGGCAATAATGCAAACCCTTCCCAAGCCCATTTTCGGATGAATCACTGTTCCTCCTTACGACCAGGAGGAATAGCCCAGGTGTGTGAACTCCAGTCAGTTCTAGAGACGCACTCACATTCCTCCCACCAATCAGTGAGTCTTCCTGATGTAAAGAACCGAGGGTTTGTGTATCATGTAGGAAGAAATCAGTTTTGTAAAGTAAATTGTATTTTTCCTAACTCTACAAACCTGAGGTTCTGTACATTAATGCCCACCTCATGCCACCCCTCAATGTGAAAACTGGGTCAAAAGGCAAAGTGGAGTGTTTACATCCAGGCAGGCAGCCTACCTGCCCAACAGACAGTAGTTGCTGCCTAACCACCCTGTTCAAGAATTTAATGGCCGTATTCCAGCCTACACTGAAAATAAATAAACCCATTGGTTATCTTTAGCTTTATTCTTTCCGACACTACAGATTCATCCAAACCTTTTACGAATCAATGATGCTTCTCAAATACCCATTAATCCCTTAAACGCCGACTGGACGTATTTTACGTCGACATTTTTTGTCTCTCCGGTGCCGACTGGTCGTATTTTACGTCGACATACAAAAGTTTTTTTAAAAATTCGCGGAAAAATACTTTTAGGCCTACCGGCCGAAAACTCTTGAATCACGCGCCTTGGGGGATGCTGGGAGTTCACGGATCAAGGTATTGTTTTGTTTACAATCGTTATGCAGGCGCACAAGCGCGAATTTCTTTCTTGCTGCACTAAAAAGTATCTGTGACACATCTCGGAAATTATTTCGTCACTTTGACATAATTTTTGTACCATTTTAAATTAGCCGTTACATGGAGTATTATATATGAAAATGTGTGCATTTGTATGTAGAATACAAAAAAAAAATACTCATGATTGTAGCTTTTATCAGTTTTGAAATATTTTCATATAAATAACGATAAGTGCCAAAATTTCAACCTTCTGTCAACTTTGACTCTACCGAAATGATAGAAAAACGCAATTATAAGCTAAAACTCTTATATTTTAGTAATATTCAATCATTTATCTTAATTTTGCAACTAATTGGAAGCCTCTAGCACAATATTTCGATTTATGGTGAATTTATGAAAAAACGTTTTCCTTACGTCCGCGCGGTAACTCTTCCGAAAAAAATCATACATGCGATTGTGGTAATGTTTGCACCATTTTAAAATTAGCCGTTACATAAAGTTTCATATATGGAAATGTGCGCAATTTCATGCACAATACAACTAAAAACAACTTATGGTTGTAGCTTTAATCAATTTTGAGATATTTTCATATAAAAAATGATGTGACAAATTTTCAACCTTTGGTCAACTTTGACTCTACCGAAATGGTCGAAAAACGCAATTGTAAGCTAAAACGCTTATAGTCTAGTAATATTCAATCTTTTACCTTCATTTTGCAACAAATTGGAAGTCTCTAGCACAATATTTCGATTTATGGTGAATTTATGAAAAAAATAACATTTTCTTTACGTCCGCGCGGTAACTCTTCCGAAAAAATCATACTTGCGATTGTGGTAATGTTTGCACCATTTTAAATTAGCCGTTACATAAAGTTTTATGTATGAAAATGTGCGCAATTTCATGTAGAATACAACAAAAAATAATTGAAGGTTGTAGCTTTTCTCATTTTTGAAATATTTGCATATAAATCAGGATAAATAGAAAAAAAACCATGTTCGGTCAACTTTGACTCTACCGAAATGGTCGAAAAACGCAATTGTAAGCTAAAACTCTTACAGTCTAGTAATATTCAGTCATTTATCTTCATCTTGAAACAAATTCGAAGTCTCTAGCACAATATTTAGATTTATGGTGAATTAAAAAAAAAAAACTTTCCTTCCCTCCACGCGCAGATTCTCCGCCACAAATCTCCGAAATGCGTACGTCCCATTCTCGGAATATTTGCTCCGTTTCATATTAGGCATTTCATAGAGTTTTATATATGAAAATATGCGCAATTTCATGTAGAATAAAACGAAAAAAATTTGAAGGTTGTAGCTTTTCTAATTTCCGAAATAATTGCATATAAAAAAATATATAAAAAAATTCGACATTTGGTCAACTTTAACTCGTCAGATATGGTCGAAAACTGCACTTGTAAGCTAATACTCTTACAGTATAGTAACATTTAATTATTTGTCTTCATTTTGAAAGAAATTGGAAGTCTCTAGGACAATATTTAGATTTATTGTCCAATGAAAAATACATGGCAAACTTTTTTGATGGGATTCTTTGAAAATAGAATGTGGCTGAAAATATCCAAGAAATATTGTTATACAATATTTTGTTTATGTCCGCGCGTTACGAATTCATGCATTATTTTGTGATAATATTTTCTCCGTGTTGCTTTTATTGTTTTACAATGTGTTATATACCAAAATGATCGCAATTTAGTGTACATTACAACGAAAAAAAAGTAACTTGTTACCTTTAACCGTTTTGCGCACAGCGCGATTTGAATAATTATATATGAAATTTCGTTTTTGCGCTATCATATATCGCATTATTTATATATGATAATGATAATTTTTTTCCTTTCTGATGGTTGCATACTAAACTTCAGCCAATGACAAAAAAAGGAGCCAAAAATGAACTCAATCTTGAAAACTAAGCTTGCTGTGATTTTTTGAAAAAAATATTTTTTCTGCTTCCGCGCTCACTCCGAAACACCTCCGGCACACGGGAGACAATTTTTAATTTACCGCTTCGGCGTTTAAGGGTTAATTTGAAATGTCTAGAAGTCTGGCAATTGAACACATGCATTTTCAACATGTTAGAGGCATGGGACTTTTCCTTTGCTCTACATGACCAGAAATAAAGACCCAGGTGAGGTGCACCACCAGTCATTTCAGAAGCTTACTCAAAACCCTCCTACCCAAAAAATATGTCTTCTGTAACCAAAGACTGAGGGTTTGTATTCATGTAGGAACAAATGACAAATTTTAAAGTAATTTGTATTTTTCCTAACATAACAAACCTAAGGTCTTTGCATGTACTGCCCACCTCAAGCCACCCCTCATTCTGATACCTGGGTCTGAAGGTAAGTGAATGCAGTGTTGCTGTTCATTCTGTGTGAGGCATTCTGCACGCTTACTTAAACAGTGGAAGGGCACACTCAAGCATTTTGTTTTCTAAACAAGAGGGATAACTGAAATATTTCTTGGATATTTTTAGCCACATTCTATTTTCAAAGAATCCCATCAAAAAAGTTTGCCATGTATTTTTCATTGCAAACTTTCTGATGTTTCTTGATTGTTATTCATGATGCCAGCACACTGGATTACTTTTATTATGTACGACATTTATTAAATTTGTTATACAATATTTTAGAAGTTCAAAATATGCATATTTAAATTAGTGTATATGTAAATGTACAAATAAAGATAAGAACTAAAGCAAAACTTTACAGAATTCTTAATTGATATATAGCAAATATATAAGCAAATATATAGACTTCTTGATCGTCTTCATCGGGTATGTTTTGGTATCTTTGAATTGCCTTAATCATAACATGATTAGGATCAAACTCCACACATCCTCCAGAGCTTCTTACCTGCTCAGATACAAGAACCAACGATGCCTGAGTGGAAGTCAGCAGCTTATTTCTGGTCTTGGTTTTATTAAGGTTCATTTTAGAGAAATCCTCTCTACATCAGCGTTGGAAGTTGGTAGTGCCAAGATGTTGATAAGAAAATCTGGAAGAACCTCAAAAATCTTCTAACCATCTGTATTTCTCAGATGAGACAAGTGATGGAAAAATTCTTTTGGGTTGTTTGTTTCCTTTATATCATTAGGCAAAGAGATTTGTTCCTCTGCATTATACAAACCCTCGGTCCTTTACATTAGGAATTACTTTCAGCGTAGGCTGGAATTCAGCCATTGAAGATTTAACAAGGTAGTTAGGCAGTAACTGCTTGTCCGGTAGTCGGGAATCCCGCCTGACTGGACGTAAACATTCCACTTTGCCACCGGCGTGGTGAACAGACGTGCTTTCACTCTCCACCCCATTTTCTGCTACTTTTCATGAGATCTTTCCTTGTTTTGTGAATGTTGTTTGTTTGCATTTTTGTTTGAATTATTGAAAGCAACATGCAAACCCAGGAATCGTATAAGCCTAAGCGCCCCCAGTCTCTCAGCACATTTGTTCTGGAGTCAGGGTTAGGAAATGTGGTAGTAGCTTCTGCTCCCGAGCAGAGAGAGATCCTCACACACTACGTGCGAGGTGCCGAGGGCATGAGTGTGATAGGTCCAACCCCTGCAATACTTGTATATCCTGGTCGGCACAGCAGTGGGTAAGGTATGAGGGGAGGAAGCGATCTTGGGGGAAGACTTCCAAGGCTTTGTCTGAGGGTTATACGCCCCCAACGACTGTTGGAGGTCGATTCTTCATCGTTCTTTCTCCTTCCCTCTTTGTAAGCTTACTTGATTTGCTGTTTCCCTTCAGACGTAATTCATCCCTCTGCTTCTTCGTATCTTCTACTAACCTGACTTTTTCTCCAGGGGCTAATGGTATATTTTATGTCTACCCCTGTGACGTATGGATCTGCAGCAGGGACGACTACGACTGTATCCGTACCTGGATATGTGGCCCCAACGCACTTGGTGTACACTCAACTTGTTAACATCATAACACCTTTGGTGGTGATGACATCTGGGCCACATTTGTCAGAGGCAAATCCATTCCTGCCTCCTCCTCCTCCAGGTTACGCTGTTTTGTCTCCTCCCGCAACTTTTTTTCAACAACCTCCCAGGGTGCTATCCACCATCGGACCTCCCTACTATAGTGTTCCAGCTTTTGTCATCCGTGCCTGTGCCGGCTGCTGTACCAATTCCTGATTATGCAAGTGCTGTTGCAGTATTGGCATCTCCTGTCCCTGCTACCCCAGAGCCTACTGCATTGGCAGCCACTCCAGTGGCACCTTGGATGGGAGTTCAGGCTTTGGCCCATACTCCTACACCTAGTCCTAGAGGTTCTGCCTCTATGACAAGTACCGTCTTGGGTTCTCGTTTGTGAGCTTCCCCGAGTGCAGACAAGTCTATTGACAAGCATGCAGCTAGAGTCGGTGACGTTGAGTCTGCTCACCGTCATGACTCAGGCACTGTGCAGAAGGAAGGGTTGAGTCACTCAGGTGACTCACTTCTTACCAGCAACCGCTCTGTCCCCAGGGTTGATGTGCTGGTCTCACGAGATTGTGTGTGCAGTGAGACTCTTAGGAAGTCCCCCTTTCAGTCCTCTAGAGAGGTTTCGACCTCTTCGAGGACTGGGACATGTCGTGAGGATGGTACTCTTGCCAGTCAGGTTGTCGCTACTCTCCACCTGGTCCATGGTCACGTTCGTATGACTGATCGGTCCCAGTATCAAATAGTGTTTCTCCTCCCATGCGAGAGCATCATACCATACCTCAGGGGAGTGCTTCTCCAGAGTGAGAGCGCTCTTCTAGACCTGAGAATCAATCACCACTGCAGGTTGGTGACTGCAGCCCACTCACACAGTTAGCTCTGCTAGCAGATCTTCCTCACCTGTCCCTTCAACTTCCTCACGATACACCGGGAGTGGTGAGGGATCTCCCCAGGGTCCAGTCACAAGAGCTTACGTTCCCAGCACGGTCTTAGGACCCGAGAGGTCCTATGGTCAAGTGGTGCAGGAAGGTCATAAGGGGTATGCTGAGGTTTTTCCTTCTGAAGGAAAAGGGTCGAGGGAGGAACACATCCTAGAAGGACTTGATGGTCCTTCCCCCAGGATGCGGTCACTCCCGAGGTCCAGAGAACTTTGCTTAGGTCATCGCTCTGGTTCGTCAGTACAATGACCTAGGGGAAGGGACCACGGTGACTTCCTCTGACTGCCCTTCACAGCAAGAATTGTTTTGGGCTCCTGAGAAGGAACCCAGGGCCTCTATGGGCTTACCGTGGTCTTCCTTGTCTGAAGAAGTCATGGACCAGGTGAACAATCTTGTCTTGGGGGCAAGAGAATTCTCTTAGGGCCAACAGATTGGACATGCTGCTTCCCCCTCCTCTACCTCGACAGAAGTGCTTCTATTCGACCTTGGACAACCCTTTGCTGACTAAGCAGATAGAGCCGGAGTTATTTCACTAGACTCTTGTCTTACTGCTGCAGCATCTTCTTGTGGGAAACCTTTGTTTTATGTAACAAGAGGCAGCGGCCTTGGAAACTATCACTATGGCAGCATTTCAAGTAGTCCCCTTGCTAGATCTGTGGTCCCTCATAGTATCCAAGGTCACTGCTTCCTCAGGACCAGTAGTTCCTGGAGAAGACTAGGCTTTTGGGAGACATTGCCAGTATGGAGGTAGGGCTATTTCCTACCTGGCCCACCAGGCAGCATAGCTGTGGGCCAACCTGTTGCTTAGGAGAAGGGATGCCATCCTTAATTGTATCACCAGGTCTGTGGGACCAGAGTCAGCATTGATGTTGAGGAATGGACCATTGCTGGGTTCCTCCTCTCTCTTCCCTAGAGAAATGGTGGACACTGTGGTGACAAGCAAAGATTTCCTGGTCTCCAAACATCTGCGGCTAGGCCTCCAGGCCAAGCTAGCTCTTCCTCCACCTCCAAGAAGACTCCTCCTTCGAAGGGGGAGAGAGGAAAAACACAGCCTTCTTTTTTCTCCTCGAAAGGAGCTCATCCACGTGCGTTTCAGCCCTCCCTCCCCCAGGGGAAGGTGGGTAAGGGAAAGAAGAAGAGAGGGGAATGCTAGGGACAGCATTCCCCCTTAGCTGCTGCCATTGGTGGGGCGAACCATTAGGCAACATGGCAGCGCTATGGAGGTGAGACCTATGTAGTATATGTCCTTTGGGAAGGATATCTTCCCTTCAAGTTGAGGCCATCCCTCACAGAAATTATGGTCTTTCTTCAGACTGACATCCCTAGTACTGCCAAGGATCTGACACTGAAAGGAAAAGTGCAAGCAATGCTGAGCAAGGGAGCTGTAGAAGTCACACGAGATCCGTCACCAGGGTTCAACACCTGAGTCTTCCTGGTGGAGATGGCTATGGGGGGCTGGAGACTGGTGATTGATCTCTCCTTTGAACTGATTCACTCGCCAGACTGGGTTTACGATGGAGTGCTTGCCGCATTTCAGGGAGAATGACTTCATGCTTTTGGTGTATTTGAAGGATGTGTATTTCCAGATACCCCTTCATCAATCCTCCAGGAAGTACCTTCGCCTTATCCTCTAGGGGAAAGTGTTCTAATTCAAGACACTTTGTTTCGGACTCTTGACTGCCCCTCAGGTGTTCACAAGGGTGTTCACCTTGATATCAGCTTGAACCCATTCATTCAGGGTACGTCTATTGAGGTATCTCGACGACTGGCTAGTACTGGCAAGCGAGCTCTCGCAGTTGCTACAGGACAGGGATTGTCTCCTCGACTTTTGTTGCGATCTTTGGATCATGACAAATTTTGAGAAGTCAGATCTTGTTCCCAAGCAGAGGATAAAGTATCTGGGCATGCTGATCGATACAGCAGCAGCGCAAGACTTCATATTAGGTCTACCTCTATGCTCGTTACAGCAGGTGTGCGAGATGAGAAGCTGTAAGAGCCTTCAAAGAAGAGGTGTAAGTTTTAAGGACCATGAAGGCTATGTGCCCTCAACAATGAAGAACTTAAAAAAGAAAACAATGCATTTAAAAGATATGCATATGTTCAGTTAAAATTTATACTTTGACAACACAAAAATAAAATTTATTCATACGTGAAACTGTACTTTAACTTATGTTTTGACAGCGGCGAGCATAGAAATAGTGGAATTCTCCGCGACTCTTGCTAATGCCATAAGATATACATTTAAGGATAATAGCAGGAATGTATGTAATAAAACATGGCATTTTGATTAGCTTCATGTTTATTTTTAATAGGCAAGCTTACAATTTACAATATTATTGTACTGAATAATGTAAAAAAATCAGTAATTTGAAAGTGGTGAATTTTTTCTGCATATGTAATAGAATTACATATGAAAATGGAAATGCGTTTGTACATATGTCACTTTTCCTAAGATCAAATTGAAAACTTTTGTTATCATTCTCTCTCGATCTCCCATCTATGCAAGAGTCCTTCAAAGAGCTCATATCTCTACGATGAGTCTCGATTGTAAATAATTAAGACAATACATCTATCTTTTATACTTCGAGTTGTTTCAAGAACCTTGAATTATACCAAATATGGAAGGAAGTGAGAAGACAGTCCCAGTCTCCTACTAGACACAGTCATCAGAGAGAGAGAGAGAGAGAGAGAGAGAGATGCTTGCGATGCGCCTCGACTACAAACCGCCATTCGCGACTGTGAATCAAAATTACTCTCCAGCTGACAGCTTTCCTGTACATCGTAGAAAGTTGGTCGAAGCCATAATACATAGACAAAGCAGCGAATCTTCGTCTGCACTGAAATGCGATACCAACTTCCACAGAGTTTTGTTATTCTGCATTTTGGCAAGACTTGAGTGAATGCATTGCTGGAAGGAAGGGTTTGACTCCCCACCCTACTGCCAGTAGTTAACTACCTAAAAACCTTGTTAAGTATTGGATGACCAGTTTCCAGCTGTGCTGAAGGTATTTCCATAGGTAAAGAGCTCAGGTTTGTATGTTAGGAAAAATACAAATTACTTGAATTAGTAATTTTTTGGTTTTGTAGTCAATTGTAACCAAACCTAGAATGCTACTTATATATCTACATTGCAGAATTATTGTATACTTTCTTTTTTAAGTGATGTATATGTAAACCTTTGCAAATAAAGCTTTAGACTAGTTCTGCAATATATTTTTTATTTTGTAATGTTTATGTGAAAGTAACAAATTTTAAAAGTTTATATTAATGTGGAAGTACCCAGAAACATTAGATTTTCTCACACATGTTTTGTTCTGCATTATTCTAACATTTGCATTAAGTCTGCAAGTGTTTAGTGTACACTCTCATTGATACTGTTTTGTGTATAGAGAACATCTATGTGCTGATGGAGATCACATTTCTTTGCCACAGATAACCTGTTTTGTTATGGTTGATCTCTGATAATCTGCAAAGGAACATGTTTTCTTTAGCATCAAGTTAATTTTCCTCAACAACAAACTCTTGGTAAGTGATATAAAAGTGAAGTATTTGCGGTTAGAGAGAATGTCCCTAAATTATATGTAGTATTTGACATAAACTTTGCTGAATCTTTAGTCATTTATTGAAACAAACACATTGTTCAAAACCCAGTTTGCCAGTTATTCACAATGTACTGACTTAAATTTTTGGCAGTTTTCACCTTGTTTCAGAGACACTGTTTTAAATGTCAACATACCAAAAAGTACAAATAATCTGATTAAAAATGACACCAGAGTGAGAGTAATATTTTGATTAGTAATTTATCAAACATAATTTTTATACATTCAACTTACCTGTCAGATATATACATAGCTATAGACTCCGTCTTCCCGACAGAAATTCGAATTTCGCGGCACGCGCTACAGGTAGGTCAGGTGATCTACCTGCCTGCCGCTGGGTGGCAGGAATAGGAACCATTACCGTTCTAGAACCAGATTTTCTCTGTCGCCGTATTGTAAACATACGTTTGCGGTACCTCCTGACTTGATTTTCGTGTTTCATCGGCATCGATCTTCTGGGCTGTTTTTTGCAGTGAAGTACTGGGTCTTTGGCTCGGCATACGCTTTTATTAACTTTAATTAACTTTTTAATGAATTTGGCTTCAAAAAATTGCGAAGAATATATAATGTGTAACTACCGAAATTGTCGGTAGACACTCACATAGTTTGCAAGAAAGGGAAAGATTAATATTAATATTTATTCATTAATATGTGTGATAAGTGTTAGAATTGATTGAGGAAATAAAACTAACTTCCTACTTTAAGGAATCAGTAAAGCATGTAACTAGATACGCTTCCTTTAGAAGTTTTTTGGATACTCGTACTAACGAGCAGTTAGAGTATTAACAATACTAGTAGTGTTGCATCCTCATCACCTTCTTACTTCACAGAAACTTCAAATTCATAATTGCAATTTGAAGACAAGGGATGTAGCTCAAAATGCGAGCTATTGAAAGGTAAGAAGTGGTTACAGTGTTCCCCATTGCAGTGGAGGGTGCGTCTGATCGGCTCTGTCTTGCTCCCAGGCCTAGACCTCTTTCAAGCTCCCAAGCCCAGAGGAGAAGGAATGTCGAAAGCCGTAAGGAGGTTTCAGAGAATCCCCATCGGTCAGGCGTCCCCTCGGCAGGTTCTGTAGAGCGTCCCAGACTGCCAAGGATAGCCATTGGAAAGGCATCCTAAAACAGTGTTTCTCCCTTATTATTATACCTACATACCCTCTAGAGAGAAGAACTTTAACGAAGATTCTCGTAAAATGCAAGATAAATCTCGTCATGGGTATGAGTAACTGGAAAGGAAGTTTTCCTTACAATCAATAGTCCCTTCCGGTGGACTTAATTAGACGTAGGTTACGGCCTTATGTCCAAGGATAGGAACCTTGAGTGATTCTCTTCGATCCTTGCTTCTCATTAGGATCTACTTCGTCTAACACTAATTTGTTTTATTAAAGAAAAGAACGAAGATAGAACATTCTCTCTCTGCTTTGGCTAGGAAAGAATGTAGTAGAGAATTCACTTTAAGACTACGGTATGGTCAAGTCATATGCACATACCGAAGTTAACTCTATGGCTGACATCTGAATTCCTACTATTCTTACAAAGGTTTCCTAGATTAATGCTGTTTACCTCGATGTAACAGTATTATAGAGGATTATAATACGGCAGTGCACGATATTATATAATGTTCTCATGCTTTCGAGAAGCGCATGAAGAAAGCATAACCTTATTAGAGCACGGAGAGCTCAGGAGAAGGGAGATGAGTCTGATGGGAAACATTCTCTTCGTGGCAGAAGTTGTTTCCCGAATGGACTATACTACGTCTATAAAAGTTTTTTCCTACTAAGAACGGAATTAACATAAGAAAGGATGCCGGGTACCATAAAGGCACAGATGTTCTGGCACATATCTAAAAAGAATTGCGCCAGAAGCGCCAGCCTGGCGCAAATTGCGCCAGAGGCGCCATCCAAGATTTTTCTCGTTTTAGCGAGTTATTAACCTAATAGTCCAGTAGCCTCTCTGACAGCATGAACTGCAACTCGGGGCTGCCTGCAACCTCCCAGCAGTTACCAGTTTTGATTTTAGATACTTGGTATTGTCACGACAACACCAAATCAGCTTTTGTATTTACCGAAATCCGTTTCGTTTAAATATAATTGCTCGAGCGTATTTTTTTTTTTTTTTATGCTCGATGGTTCTAGCCGAACACATTCCTTCGTGGAATGGATTACCTGGCAACTCAGGATGACGAGTCAGCGAGAGCTACTGCGTATTGAACTGCCTGATAGCAGCTCAGTATCAGCTGGGTCTCCGAGATGCACGGTCTGTTATGTCTCTCTCTCCCCTGCTTTGATTGACCACCGAACCGTATCTCTGCCCAACAATCATGGACTTAGGTCTCTGATTAACGGGGATTCTCGCAAACATGAAGGACCATCTACTGCTGTGACGGCAGGCAGGTAGATCACTCGATTTCATCGCCTTCGACACTGCGAGAATTTTCAACAGAGATATCTCTTGGACTCTTTCATCTTTCTGTTTACCGCACGGTAACAGAAGTCTGTATTAGTCTCCCGCTGCATCGCACTGCGATAATGCGAATGATTTTTGCAGACATCTGAGTTTGTCTTCAAATATCTCGTATTCGTATGTGTGCACTTGTTCATTGTTCACCCCGAATTAACAGATGTGTCAGAAGACATCGCTTACTCTCCGACCTGACACCTACTACTTCCAAATGTTCAGCCCATGAGAAGCAGTTCTTCAGGCAGTAATTCGCTGTGTCTTCATTACTGAGAAGCGCTCCGCTTTCATTGCAACTACGACACTCACCGGACAGCAATGAAATAGCAGTTAGCGTTCTCAGTCTTTGTAAGCACAGGTTCAGAATCTTGAGAATCCTTCTATCGATTCAGATGTGAAGACGTAGGTTACATTTTCTGTCCACCTTCGTCTTCAACGACACATAGTGTTGTTTCTCCTTAGCTGAGATTCAACTATACTATGAGATGTCTTGCCATCAGGGACCTCGGTCTCTAGAAGGCAATTGACTTTTGCCTGTTGGGCACATGCCTTAAGAGAATCATCACCTCGCCGTCTGGCATCGATGACGAACAAATTAATTTGTTTAGTCTCTTGGCATAACCCTTTTAGGGCGAAGGTCACGTGCCTTGCTCGGATGCTTGGACAACTTGCCTCCTACCGAACGCAGTCAGTCGGCAGCTGTCAGAGCGCCCGAGTCAGTTATGAACTTTGCTGTGGACTTAGTTCGGTTGTTCCAAATCAATCTTTTCTTCGTCCTAACCGCTTGCCCCAGTACTCATACCATCGACACCCACCATGGAGTGTCGGTGTTCCTATCCACTACCGACAAGAAGAACTTCACTGCATGGGGATAGGAGGCTCAGTAACGACAAGTTTCGTTCCTGATTTCGTTCCCCGTCTAATCGGAAAGGGGTCGATCCCAAGGAAGGATGAAATTATTTATTTTAATCACTTAGGCCAATTCCACGGCTCTCTCATATCGCAAGGAGCATCGAGAATCTCTTTTTTTTGCCCATGTTTGCGTTGACAAAAGAGAACCTATTTGGAAAACAGACACGGAACGTAACGATCCTTAAGAGGTTCGCTGCAAGATGTTGCACGTCCGTGAGAACCTTCTCGATCGACGATAATAACTGTTAACGTATGTCTAACATTTATTGGAAAGAGTTGTAAAAAACCGGCGAGAAGTCTTTTTTTTCATAGATCTCTTCGCAAGGTGGAAGAAGAACAGGCTTCCTATAGATTGCTTCCTTATTCTCGATCCCAGAGAAGTAGCAATATACGCCATCTTTAGTTTAAAGAAAGGGAAATAAACTTTAGTTTTTTTTTCCCCTAAATATAAATTCTTAACAGATTTTAAGATAAAGGGCATCATAGGAAGAGAGGATGATACTTTATGCCTCATTTTGGCCTTAGAGAGGTTGGATTCACAGAAGTCACGATTCTTCTCACAGCATGTTTCGTAAGGCTTTTCCAAGAGAGTCTGGATATTCTATCAGAATCTATTATAAATAGACCTGAAAAACCTCTCCACTCTGAGTCGGTCTGCGTGCAGACTGACCAGAAGTAGACATGAATGAGAGGAGTTTTTCAAGGTAAAAGACAAGAGTCATGGTAAAGACATAGAATTGCTGCAGATCGTGCTAGATGGAAAGGGGGAAACTGTCCTCTTCCGATACCTCTGTGAACCACTTGGGGGGTTTTTCTTCCCTTTCAGAGGGAAGAATCACCTTTGTATATATCTGCTATCAATAACGCAGTAAAAGGCTATACCCTGTCTCTACAAGGAGAATTAGAGATAGCAGAGAATTAAGATCTTTGGGATCTTATACGATACCCCAATACGACATGAGTAGGATATCAATTGGATTAACACGGACAAGGCTCTAACCAGGCGCCAGTCAGGCGACACCCAGGCGCCAACCAGGCGCCAGGCTCCAGGATCTCCAGCTTCTTCGCGTTTGGAGATAGAATTCACCAAGAGTCTCCTCTTTGAGATTTGTCACAAGATCAGTTGTTTCCTGACATGGACACAAGTTGTCGCACAGGTGGCCGTTGCCCGTGTCAGGATGGACTGAGATTGTGGGAGGTTTCTAGCAACAAACTTCTCATGGCAGGGACTCTAGTGGTCGGATAAGCGTCTTCATCTCTGTCAGGATGGTTTGATTTGGAGAGACGTTTTTTTGCAGGATCAGCCTTCACCTGCCAGGTACTCAAGATGTCGCACATGCGAACGTAACCTTGTCAGGATGGGACTGTTACTGCTTAACCCTTTGATTACGCCTGGGATGAGATCTCACAGGTCCCCAGAACCCGGAGTTTTTCTGACGGGAGTCACCTGTAGTATGCTACCAGACGCACGAAAACGTAAACAATCATTGTAACAGCTCGTTTCTTTGTTGTTTTCCTACAAATTAAACCTGTTTAGTTTTATGATAATATTTTGATAGTAGTCATCCGTAATATATATAATATGTAATTATGTAACATCACAAATAAATAAACATATCATATGTAGTACTATATATCGGGGTTTACTGTTGCCAGAGGTATGAGTACTTCACTAATTGCGGACGACACATTTTTTTTTCTTTTTATTCATTTTGAATCCCCGAAACACATCTACAGCACAGTTGAATTTTAGTGTTAATAGTTATTTGCATATCCGCCAGAAAACTATTCATGAAAATATTGATCATTTTTATGTTTCCGCTTACAAAATTGAGATTTATTATTTTTGAGAGAGAGAGAGAGAGAGGAGAGAGACGAGAGAGAGAGAGAGAGAGAGGAGAGAGAGATTTTGTTTTTACCAAGATACACACCCTCTAATTGTTCAACAATAACTCCAATAGGCGCAATTACAATAATGGTTGTAAATGAGGACATCACTGGTTATATATTAACCCCATTTCTGAATGATATTCATAGCAATAAAAAAGTAACCAGTCGACAAGAAATACTATACGTAGTTTTAGAAATTATGATTTATGAACGCTTTGGGAGCTCTTATATAAGACTAGCATGGAATTTGTCTTGTCTCGATTTTACCATTCAGACGTACACTTAGACTTATAAAACTCTTGACTATGGGAGATTTACGAATATATTTAGTACTTTATGTCAATCATGCTTTATATTTCAACGATATGGAATAACTTCTAATAACTTATTATACATTCTTGGAAATAAATAGGAATTTTATCTATTCAAGATTACATTTTTTTTTAGATGTATGTAGGAATTCTTCTCAGATATTTACATTATTTGTTACACCATTATTCTAAGACTACTATTTAGAAAAAATAACTATCTCCGACACTTCCATGATAATTAGAATACCGTTTCTTACCGGGAAAGTGTTTATGTGTGTGAGAGAGAGAGAGAGAGAGAGAGAGAGAGAGAGAGAGATACTGAGAATACCGTGTTACTTACCGGGAAAGTGTTTATGTGAGAGAGAGAGAGAGAGAGAGAGAGAGAGAGAGAGAGAGAGAGAGAGAGAGAATACTGTGTTACTTACCGGGAAAGTGTTTGTGTGTGTGTGGTGAGAGAGAGAGAGAGAGAGAGAGAGAGAGAGAGAGAGAGAGAAGCTGCTGTCAAATAATAAATGAACACTAAGAAAAATTAGAATATCTTTTTGTGCCATATAAAAAGGTAAATCATTTAAATGGGACCAGGTTAAATGAATAAAAGGAGACATAATAATTG
Organism: Macrobrachium nipponense; assembly: GCF_015104395.2. NCBI lineage: Eukaryota > Metazoa > Arthropoda > Malacostraca > Decapoda > Palaemonidae > Macrobrachium > Macrobrachium nipponense. The sequence continues at coordinate 3,500,935 of NC_087220.1, forward strand.
TTCCCCCAGAACCTCTCCATCACCTGTGAAAATTATTCTAGCAGATTATACGTTTGCTGTCTACAAGTGGTGAATTCTTTTATTTTTGGCCTAAGCAGTAAAAGGTTATTGCAAAAAGGACTACTAGACATCCTAACAATTGTCTGTCGCCAGAAATTTCCCCAATGTTTTTATATTCATCTATTTCCTATTCGCCTTTCATACCGAATGAGAAAAAGAGAAACAACCCCTAGGGCATGAAGCGATTAGTCCTGGTCCCACACAAAAGGTACGCGCGCTGCATGGGTCCGTATAAGTACTCGCTCCAGCCGGGATTATTCATAGCCTAAAGGAATCCTTACCAATAACACCCGGCCCCAACGTTCCTGCGTTGCTAATCACTTTTATCACAAGTGGAGGAAACTGAGGTAATTTCTTTACTGGAACAGTAACAAAATAAAAAAAAAAAATAGTAAATTATATACCCAAACACGCACGCACAAACACACACACAAAATTGCGCGCGCGCGCAGGCACACACACACACACACACATATATATATATATATATATATATATATATATATATATATATATATATATATATATATATATATATATGTGTGTGTGTGTGTGTGTGTGTATGTATATATGGAATATTGGACATTTGGTCGGTGACAATTGTATATGCACATATATATATATATATTATATTATATATATATATATATATATATATACCTATATATATATATATATATATATATTAGTATGTATGTAGTATGTATGTATGTATATGAATATGTATGTATATAGGAATATGGACATTTGGTGGTGACAATTGTATATGCATTGCGCAGTAGCAGGTGACGGTCGACGCAGGTAGTATTTGAGATGCCGGAATCCTTTTGATGAAAATGACTCGGTTGTTGTTTTCTGCTCTCGTTTACCTGCCACCTGCGTTGAGTTTTGTGTACCGGAACGCTGGAATACTACCTTGGGAATAGCGCCTGGGATTACCCTGTATCCCTCTGACAGATTCCAATTCATTGTTTGATAGATGATAGTGGTCAAAAGTCAGGGGAAAGTGGAAATCGTGTTAGCAGCCGGTGATAAAGGAAGATTCCAAAAGCCGCCATTGTCAATGAAAGAAGGAACGGGAGACCGTCAGGACTTGAGATAATCCCGTGGCCCTATTTTCAAGCTAATATTCCGACGTCCACGCCCACCAAATTCGATAAAGGCGGAAGGTACAAAGAGCTGGAGACAAGGCAGGTCATTTCTGTCAAAGGACACGAGCATCTCAGATACCACCCACGTCGTTTGTCACACCTGCATGTGACGTAAACACGATTGTCACCTACCTACATTCACTACGATCAATATTATAGACCACTGTTGCTCAAAATATATAATCGTGTAGTGTATGCAGCGTTTTCGTGGACTCTAGAGATAAAAGTACATACCTTCATACATACATACATACAAATATGCATGCATGCATACATACATACATACAAGCGTACCCATTCAAATAAATAAAGAAATATGTATATGTATATATACATATATATATGTATGTGAATGCATGTACCTATAAATCGAGAGTGTATACATACATACATGTATGATTGTATACATACAAACATTCAAACAAACACACACATACCTAATATATATATATATATATATATATATATATATATATATATATTAGGTATGTGTGTGTTTGTTTGAATGTTTATATGTATACATGCATATATGTATGTATGTATACACTCTAGAGATATAAGTACATACCTTCATACATACATACAAATATGCATGCATGCATGCATACATAAAAGCGTCCACATAAAATAGATAAATAAATAAATAAATATTTACATGTAAATATATATGTATCTAGAATGTATGTAATTATATATCAAGAGCGTATATATTTCATACATACATACATATACGCATGTATACATACAAACATACAAAACAAACACACATACCACTGTTGATCAAAGCATGTAATTGTGCAGTGTATGCAGCTTTTTCGTGGCCTCTAGAGATATAAGTACATACGTTCATATATGCATACAAATATGCATCCTGCATACGTACAATCAAACGCGCATCCATATATATATTATATATATATATATATATATATATATATATATATATATATATAGCTATATATAGATATATATATCTCTCTCTCTCTCTCTGTCCCCCCCCCCCCATCTCTCTCTCCTCTCCTATATATCTATATATATATATATATATATATACTATATATATATATATATATATATATCTCTATCTCTCCCTCTCTCTCGTCTCTCTCTCATCTCTCTCTCTCGCTCTCTCTCTCTTTCATCTCTCTCTCTCTCTCTCATCTCTTATATATATACTATATATATATATACTATATATATATATATATATATATATAACATATATACATATTATATATATATATATATATATATATATATATATATATACATAATATATATATATATATATATATATATATAAGTATATATAGATATATATATATATATCTATATATATATATATATTGTATGTGTGTGTGTGTATAACTGAATCACGAAAGTTTGGAACAAGATGAATGCATAAATAAAGGTGTGTATATTATATATATATATATATATATATATTATATATATATATATATGTGTATGTATGTACTTATAAATCAAGAGTGTATACATTCATACATACATACATATTTGTATATATGCATACAAACTTACAAACAGACACACACATACCTGATATATATATATATATATATAATATATATATATATATATATCCTTATATATATATATATATATATATAGTATATACATACACATCATTATATTATATTATATATTATATAATATATATATATATATTATATATATATTATTATATATAGTATATGCATGCTACAAACGCGCACACCAACCAGCACTTTCTTTATGGATTTATCACGTTCATATCTATATATATATATATATATATATATATATATATATACTATATATATATAGATATATATATATGCATGCATACACGCACACACACACCTTTCTTTATGGATTTATCACGTTCATATATATATATATATATATATATATATATATATATATATATATATATATATATGTGTGTGTGTGTGTGTGTGTGTGTGTGTGTGTGTGTGTGTGTATGGATGAGCATTTGATTGTACATATGCATGGATGCATATTTGTATGCATGTATGGACGTATGTACTTATATCTCTAGAGGCCCCGAAAAAGCTGCATGCACTGCACAATTATATATTGTGATCAATAGTAGTATGTGTTTTTGTTTGTATTTTTGTATGGATACATGCATATATGTATTAATGTATACACTCTTGATATATAAGTACATACATTCATATATACATATATATTTATATTTAAATATTTATTATTTATTGTATGTGGACGCTTGTATGTATGTTTGCATGCATGCATGCATATTTGTATGTATGTATAAAGGTATGTACTTATATATCTAGATGCCACGAAAGCAGCTCTGCATACACTACACAATTATATATTTTGGTCATAAGTGGTTTATAATATTGGTCCTGGTGAATGTGGGTAGGTGACAATCGTGTTTACATGTCACATGTTTTCCGAGATACGTAGACATAAATGCTTTTACCGCAGAACCAGATACGCCTAGGTTTTTCATCTATACGCCTAGGTTTCATCTACCAATATGTCTGTAGATTTATTATAAAATCGAGAATACAATCCGTTTGGGCATCACAAAGTTCCAATATTTTCACTCCAAATCGACTTCTTTTATTTGGAATATTTTGCTGAAACTAAACCTTCCCTTCCATACCATCAAACTTTCATCTATGCATAAATCTTGGAAAGATTGAAATTTTTCCCTGATTTTGCTACGCACATTGACGAACACTAGTTTATTTATCTATTTTATTTCATTTTTATCTGGGTCTCTCCTGTGAATTATCAACGAAATTTTTTTTTCCCTTGTGAATTGTCAACGAAATGTAGAGCTAGAATTCGATGAAATCTGTCCCTTGCCATCAGCCTTCTCATTCTCCTTTTGTCTAGTTTGCCTCAAGCGTAATCAAGTAATCAACGATGCGACGTTTACTTAGATGCGACATGATCTTAATCACACACAGGAAGCGTACCATTTCGTTCACAGTAACCTGGGCAAACTTTCGCATATATTTTGGTACTGCATCTCCAATTGTAATCAACAAGGAATCTTTATAATGGTTTGTCTCTCTAATAGTCAGCCACATAAAGTCGTTATCGAAAAATTGAAAAACATGATCTACTTCGGAGTACTTCCTTTGAATTTTCATTCGCATTACATCTTGACGTAATGCCCTGCCACTGCCGTCAAATACGAAATCTCGGGGCTGGAACTTACTGGCAACCCACTCCCACATCACCTGAGTCAACTCGCAGTCGCTGTATCCGACTTCTCTCAACACCGTTACTTTCGTTAGGTAGCAGATTTTCGTTATTTTTACTGTCGGTTGAAATTTCATCACTGTCTCTTGCACCAGGCGTATAATTATACATTTAATTGCCTTCTAAATCCCATTCATTTTCATATCTAGAAAATTAACCAAGAAAGTCTACAAAATAATTATCGTCATCGAGAGCTCTTCTCTCGATCTGCCGGCGGTCAAGCTCGAAGATGTCGTACGCTTGACTCCTCCTCCTACGACATATTGATGAAAAATAATGAATTTTAGGGAAATACACACATTTATATGAATTCACAGTATGACAACTGGCAGATTGTAACCATATCAAGAAAAAACAGGCCAATAGTTGAATCATCAGTCTTCCACATGAAAGGAAATTGCCAGTGACCGTATACGATACACCCGTGTTCTGGGATACCTTAGGAAACGTACCGTATACGACCCAGTCGTATTCAAAGGGTTAAAGCCCTTCACCTTGTGAAGAGAGGCGCTCTCCTCAGGTGACTCATTCTTCTCCCAACATTATGGGACAAAGATATATCAGACTAGGAAGTCAATGAGGGTGCAGGTCTTTCAGATTACAAGACCTTAGCACCCTTTTATTGCATGAATTCGGAGAGTCTCTTGACCCCTGCACACCCCTCCTCCTAGTTCATTACTATTAAGGGGATTATAAATCATCCTCTTTTGGACCTCAGATTCTGTGTTCTGACAAGTTGGAACTGCTCCTCGTTAAACTTCTTTGAGAAATTTTATGAGGTAATTCTTTGTTTCTCATGGTCCTAAACGACCAAGAAGACAAGTGAATTTTTGTGCATTGGAATCTCGCATCAGATTCTATGGATACTCGGCTGGCTATGGGTTCTTGCCAGCATAGTATGTCTGGTAAAAGAACTAAAACCCTCTATTCCTGACTCAACGCTTTCAGATAGAGGTTCCGTTGTCGAGGCAGGGGACTTACGTTTTCATCTACAGATAATGGTTTAAATGTTTGCCTACAGAGTCTTTGCGATGCGATGAGGGCTCGAAATGCTTCCCAGGAGGTATTCAGAGGGATACAATAAAGAGCTAGAAATCAGGAGTCCTCCCAATTTCAGCTCGGAGTCTCCTTCGACTTCCAGGCTCCTTCCCTTCCTTCGGACAAGGATAGGGAAGATTCTGCAACGAGGAACCTCATCAACATGTAAGAAGAGATCTCGTTAGCAATGGAAGTACTCAAGAAGGATCCTCCTCGGAGGAAGACTCTTATCTCTCGTACTGTTAGATATCCTATCGTCTAATGGATGTAGCTGACTACAATCACCTCCCCTTGCCGGAGAGGCCAAAAGCTCAAAGTGGAAGAATTTCTTCCACCCTTCTCCAGTCTCCTGATGAACTATTGTGGATGTTCAGGACTTTTGGACAATGTAGCGCCAACTAGGCGCCAAATGCCAAAACAGGCGTAAAAAACGCCAGAGGCAGACAGTTCCAAGGAACACTGTCATTGTCTGATGAGAAGAAAGAGCGGGTCTCCAACCTAGCGCAGATGCGCTAGAGGTGAACAAATCGGACAGATAAGAGCGTCCGATGTGGACATCGCCAGACATCCTCGAGACTCTACCAAGCTCGAAGCTCCAGCAAGTGGGGAGGAGCCAGCCAGGCTCCAGGCGCCAAAAAGAGCCAGGCGCAAAGCTACTTCCAGGCGCGAGGCGCCAGCCAGGAGTCAGGCGAAAAGCGCCTTACAGGCGCTAGGTGCCAACCAGGCGTCAGGCGCCAGGCAGGTGCGAGACGCCAGGCAGGCGCCAGGCGCCAACTAGGCGCAAGGGACAGGCAGGCACCAGGCAGGCGCAAGGCGCCAGCCAGGCTCTAGGCTTCATCCAGAACAGATCCATTTCAAAGAAAGCCCTGGTCTTCTTTGAAACAAGTGTGATCGCTAAAGCACTTCGTGAGTACCTTGATGATTCCTTCACACAGCTGAGAATTAAAAGCGCATGAAGTGCGAGCTTTTATGAATTCTTGTTCTTTCCTAACAATATGTCATGAAGACATATTAGCTGTCACTTACGGGAGATGCAACTCTGTGTTCACTTCCCATTACACGAAGGAGGTCTAGTTGACCTACAAGAGATCCTTCTCTCTTGGTTATACGTGTCTACAGATACGTTGCTGGGATAGGGAGCCGACACTGATCCTTAACTAGTGAGTTAAATTTTATTTTAACATAGTGTTTTTTCTTTGGGTTGTTTGAAAGGAGTTTGGGGATAACTCTTTTCAAATTAAGCACAAACCCTCGTGTTAGGATCAGGTGATTGGGTTCGGTGTTGTGCTCCTTAATTATGCCACTAGGCATAGGTGTATTGTCATGTAAGTGGATAAGACCCCATTGACAAAAGACCATTAGATTCTGTCGAGTAAGTGGATAAGACCCCATTGACAGATCTACAAGAACTCTTAGCAATAGGTCACATCCTCGCTGAGGCTCTTGAGACAAAGCAGACTCCTAGCAATAGCTAGGAAGTCAACCCTTCGTCTAAACACATAGGAACCAAGGTTTTGTTTATTTATTACCTACAACGTATCTTGTTTACCTCCAATGGTGTGAATCAGCTATGTATATATCTGACAGGTAAGGTGAATGTATAAAAATGATATTGTTATGATACAATAAAGTTTTATACATACTTACCTGGCAGATATATACATAGCTATGGACTCCGTCTTCCCGACAGAAATTCGAATTTCGCGGCATGCGCTACAGGTAGGTCAGGTGATCTACCTGCCTGCCGCTGGGTGGCAGGAATAGGAACCATTACCGTTCTAGAGCGAGATTTTCTCTTCCACTTGTCTCCTGAGGGGAGGTTGGGTGGGCGATTAATTGTATATATCTGCCAGGTAAGTATGTATAAAACTTTATTGTATCATAACAATATCATATTGCTTATCACAGATGTAGCTCATGGGTAGACGGGGCCTGCCAAGTCTTAATAACCGATAGAGTTAAATGGGGGCCAGGGTCTGCTGAAACCTAGTCTTCTGCCTCTGAAATCTTGCATAAACATTTATATCCAGAGAATCCTCATTTTGTCCATGTCATAGAGTTTCTAGGTATTGGTCTTGGTGGCAGCAAATAATGAGTAGCAAATCAAAACGTTGAGCAAATTGATAAGCCAAAAGGTGTTGTATTGTGTTACTTGATTTCTCGGTGAATTAAATGTTAGTGGAGGCTTCATTTAGATTTTAGTGTTCATTTATGGTTTTTCTCCACGATATAAAAGAGCCTTCATGCTAGTCCTTCTTCTGCTTTGTCCACTTGTGCTATTTCTAGTCAGCTGCTTCTCGTCTCTTGTCCACACCATCAAGATCTTTTTATTCCACCCACTGAACAGTACGTATCTCCTTTGCCACTTCATCCTTGAATTGATCCTCTCATGCAACTGCCATGAATCTTAGGTTCTCAGACCTTTATGAAATAGCCTCCATTTTCTTTGAAAGACTCTTGTCTCCAATGCAGAAAAGAGACCTCGAGAAGGATCTATCCCACCGTTATCCCTACGTTAAGGGGTCAGTTTCCTGATGTGCCTTCTCCACTGCCTCTTATTAAAGACATCGTCCTCCACCAAACCTCATCCCTCCATATCTTCCTTCATTTTATCTCACCATCTAATTCTCTGTCTCCCTCTCGATATTCTTTCTCTAACAGGCTCTTCCCAAGCCCTCTTCACTCCCTCCCCATCCTCAACACATGCCTGTACTATCTCAGTCGTGTCTCTCTTATCACCTCTTTCATCTTTAGTAAGCCTGCCCTTTTTCTTATTTCATCATTTTCCAAAATCTCAACCAGTGATATTCCCATAATACACCTCAGCATTCTCATCTCTGTTCTCTCAAGCTTTACTTCCTGTTTTCTTCATAGAGCCCATGTTTCTTATCCATGCATTAACACTTGTATTATCACTGTGCTATAGATCTTGACTTTTAGCATGTTTGGAATTTTCTTATCACATGCTACTCCAGCTACCTCTCTCCACTTCCCAACACAGCTTTTATCCTACTGTCCATTTCGGCCTCATATCCTCCCTCTTGGCTTAAATTAAATCTTAAGTTTGTTCCTACATGTAATACAAACCCTCGGTCCTTTACATAAGGAATTACTTTCAGCGTAGGCTGGAAATCAATCATAAGAGAATAACAACAAGGTAGTTAGGCAGTAACTGCTTGTTTGCTAGTCGGGAGTGCCACCCGACCAGACGTAAACATTCCACTTTGCTTTAGGCCGCCGTTGTGTGCAGACATGCTCTCTGCTCTCTCTGTCGTCGAGAATTGTGGGACCTTTCTTTGTTGTGTCTTTGTGAATAATTGTGTTTTGTTGTTTGCTTTTATCATGCAAACCCAAAACTCAGATAAGCCTTGTCGCCCTCCATTCTCACAACGCGTTTGCCCTGGAGTGGGGGGCAGAAAGTGTGGTAGTTTCCACTCCAAAGTGGAAGTGGACCCTCACGTCCTCTGCATGAAGTGCCAAAGGCATGAGTGTTCTCTAGATTATACTTGTGATACTTGTATCTTTTGGTCAGCAGAGCAGTGGGGGAGATACAAGGGGAGGAAGCAACCTCGGGGAAGTCTTCCAAGGCTTTGTCGGAACGCTACATGCCCCGTTGACTCCGTTGGCGGCTAATCCTTCGTCTTCCTTTCTCCCTCCATGTAAGCTTCCCCAACTCGCTGTTTCCCCTTCAGGGGAAATGTCTCTGTCCGCTTCTTCATTCGATTCGTTGAGCATAGAAGAGGGGGATGCATGACGACCAGGGGCTGTATTCGAGAGCTTCTGTTCGCTCCGGATGGGATCTTTCTCCTCTGAAGGGAACAGGAGCTCCCACCACTAACCCAACTATTGCTCCCTCAAGTGCTTGTCTCTGTGGTCAGGGATTTGCAACAGGCATGGGTGAAGTTGAATTTGTGTGGCACTCCTCTCAAGGGGTTGATGGATCATTTTTTGTCAGCCCCTGTGATTCTTGGTGTGGCTGCTGGGACGACGACGACTCTGTCAATGCTTATGTATACGGCACCGCCTCACCTGGTTTATACCCAACACGTTACCACAGTAACACCTACTGTGGTCGTGTCATCAGTGCCACATACTTCAAGGACGACTTTTTCTGCCTCCTCCTCCAGGCTACGCAGTCCTCTCTCCCCCAGCCAACTATGATAGACCCCAGACACTGTCACAACTGGATCTTCCACCCCACTGGGTCTTCCACCCCACTAGATCTTCCACCCATCTCTGTTCCCATGCCTGTTGCTGTACCTGTCCCTGACCGTGCGAGTGTTGCTGTGGTATTGGCACACCCTGGATGGGGGTTCTCACTGCCGTTCTGAGGAAGTTGAAGAAGAAGTCAAAGAAGTAAAAAGTGTCATTGTCTTCCTCCTCCTTTTAATTTTTGTCTCCGTCGTTGTCCTCTGCCGCCTCCTCCACTTCTTCTGAGGCTACCCCGCCAAAGAAGAAGAAGGCTATCTCCCCCCCACCCCAAGAAGTCACGTTCCGTGGCTTCTAAAGGTCTGTCTAGCCGTTCTGGTGAGACATGTGGTCCTTCCGCTGGTCCTCCCATTGCTAAGGGAGTGGGAACCTCATCGCTGCCCCCATGGGTGCGCAGGGTGGGGACCACAGAAGTTCATGCTACGGCTTGTTCTGCACCTCGTCCTAGATGTTCTGCCTCTAGGACAGCGACCGTCTCGGGTTCTTGTCCGCGAGTTTCCCCGAGTGCACATTCATCTACAGGTGAGTGTGCAGCTAGAGTCGGTGACGCTGAGTCCACTCACCCTCACAACTCGGGCATGACGCGGAGGAAGGGGTAAGTCGTCCAGGTGACTTACGCCTTGCTGATGATCGCTCGCATAGCGATTGCTTGGCTCCCACGGGTGATGTAATGGTCCCGGCGGACCGTGCACGCTTTGAGACTGGTAAGAAGTCCCTCGTTCTGTCCTCTCAAGAGCTTTTGGCCTCTTCGGAGACTGTGACGTGTCATGGGGACGGTTCTCGCTCTCGTCACACTGGTGAACGCTATTCTTCACCTGATCGACAGTCACGTGAATGTGACCGTACGGTCCAGGCGTCGAGTAGCGCTTCCCCTGACGTAAGATAGTGTCGCTACCGTCCGCGGAGGAGTGCTTCTTCCCAGGGAGAACACTCCTCTAGAACTGTGAGCCAATCATCACGGCAGGTTGGTGATTATTCACTGCCCGCTCCATCTGTTAGTTCTGCTAGCAGACCGAGGGGGAGCGTCGCATCTTCCTCATCTGTCCCTTCAACTTCCTTGGTATACATCAGGAGGAGCAACGCGACCAGGGGGAACCATGGGGAGTCTTCTCTTCACAGTTCGGCCACGAAAGTGTACGTTCCCGGTTCGGTCTTAGTACCCGAGAGGTCATATGCTCAAGTGGTTTGAGGATAATCATGGGTGTCTGTCGAGGCTCTTCCCTCTGAAGGAAGAGAATCGAGGGAGGGACTCGTCCTGGAAGGACTTGTTGAAGGATCGATCATAGCTCCCTCTGACCGCCCTTCACAGTTAGTCATTCTTGGGACCTAAGAAGGAACCCAGAGCTTCTGTTGGGCTACCTTGGTTTTCCTTGTCTGAAGGTGTGTTGGGCCAGGTGAACAATCTTGTCTCGGGGCACGAGAGTTCACTTAGGGCCAACAGATTTGACAAGCTGCTTCCCCCTTCTCGACTTGAAGGAGCCGATTTTACTTGCCCTCAGAGAACTCCTTGCCAACCAAACAGGTTGACCCAGAGCTAGTACGGCTAACTCCCAGCTTACCTCATGCTGTGCGGACCAAAGGTTCTCCGACAGAAGGTGCTGCAGAGGCAAGTAGAATCGCCTCTGTCGAGGTAGAGGAGGGGGAAGTAGCTTGTCCGATCTGTTGGCCCTAAGTGAACTCTCGTGCCCCGAGACAAGATTGTTCACCTGGCCCAAACACCTTCGGAGGCCACCACTATGGCAGCCATTCAGGCCGTGTCCTGGCTGGATCTGTGGTCCCTCACATTATCCAAAGTCACTGCTTCTTAGGGACCAGTAATTCCCGGAGAAGACTCGGCTTTCAGGAGACTTTGTCAGTCTGGCAGTAGGGCTATTTCCTACCTGGCCCACCAGACTGCAAACCTGTGGGCCAACCTTGTTCTTAGGAAGAAGGATACTGTCCTAAATCGTATAACCAGGTCAGTGGTCCCAGAGTCGGCATTAGGTCTTAGGAATGAACCGTTGCTGGGTTCCTCTTCTCTTTCCTAGAGAGATGGTGGATGCTGCTGTAGACAAGTGTAGAGCTGAAGACAGCGATCGTCTTGTCCACAAGGCAGTTGCCAAGGCATCTGGGCTATCTCCTGCAACTGCGGGTAGGACTCAGAGCCAGGCTAGCTCTTCCTCGGCCCCCAAAAAGACTCCTCCTTCTAGAGGGGCCTGAGGAAAGACCCAGCCTTCCTCCTTTGCTCCAAAAGGGAATCATCAGCCCCCCTCTCAGCACCCCTTCTCTCGTGGGAAGGGAGGTAAGCAAAAATGGAAGAAGGGGAAACACTAGGGACAACGTTCCCCCTCAGATGCTGCCATCGTTGGGGGGCTACCTGGTGAGCCATTGGGCAAAATGGCAGTGCTACGGAGCTGAGACCTGGGTTGTAGATGGCCATCGGGAGGGATATCTTCTTCCCTTCAAGTTGAGCCCACCCCTCACCGACCGTCCTGTCCAACTTCAGACATACATCCCTGGTTCTGCCAAGTATCTGGCACTGAAAGAAGAAGTGTTATCAATGCCGAGCAAGATAGCTGTGAAAGTCGTTCGAGACCCGTTACCAGGGTTCTACAGCCGACTTCTAGGTGGAGAAGGCTACGGGGGCCTGGAGACTAGTGATAGATCTCTCTCCTCCGAACCGATTCGTTTGCCAGACTTGGTTCAAGATGGAGACAGCATGTTCTGTACTCTCCTCTATCAGGGAGAACGACTTCATTCTTTCGGTGGACCTGAAGGATGCGTATTTTCAGATGCCCATCCATCAGTCCTCCAGGAAGTACCTTTCCTTTATCATGGAGGTGGCAGTGTTCCAATTCAGGGCACTTTGTTCCGGACTTTCAACCTCCCCTCAGGTGTTCACGAGTGTTCACCTTAGTGTCAGCTTGGGTCCACTCAGTCGGGATACGCCTCTTGAGTTATCTCAACGACTGGCTAGTCCTGGCAAGCTCGCTCTTGTAGTTGCTACAGGACAGGGATCGACTTCTCGATTTTCATCATGATCTAGGGATTGTGATAAATTTCAAAAAGTCGGATCTCATTCCCAAGCAGAGGATAAAGTACCTGGGCATACTGATCAACAAAGTAGCAGCACGAGTCTTCCTCGCAGACTTGAGGATCAGCAAGTTCAGGAAGGCAGCTTAAGGGTGCCGGCCGGCTAATGCCGTTTTTTAACGACAGGACTTTGACATTCATACCACTTAATAAGGTGACTTGGGACATCTCCAAACCGCATATGATTTTCGCCTCTGACCTTTGGTTTTGTGACGCCAGGGCAATTTATCCCGAAAATAACCATTTTTCAAATTCTATCTCCTTCCTTGATATTTAATATTAAGACCTGGGATTACTACCATATGTAGACCTGATGTAGACCTCCAATCAAATGGAGAGTTTTTTTTCTAAAAGTCATTTTTTTTGCTAGATATGAATTTTTCAATATGGTAAAAAAAATAAACCCTATAAATCACGAGAAAAAAATTTATAAAAAAAAGACGAAACAAAAATTGGAAAAAAGGGCTCTATTTGATTGTTCTATAATGTTTTTCTGAGTTATATACCAAATTCCAATGTTATAGCTTTAAAACTAAGTGAGGAGATAGATTTTGAAGGTCAATAAGTATAGTTTTGAGATACGGGCGTTCAAAGTTTTCCTTCGTATTTCTATAAAAACAAAGTTAATAAATAATGATTATTATGAATGTATATTTCTTTTTTGTGTATTAATAAACCAAAACTATTTTATTTATCATAATTTAATCATAAATGATGATCCCTTTGCTCATGTATCGTAGCTTGGGGCACTGCTTGAGGCAAGATGGGGCACTCCTTCCTACGTAACCCCATCTCTCCCCTTCACTAACTCGGCTTATTACAGCGAATTTTCTTCTGTATGTTAGAGCGAGATGTTTTCCTTGTATTTTCCTCTTTGGCATGATGACATTCTTGCCGAAACAAAGATAAACAAACGTAAATGCAAGAGAATGTCAGAGGTGAAACTCGAAGGTGTACTCTTTTTACAAAGACAGTTTAATAAATCATGATTATTATGAATTTCATATTCCATTTTGGGTATTAAAAAACCAAAACTATTTTATTTATCATAAATGAAGATCTCTTTGCTCAAAGATCGTAGCCTTGGGCACAGTGTGACGTGTGCTGTCAGGCAAGAAGGGGGCGTTACTAGGTGACCCTCCCCTCTCTCTTCACTAACTACGCGTATATTACGATATTCTGTAATAATACTTGAGCGATTTTTCTTCGTCTGTATGTTAGCGAGATGTTTTCCTTGTCTTTTCCTCATTGGCATGATGAACTTCTTGCCGAAACATACATAAACATACGTAAATGCAAGCGAATGTCACGAGGTGAAAGTCGAACGTGTAATCTACTTGAAGTCTATGGTCCAATTGATTCATGATTGAACCAGATACTCGCAGTAACTCGCTTCTGCGAGCCACGGAATCTCTACAGATGCCATTTCTCACAATTTCTTTGCCAATAATTATTAAAATTTACGATAACAGAAGTAATATTGCATTTTCTTGTACGGATGAATGTTTTAGGCTTATTGAGTTATGTTTACTAAGTACACTGTAACTACGAAAGTAAGAGGAATTTTGACGAAATATTTCGTATACGTATTCTCAATTGCCACATGAAGCTCCATGAATTTTTTCATGACTTTGCATTTTTCGCCCTATACCACCATATATAGGGGTTCCGGCCGGCCCCCTTAACTGTTTGTCTCGACAGGAACAGCCAACTTGGCTTTGGCAGGCCGTGATCGGTCACCTGTCATCACTAGAGAAGTTAGTCCCTCACAGGTGTCTTCACCCGTGGTCTCTGCAGTGGAGACTAAAGGAGTGTTGGTCGCAGGCTGTGGATGCTCAAGCCTTCCTCATTTTTCTAATGGAGGAAGTGAGGAAGGATTTAGCCTGATGCCTAGACGACAGGAGCCTCGTAATAGGAGTGGAGTTGCACACTCCCCCTCCGGACATGCTTCTGTTCTTGGATGCTTCAAATGAGGGTTCAGGCACACACCTGGATGAGTTGCTGACTGCTGGGGTGTGGAATCGACACGGCAAGCACCTTCATATCAACGTTCTGGAACTGAAAGCGGCTTTCTTAGCCCTCCAAGAGTTCTGGGATAGAGTGATGGGACACTCTGTGGTGTTGATGAGTGACAGCCCCATGGTGGTGTCATATGTCAACAAACAGGTAGGCCTAGTGTTTCTTCTGTTGCATCAGTTGACAGTGCAGGTACACAAGTGGGCTGCAACGCACTCGGTATAGCTGTCAGCCAGATACATTCCAGGCATGAAGAATGTAGTGGCAGACAAGCTCAGCCATCAGAATCAGGTGATAGGGACCGAATGGTTTCTACACCCAGACACGGCAGAAAGGCTGTTTGACCTATGGGGTTGTCCAGTGGTGGACCTCTTTGCCACCTGGCACAACAGAAAACTTCCGGGTTTCTTCTCTGTTGTGCCAGACCCATGGGCAGCTGCAGAAGACACATTCCAACATCCGTGGGACAACCTCAAAGTGCTGGTTACCAACAATCTTTGGATGATCCTGGTAGCTCATATCCTGATCCGTTGGCTCTTCTCTCCGAGGCACCGCGAGAGATTCCCCCGTGGCACAATCTTCTGTGTCAGCCGCACAGAGAATGGTACCACTTGGCAGTACAGTCCTTGTGTTTTCATGGCTGGCGGTTATCCACCATCTCTTGCGAGCGAGAAGATTTTCTCGCTGAGCAGCAACAGAGATGGAGGGATACCTCAGACAGTCCTCTGCAGCAGTGTACCAGGGAAAGTGGTCCGTCTTCTGTGGTTGGTGTCGCTCAGAGCCACTTCAACATTGTGGATTTGCTAGTCTTTCTTCGCTGAGAGAAGCTTCTCTCTGTCTCTGCAGTTAAGGGCTACAGGTCTGCCTTGGCCTTGGTCCTGAAACTGCAAGGAGTGGATATTTCCTCTTCTTTGGAAATATCTATTTTTAGGAGGAGCTTGGAGAAGTCTTGCCCACCATGAGAACTGAGGCCCTCTGAGTGGGATGTGACTCTTGTCTTAAGGAGCTTGACTCTTGAACCCTACGAGCCTCTCCGAGAGTCTTCAGAAAGGGATCTGACCCTCAAGACCATCTTTTTGTTGGCCATGTGTCACAGACCCCGAGAGAGAGGTCCGCTCCAAGTTTGATATGAAAATAAACAAAAAGAATTCAACACCAACAGTTGAAACTGGGGATACGAATATAGAAAGATACATAAACACAACAAAGGTTTATTTACAAACTTACTAACAAAGATAAATGCGGAATGGTTTCTCCTATTTACATACCACAAGTAAACTGGCGTGAACTGGGGAAGAAGTGAGGTAATGCAAATACTTGCTGACAGTTTTGCACTGTCGGAGATCTATGCTTGAAGCGGTGGCTTCACAAAAGAAGAACTGTAATTGCAGACATTCTTCTTGACTCTGTATTGCAGAAAACAATGGAAGGGCAGGAACTCCTCGAAACCTCTTGTAGAACGTTTCTGCTCTCAAGGGTTGCTCAACAATGAAAATACCTCGGTCGTTCTCTCTAACTGGACGACTTGACCAGAATTCGACCAAACTTTCGAGCGCCTTTTCCTCTCTGATCCTTCGTCTGTTTCTTCTTCTCTTATCTCTCTCTGCTCTCTCACTGATGATCTGATCTGTGACTCTCACTGATCTCTTCTACTTCATCAGTCGTATTTATAGTGACCTGGGGCGGAGCCTATGGGGGGCGGAGCATGAACGTCACAGACTCCCGAGATGACCAGAACGTCTAAGAAGAATCTCGACGAAGTATTGCATCATATTTCGCTGCATTTTCTGACGACGTGACTGCGCGTGTCGCGTTCCACAACACTCCTGCCGATTCTAGAACCATCATGAGAACAGGCGCCTCCAACACATACGCGAATGCCTCTTTGATGCAGACCTACTTGAAGAAAATGCATTTTCATTTCCTTTAACTTATCATTCGTTGCTATGAAGCCATTACCATGACACGTCCCCCCAAAAAAAGAAAATAAAAGAAATCAACTGATTTTATTTTTTTTCTAAAGAGAAACAAGAATTAAACAGCAGGGGAACAATTCTGCATAAAGCTTTAACATTTCTTCATTCACTCAACCACTCGTGCCAAAACAGAAAACGGTCATTAGGCTACTCATCCTGAAAACTCTAGAGAGACTATTAGCTATCACATTATCCTTCCCTATTAATTTCTCTGTTTTCTGAACTCCGATAAAAACTTGGAAATACTAAAACACCTCTTGTGTTTTTCTCAAAACTAATTTCTCTTTCTGACACCATTACTACGGGCACTGGCAGTGGCCACGGTACGGGGCGCTCTTTATAATTCTGAAGCAAGTTTACATGCATCCTCTTTGCTCTACTCTTACCCATATTGATTAAATAATGCAGATTTCCCCTCTTCTCTAAAATTGAAAAAGGACCTTTGAACTAATAAGATAAGGGCACTGCAGCCATGTCGAGGTTCATAGCCACCGTGTCTTCCCATCAACTGAATTGTTCTTTAGTTGCTGTTAGTTTGTGTGGATGAGATGAAATTTTTTCGGATATGGGAGTTTGATTGACATCAAGACCAAAGTCCCATCATAAAGAGCCATTTTAACAGCTGCACATTCACAAAGAGATGATGTAGCACAACACAAATAATTACTGGAAACAGAAATGTGAATGAATCATTCAAGACAGGCTAACTACAAAACATTTTCCCCCATTCTATTCCCCCTCCTGAAGTTGACGATCATACAACTTGGAGCTCCTGACTCCCAAATTAAGTTGGCCTATAATAGCATGTCAATTATCTAATAGTTCACTTATTTTCGGCTGCCTCTCTCAAATTGATCTGTACGCTATCACCAAGTATCCGGTACCATATATATTCAGGGAAGAAAATTTGAACTCAACTAACAATTTACTTACAGGAAAATTAAGGTGAGAATTGCCCGCAGTTTGATGTTTAAAGTCAGCTGAGTGTGTCTGTCCCTTAACTTCCCACTGGCACGCACCACAGCCAGCCTATGCAATGTGTTTCAATACATTCTATCGATGCTGGCTTTGACGACCATTATTCGGCTAAATTTCTCCCTAGTAATATTTTACTTTCATTGTTCATTATATCCAGTAGACAGGCACTAACATAATTTTATATCCTCACTTCTGTTCAATGTATTTACTATTGCTAATATGATTTATAATGTGTCTCCAGCACAGTCATAAAAATTGGACAACCGAAAGTGCAAAACTGTCAGCTGTGTGGAAGGTATAGGGCGTCAATCACTGAAGTGGCGATCTCCCTGCCAAGAGTGACTTCAGGAGGCCATATTGAAAGGTCTCGGTCCAGCTCTTAGTAGTTTATTTTATTACAATTATTTTTTTAATCTTTATTAGTATTATTAATATTATTATTATTATTTGACTTAATTTCACAGAGAAAAATTACCTTACCAAAACAGGCCTAAGCACTCCAACCATTGTGGTCAAAGCCTAAGCATCTGCTCTTGGATCTAAGCAGTGTCAAGCATAAATGGTTCCTGTGCTAAAGGACTTTCTTTGCATACAGTAGCGAAGCATTAACTAAACAGTAATGTAGTACAATCACTAAACACTAACATTCACAGCGCACTTACACTCAGTAAGCACTCACACTTACATACACTCACTGTATGCACACACACACACACACACACATTTAACATACACTCACACTCAATAACACTAAACACACTGAATACCCAACACTCACTATACACTAAATGCTCACTAAACACTTAAAACACTAAGCTCACTAAATACTCATTATACCCCCAAACACTTGGTAAACATTCACTAAACACTCACTTAATCCTAAACATTAATTAAACCCAAAACACTCACTAAACTATAAGCACTCATTAAATACTAAATGCTTACCAAACCCTAAATACTTATTAAATACTAAACAGTGAATGAACATACACTCGTTAAAAACCCAATAAACACTTACACACCAAACACTCACTGAACATTCACTGAATACTTGCACACTAAACATTCACTAAACCCTAAACACTCACTGAATACTTACACCCTAAATAATACTAAACACTAACATTCACAAGACATTCGCTAAAACCCTAAAGACAAAACATTCACTAAACCCTAAAGACTCAGTATACATTCACTGAAAACTGACACATTAAATAGTTACTAAACCCTAAACTAAACATTCATCAAACACTTAATCAAAACATACACTAAACGCTTTTTCACTAAACCCTAACAATTCGCTAAACACTTACTCATTAAACATTAATGATAAAAAAAAATTCACAGTCACACTAATTTTTCATTTCGCTTGTTTTCCTTACATTAATACTAGGTGATTATTTTTTGGGTCTAGTTTGCTCTTATATTTATTCATAATCTTCTTGAGAGAATGGAAATGTTCGAAATAACTTGGTGTGTGGAGAGATTGTTTAAAAAATAGAGATCCGGTGTATCCTTCCTCAGCCAGGTGTATGATATCTGACGAGTTTTACACCAGCTGAAAAAAAAAAATCTACTATAGTAACAACAATATTCATTCCTAAACCTGATAATACAAAAATGTATCCATGATTTCATTAGTATGAAAGTCAGTTGAAAGCAAAAGAAGGTAGTCCTGCTTTGATAAAACAAACCAAGTAGACTATAGCGCAATTATTATGATCTGTACTCTGACTATAGCGTATGTATTACATATGTATTACTATCTATTTAATGGGTGCGTATTACTCTATTTAACTCTAATAATTATAAGAACTTACATGCTACTTTACAGTGCCAGTCTTCCAGCCACCGCTACATTAACGTTCATCTCATAAACAAAGCTCAAGCGAATACTATAATTGAAGTCAGTTGCTTGGTTGACAAAATAATAATATGACAGAAGTATTATGGGCCTACAGAAGACTGTTATTTATATGAAACAAATAAATATTTGTATCAAATAAATACAAAGGATATAGAAAGGATAAAAATATTTATTAAATATATCCCGATAATGTATAATACGGGTCAATAGTAACCTACTATGCTAGTCTAGACAAATTATTAGGGCTTGCCCTTCCCACTGCCCACCTGTTAGGGTGTGTTTGTCATGGGGAAACCACCCACTAAAATATCTGGCATTACCATTATAGCAATCTAGGATATGCAGCGCTATTGTAGTGTAAATTTCACTTGGTATCTCCAATGTTGGATGTAGATCCTGTGTCCCCCTCCCCCTCCCCACTCGTTGTGGGGTGTCTGTCAGGGGGAAACCACCCACTAAAATGTCTGGCATTACCATCACGGAATTCTAGGATATGAAGTATTATTGTAGTACAAATTTTACTTGGTGTCTCCAATATTGTATGCAGATCCTGTCTCCCCATCCCCCTCCCCTCCCCCTCCCCCTCCCCACTCGTTGTGGGGTGTCTGTCAGGGGGAAACCACCCACTAAAATGTCTAGCATTACCATCACAGCATTCTAGGATATGAAGTGCTATCGTAGTTCAAATTTCTTTTGGTATCTGCAATGTTGGATGCAGATCCTGTCTCCCCCTCCCCATTCATGTAAAAATTACATTTTTATAATAAAATTAGATTTTTCACATACCAAGTAATTACATGATTATAACCCTTCCCTCCTCCCTGCAGCAAGAGTCTGCCGCTCAGACTCGCATATCAGCAAGTTCAGAGAGGCAATGCAGTCATTCCTGTCTCAATAACAAGAACCACCTCAGTAGTGCCAAGTCATTCTGGGTCACCTGTCATCCTTGGAGAAGCTGGCCCCTCGTGAGTTCCTTCACCTTCGCTCTGTTCAGTGGAGAATGAAGGAATTTTGGTCTCCATAAGGGAGTCCCCATTCTTCCAGATGCCTTTCTCAGAGGAAGCAAGGAAGGACTTATCCTAGTGGTTCCAATCCCGAGATGCTTCTGTTTGTCGATACATTGATTTAGGGATAACACACCTAGAAAAGTTGCTGGTTTCAGGTGTGTGGAACCAGGACTTTAGACAGATCCACATCTGGATCTCAAGGTGGCATTTTTGGCTCTACAAGAGGTAGAGAACCCTGTGATGGGGGCCACTCCGTGGTGTTTATATCAACAATACAGTAATACTCAATCTTATGTCATCTGAGTCGTGCAAATTCACAATAGCACAAACGTTACTAACCATTTACTTTTTTTTCAAGGGAAATGTATTAAGCTAATTTTTAAATGAAATTACAGTAACTTTAATTTTATTCAAAAGTTAGCTTAATACTTATGGAGCATGATTATGGTCATATTTGGTGTTTAAACACTAGAAGTAAGCATTTACGAGCATTTTTAGAGACCGTGCCAAACTTACTGGAAAATCCTCTTGCGTGAGGTGGTCTACAGCCTAACCTCATTTTTTAAGTTCAGGGTATTACTGTACAACTGTACATTATTGGCATAGGTCAACAAGCAGCGGAATTGATTTCCCTTCAGTTCCACATGTTGGCGATGCAGGTTCATGAGTGGGCAGTAGGATGATCATTAGAGCTGTCAGCCAGGTAAATCCCAGGGAACCAGAACATAGTGGCAGATAAGCTCAATCGCCAGGGTCAGGAGATAAGGACAGAGTGGTCCCTACACTCAAGACATTACAGAAAGATTGTTCAATATTTTGGGGCTTACTAGCTGTAGACCTCTTTGCAACCTTGCACAACAGAAAGCTCCTGGCGTTCTGTTCTGTTGTGCCAGACCCATTGTCAGCAATAGGAGACACTTTCCAACACCCATGGGACAGTCTCCAAGGCCTATGCTTTTCTTCCATTTTGTCTGATTCATTGGGTGATCAGCAGGGTCATGATTACCCCAAATCTCAGATGACCCTGGTTTCTCCCAAGTGACCACTTGCCAAGTGGTATCCAGACCTGATAGCTGTACTTTCCTAGGTACCAAGAGAGATTCTCCCTTGGCACAACCTGCTGTGCCAGCTGCTCATAGAGAGGTATCACCAGGCTGTGTGAGAACTGTCACTTCACACCTGAAGACTATCCAGCGTCTCTTGTGAGCTAGAAGTATTTTCTCGTCACACAGCGACCAAGACGTCTGGATACCTTTGTAAATCTTCAGCGGCTGTGTACCAGAGGAAATGGGTCATCTTCTGTGATTGGTGTCGTTGACGGGGTATCTCTCTGGTCGGATCTCCTCTTCAGCATGTTGCAGACTTTCTTGTCTTTCTTCGCTGAGGGAAGTTTCTCTCCGTGTCAGCCATCAGGGGCTACAGAGCTGCTCTTTACTAATCCTTTGCTTGAAGGGTTTCAACCTCTCCTCCTTGTGGAGATCTCCAGGAATTCAGTCCCCCTGAGTGGGATGTGACTCTTGTCTTACAAAGCTTGACTTGTGCACCCTAGCCTTTACGAGAGTTCCCAGACAGGGATCTGACCTTCAAGACTGTGTTCTTGCTTACCCTGGCATTGGCAAGGAGAGTTGGTAAACTTCATGGACTATCCTTCAATGTTAAATACTTGAAGGGATGAGGATCTGCTGTACTCTAGTTTGTCCCAGAATTCGTAACGAAGACTCAGAATCCATCGGTTCCTGACACCAGATTCAAGTCCTTTTTGATCCCCTTCCTAGAGGACTTTGCTGGTAGTGATCAAGACAGTATACTACTGTGTCCAGTTCGAGTGTTGTGGTGCTATCTAAAGAGATTTCGACATTTCCATCCTGAGTGTCAATGACTCTTCGTTAGTGCTGGCTCGACCAAGGAAGAGGTGTCCAAGAACAAGATTAACTTCTGGCTTAGTGAGAAAATCAAGAGAGCGTACTCTACTTCTGACGAGGTAGTTTGGAGTACTTTCTGAGTAAGAGCTTACAAGGTTAGGGGCATTGGTCTGTCCCTTGCATTCTGGAAGAACCTGTTGGTTCCACAAGTACTGAGGGTGGGATGATGTTCATGAAAAACTACACTCACATCCTTCTACCTTCGGGACGTTGCCCATGGGTCCATGGACACTTTTTTTCTGGGGTCCTCTGGTGGCTGGTCAACAAGTTGTGTAACTCACCTGGCTTCCCTAGAGAGACAGATAGCAGCTTGCCTAAGTTGTTCAGTTACAAAGAGAGAGTGTGAGTGAGTGACTGGCCTCCTTCTCTTCCAAACCCTTTTTGAATAAATGATGCTATACATGCCCATTAATTGACAAGGCCCGGAAGACTGGTAGTTGAACATTACATAAGCTTAACAGGTCAGAGGCACAGGACTCCTTCCTCTGCTCTACATGACCAGGAAGGAGGCCCAGGTAAATTGAGGTACCAGTCAGTTCAGAGATTTACTGAGAATCCTTCCAATTGTAAAGACCGAAGGCTTATATTTGTTTAGGAACAAACTACAAATGTTTTAAGTTATTTGTATTTTTCTGAACATGCAAACCTGAAGGTCTTTACATAAATGTCGTACCTCAAGCCACCCCTCATTCTGCTACCTGACCCAAAAGGTTAAAGTGAAGCATAAGGATAGGGGTGGGGTGACTCCCACCCTACCGTTGATAGTTAACTACCTTATTTAAAGTTAAACGGCTGTTTTCCCAGCTTGTGCTGCAATTATATCCTTATGTAAAGAACTTCAAGTTTGTATATTAGGAAAAATACAAATTACTTGAAAAAAAATTGTAGTCATTTCACCTTTGCAGCATTGAAAACCAAAAGGGCTTTTTACACTATTCATTTTTATTTATGTATATACATTCATGTAGATTTTGATAGAGCTGAAGTTAAATGTGAATATATTGCCAAGTCGCAAGCCATGCATATGCAGATACACTAATTGAGGAAATGCTGTAATATGAAATTTTCATAGGTATACAAGCATAGCATTATATCATATCTCCCATTGCAGCCACCCCTCTTTGTTCATTACCCTACTCACTCTTCTTAACCACCAGTTAACCCATTTCCAACATGCACTGAAAGATACTCCTTCATAAAAAGCTCTGGTTCGAAAATAACCACCAAATCATACGCCAACTCCAACCCAGCACAACAAACCAACTGCCAACTCACAGACACCAAATCGCACAGCCAACCTCTTCAACTCCAACAATCACCGGACAGACACGAACAACAACTTTATAACACCAATATCACCCACTGGCTACATCTGAATCTGACTTACTGACTTCTTAAGATTCTCGTAATACACTACTGCCACTGATACTCGGCGATCACCACAACAGACACACTTACGACCGCCACTAAACCATTCCCATCTATTCCTCTACCAATTTGCTCTCTCTCTCTCTCTCTCTCTCTCTCTCTCTCTCTCTCTCTCTCTCTCTCTCTCTCTCTCTCTCTCTCTCTCTCTCTCTCTCTCTCTCTCTCTCTCTCTCTTTTCAGGCAATCCTCGGAGGCGTTATCAAATATAAACTACCATCATTACTCTTCCATAATATTTGAAGAAATGTAGCAGCACATACCTTTCCAAGACTGTCATCAGTGTTGTTGGTCATAATAGCTACTCATGTATTGTATCCGTAATAACAATCAGTGAAACTAATTTGAAAACATTCATCTCTCTTCAAATTACTATTCAATTCACCCTTACTATTTTTTCTTCTTATTATCTACTGCATCTGTGAATAATATGGTGTTATGTATAGCTGAATCACATATAATTAAGCATTTGCTGTGTATTGTACCCTTTCTGCTGTTACCCCACAAAACTCTTATGCTGGTCTCTTGCATTTTCTATTCTTGGCCTTTTATTTGTTATAAGATATGTTCATAAGTAATTTGCATTGTAATGTCATGCTAAGAAGGTTTACAGATGTGAGGTGGTAGGCGTCAATATTAACTGTTAATCTATTGTTGCACTGTTGCCTCAGGAATGTTTTGATGCTGTGTCTGGACAACGTTTGGTGGGATTGTATTCATATTTGGATAGAACTATCAAATGCACGCTTTGTTAATTGGCTTGAGACCTTTATGGGAACCTAAATTGAATTTGATTTATTATTTTGCTGCTTCAGTTCTGGAATTGTTTCCTAACTCTGTGTTGCATTCTTTGATTTCAGATTCTCCCTCAGAAGAACCTTCCTTTCTTCGTCAGTTTTGATTAGCATCAGGATTTTGGGCAATGCATGTTGTTTAATGGTAGTACATGGAACAGTACCAATAGCAACCCCTAAAGTATGAAACAACAGTGAATTATTGTACGTGTATTTAACAAATTTAAACAAAGTAAAATTCGTTTTGAATATTAGATTCATACATCAGCAGTGAAATCTGGTTGTAGTCCTTCAAGATATTGTACTTAATTTTTAACAGATTTATTCAGTAATTATTTGTAAACAATTTCGTGTTAAGAGTTGTGAATTGAACACATTGTCATTACAGAACAGGCCAGGACAAAAGGCTAAAATGAATCCAGAACATTCTTTAGAATTTCCTTTGAAAAGTGAAACTGAAGGTGCATTATCACTACCTTCCATAAACCAAGAAAACAGCAACTTGGCTGCCTTTAGTGGAACCAGTGATGGAGACTTTTTGTCTCTGGATCCATTGATGGACATCAAAATAGAGCCAGAGGAATTCTGTGAGTCTAATGAAGATGATGAATATTCAAATGAAATGAATTCAACAGTGAATGAAAAACATCCACAAACTTGCAAAAAGGAAGTAAAACGAGAAAGAAGGAATAGTCACAATGGAGAGAAGCCTTTCAGATCAACTGACTGTGAGAAAGCATTTTACAAGAAAATTAATCTTACAAATGATATCACAAATCCTACCAGAGAGAAATTCATCTGCAATGAATGTGGGAAAGCATTTTCCTCGAAACGCATTCTTAGAGTTCATATGAGAATCCACACTGGAGAGAAGCCATACATGTGCAAGGAATGTGGGAAAGCATTTTCTCAGAAATCAAATCTTACAAGTCATAAAAGATTGCATACTGGAGAGAAGCCATATATGTGCAAGGAATGTGGGAAAGCATTTTCCCACAAACCACATCTTACAAGTCATATGAGAATCCATACCGGAGATAAACCATTCATGTGCAAAGAATGTGGGAAAGCATTTTCCCACAAACCACGTCTTACAAGTCATATGAGAATCCATACCGGAGATATGCCATTCATGTGCAAAGAATGTGGGAAAGCATTTTCCCACAAACCACATCTTACACGACATATGAGATTGCATACTAGAGAGAAGCCATTCATGTGCAAGAAATGTGGGAAAGCATATTCCCAGAAATCAAATCTTAAACGTCATATGAGAATCCACACTGGAGAGAAACCATTCATGTGCAAGGAATGTGGGAAAGCATTTTCCCAGAAATCAAGTCTTACACGTCATATGAGATTGCATACTAGAGAGAAGCCATTCATGTGCAAGAAATGTGGGAAAGCATTTTCCCAGAAATCAAGTCTTACACGTCATATGAGATTACATACTGGAGAGGAAAAAGAAACAACATGATAAAATAAACCAGTTAAGGGCAGAGATTGCTCAAATGACCAACTATATGACAGATCAAATTCACTCACAAAATCTGCTCAAGAAAATAAAGAAAAAATACAGAATCGGGATGAACAAATGAGTGGAAAACTGGCAGAACACAAAGCTAATATAAAGGCCCTAGCTTCACAAATAGGAAGCAAACAACAGAAGATAAAAGCAAAACAGATAAATAGGCATTTTGGTAAAATTCCATAGAGAGTGTATAGAAAGATGACGAAAGAAACAGTTGAGGTACGAATGTAGGGCTGATGCCTTTGTATAATAAGGAGCCCTGTGAGGTTATTTAGATCTGCAATAATTTATGCCAAGGTCGGTTTGTTATGACTCTCCTTCCTCATTGGAGTGTCTTGGATTTCGATGATAATTTCTAAGTTAGTATCTTCTTTGGATATGAAGGCGGAGATGTTTCAAACTCATGATGATAATTTCTAAGTTCAATCAGTATCTTTCCAATGCGAGGTTCTAGAGTTGAAACACAGAGTATGAAAATATCTGTATTCTCTGAGACTACATGGTGAAGATCAGATAAAATTGGACAGGTCTTCTAATGATGATGGCTAATTGAAGTCTGACTACAATCTGGTTTACAAATCTTAAAGTGAGCAGACAGTAGCTCGAACATACGAACATACACACAGATGACATAGATTACAAGTCATGTAGGCCGTTTGGGTTATAGGTTAATGTGGTTGTCTCAAGCAGGAGGCTTTGACAACCGTTTACAAAACAATAGGTTTCATGACCACGGATGACGGCAAACTAGACACTGACTGATACAACACGTCATCTTAGCCTACTTTCTTATCTGGTCTGATCACACTTCTGCAAGCAAACTGGTTGACCTCTTGGGTCACTGGTTTTAATTAATCATAGTTTTAGTTTTTATATATGGAATAACATTCCATATTTTTGTATTATGTAACACTTACACAAACACCACCGAGCAAGGAAGACCTAGAGAGATTTTGGAAGCAACTGTTTGAAGACCCTAAACAACACCATGAGAATTCATGGATTGACACTATTAGGCAGAAGAACAGCTAGAAACAGCAAATGCCACCAATAATGTTCACCATTGGAAAAGTAACAAAGAAATTGAAAGAATACGTATAATAATTTCAAGATAACAGTAGATGCTAGATGCATGTGACTTCATAAATAAGCAAATCCCACAGGAAAATGATTGTCAGAAATCCAAGCACTTACTATCATTTTCCTGTGGGATTCGCATATTTATGAAGTCACGTACATCTACTGTGATTTTTTAAGTATAATGGAAACCACATGCAACTTCTACGCCTTTTCTTTGAATTTTCCGAGCCTTGTTCTATTCGTGACATCCTTCTGTAATGCTCTTATCATCGCTCACGAACTGAAACTCCGACTTAACTTTCTATGGAAGTGTATGAACGAGCAAGTAATGCCCAAGTTGATTTCACCAGTGAGAATTCTTCGCCTAGCAGAGCGACCTTTTGACGAGTTTCAACGCATCATACTTCAGAAACACATCGACATCACAAAAGTGGAAGTAGATGATGCATTTCATACACTTAGAAACAGACGGTATAGCTTTAATCAGACGGTTCCTGTCGATTGGAAGAATCGGATGCTGGATTATTGCTACAGAAAATTGAGAAAGTGCTGCAACCGTCTTGAAAGGAAGCCTCAAGTCAAGCTGAAGAATCTTATTGCTGAAAGCAACTGGACTAAGCATGTTAACGTGGACTTCATGATTAATTTATCAGACAAACCAGTGGATAGTGCTACGACAGCGGCTTTGGGATATGGGTTAAGCTTTGGTGTATTTATTGGTAACCTGGACTGTGTCGACATCTCAATCCTTTTGTTATTTAGAAAAATTTAATCAAAACCTATGCCCTGATAATATCAATATTTGTAAAGGTATTGTGTATGGTGCTATGAGTAAACCCTCTCCCCCAATGTACCCGTGAGATTTCTCCAGGCTTTTAAGAAAATTAAAGAAGACGAAACAGTGAAAGTGACAAAAGCAGATAAATCTAATTCAGTGGTAATAATGAATAAAAGTGACCATATAAGTAAAATAATGACATTGTTAAATGATACAGATACTTAAACGAAACTGAGGTCTGACCCTACACAGACAGTGAACTCCCATTTTAATAAACAAATTAAGTCCATTTTGAAGGGCTTGGACCATTTAATTAAACAGTTTACACCGCAATGCGCCTCCCTACCTTATATGTATGGTTTAGTCAAGACACATAAAATCAATAACCCTATAAGACTAATCATTAGTTCAGTGGGCTCAGTTACGTATAATTTATCTAAATGGCTTGTAAAAATTCTTACTCCTTTGGTAGGAAACATTTCTAACAGGAATGTTAAAAACAATGTTGATTTATAAACAAATTGAATAGTTTAAATTTGAATTTTGATTTTAATATGGTTAGTTTTGATGTTGTCTCTTTATTTACAAAAGTGCCTGTAGATGACTTACTTGAATATTTGGAGGAGGAATTAGAACGTCATGACATTCCCTTAAGTGCAGTAAACCTCATTAGTCTCATAAGGTTATGTATCAAAGATAGTAAATTTTGTTTTAATGGGGAATTTTTTGTACAAAAGTTTGGCATGGCTATGGGTAATCCCTTATCTCCTGTCCTTAGCAATATTTACATGGAATTTTTTGAGACAAAACTCTTACCAAGAATTTTGCCCCAAAAAGTTATTTGGTTTAGATATGTGGATGATATCTTCTGTATTTGGCCAGTTCACGAAAATCTCCAGGAATTCCTTAATAATCTCAATAATTTAGTCCCTTCTATAAAATTTACTGTAGAGGAAGAAAGAAATTGTAATTTGAATTTTCTTGATGTAACTGTCCATAGAAATGATAGAAATTTCACCTTTTCAGTCTTTCGAAAATCAACTAACATTGCCTCTTTTGTTCATTACTACTCCAATCACCATCAAAATGTTAAATTCTCTTTTTTCTGGGATGTTCTTAAGGGCTTTACGTGTCTGTAGCCCGCAGTTTATTGACGCTGAAATTAAAACTACTTATGATATTGCATTGAAACTTAAATACCCAAGGACTTTTGTAGATGTGGCATGGAAAAGAGCTAGAAAAACATTTTATTCAACTAATGACAAACTTGAATTTAGTAAGCATAACATTCTAAAATTACCCTATGATGAAAGGTTTTTAGATATTCCTAGAATTTTAAAGCTTTTTAACATAAATGTTGTTTTCAGTAATATTAATGTCAAGAGTTTAGTAATCAAAAATTCTCCTAAAGATCTTCCAGGCTGCATATATGAAATTCCTTGCAAAAAGTGTGATAAAGTCTATTACGGACAGACCGGTAAATCTTCTTCACAACGTCTCAAACAGCATCAATATTCTGTGAGAACTGGGCAAATATCGAATGCATTATTTGTACATATCAGAGATTTAGACCATCCTATTAATGGAGTCAAGCAAGAGCCTTAATCCCATATAATGACACAGTTAAAAAGAATATCATTGAATCTTGTTTCTTCAAGTCAAATAATAGAAATGTTCTAAATTCAAGTCTTGGTTTATTTAAACTTGATGCTTTCATAACGAAATTGTAGATAAATTTAAGCAACAAAATTAATATATTCAGTTTTTACATGTTTTGGACTGTAAAGATACTTTGTAATTTCGGCTAGGGTCAGAATCTGTTTAAGTTTGTGACCGTGTGATATCCGATAATCCTGGATTATCCCTTTTAATTTTTACCCTTTTGATAATTAACCATCTGGTATTCCTGATCTTGTTTTTACCTGAGGCCTTCCTCTCCAATTGTACTTCATTAACTCCTTGACATGTCTGAGTAAAGACGAAAGTGCTTGGATTTCTGACTATCATTTTCCTGTGGGATTTGCTTTTATATATATATATATATATATATATATATATATATATATATATATTATATATATATATATATATATATATATATACTATATATATATATATATATATATATATATATATATATATATATATATATATATATATATATATATATATATATATATATATATATATATATATATATATATATATATATATATATATATATATATATATATATATATATATATATATAGGTTACTGTAAAATTTTTGTATATGGTAAACAAAAAATATATACAGTCTATGAGTGACCATGTTATAAAGAATGTTAAATAAGTATAATTTGAAAGTAAAAGAGCGTTTAGCAACGGTCAGTGGCTGATAATTTTTTATTAAAACTGTGGCATGCTAAGATTATGTTAATAGTGAAAAATAAAAATAACTCTAAATTAAAAGTTGCTAGGGTGATCTCAGCAGCGGTCAGTGACAAGGAAACTTTGTTCTTAGCTGATCATTTTTGGGTAGACATCCTAAATTCTTAGCCACAACGAATGAGCTAAAAAAGTAAATGTTATCCGACAACTGCTACCAAGTATGTCTAAAAATAGAATTCCTATCAGGATTGCCAATACATTACATGAATTTTTTATTAATTCAAATTTCCCTGTCCATGTATTATCATCTCCAAACTCCTGTGTATCTATTTGTTGGGAATTCAATATTTTCAATTATTTTATTCATCCATATTCTTGCAAAAAAATTAGAAAAAACTTTTTTTTTTTATTCTGTTCTGATAACGATATACAGAACGGTTGGCTATTCAAGATGGAACTACTTTTCCTCCGCTGTTGGAGTGAATTACACAAATTTGAAAGAACTTTCAGCGTAGAAGAGATAATATTCAAATGAAAATGTTTGGATTACACAAAACAGATGATGAGTCTCATTGTATTTGTCGATAAACGAATTACTGCTCATAACTATAATCAGCCAATCAGAGGCACCCTTACGTCCAGTCAACCGTTTGACGTTCTAGGTAAATATATCTCTCATTTCGTGTATAGGGATAGGTTATGTCAATATGATTTTATATAAATTGTATCAATATTTTTCAGTCTTTTAGCTACATTATTTATCGTTTCAATGGGAAATCAGAACTAGCTTGAAAAGGTTTAGGAATTAGGAGACAAATCGTTTCCGAAGTTATACATGCTTGGATAGTTGTCTCTACCTTACAAACAACTCCTCCCTCTTCCCGAACACCCAGCTTCCCGTCCCTCCTCTTCCATTTCCTACGTCAGTCTCTAGAGCCAAAAGCAATTGTATGAAGATATTACTTTTTGTAATTTCCCTCTGATAAACCGTCTTATATAATCTTGAAAAATCATGTATAAAACCATGAATCTCATTGTAGTTAGTTTTTAAATTTATTTTTTTTTATCAAATCATTTTATTTCTTTTCAAATAATTAAGTGAAAATATGTTATCTGGTAAGGAAACGTCTCCACCAATAAGGCTTGCCTTTGCTAACAGTGAATTCATTCATATTTCAACACTTTACTACGTAAACAAAAGTGGTGTTGCCATTTAAGAGTGTCTATTGAACGTAGGGAGTAAACATAATCTTTTCCGCGACTGTACCTAACCTACCTATATGTTACACTTCTAAGATTGCCTTCCTTAAGGGG
Source organism: Macrobrachium nipponense (assembly GCF_015104395.2). Classification (NCBI taxonomy): domain Eukaryota; kingdom Metazoa; phylum Arthropoda; class Malacostraca; order Decapoda; family Palaemonidae; genus Macrobrachium; species Macrobrachium nipponense. The sequence continues at coordinate 3,532,791 of NC_087220.1, forward strand.
GGTATGGGGTGCTCCGACCCCCGGTCCGGCAACATGTTGTACTAGGCTAGGTTAGGTTAGTATCCTAACCTATATGTTGCACTTCTAAGATTGCCTTCCTTAAGGGGGGTACGGGGGGCTCTGCCCCCCGGACAGGCAACATGTTCTGTTAAGTTAGGTTGGTCAGTTTAGTATCCTAACCTATATGTTACACTTCTAAGACTGTTTTTATGTTACCCCGGTCAGGTAACATGTTCTACTAGGTTAGGTTAGGTGGGTTATGTTAGTTAGTATCCTAACCTATATGTTACACTTCTAAGATTGCTTTCCTTAAGGGGGGTTACGCCCCCTTGGTCAGGCAACATGTTCTACTAGGTTAGGTTAAGTTAGTATCCTATATGTTACACTTCTAAGATTGCCTTCCCTAAGGGGGGTATGTGGTCAGGTAACACACTCTACTAGGTTAGGTTGGTTAGGTTAGTATCCTAACATATAAGTTACTCTTGCTTTAACTTTCTTTCTTTAAGGGAGGGTATTGGAGCGGAGCACCACCAGTCAGGTTACACAATTTTTTCAATTGTTCTCAACATTTCTTGTCAAGTTCAATTACCTCCTGAACTGGCCACTCTGATCCTTGAAAATGATAATATTCCATTCATTATTCACTAAAATGGCCTCTTAACTTGTACTTGATAATTTATACTTAAGTACCAGATGTGTAAAACCGTGTATATATATAATACATACATGTGTGCGTGTTTTTTTTTTACAAAGTGAACATTTACCCCACCCCATCCTCCCTACCGTGTTTCGTGCCCCCCCCCCCCCCCCCCCACCCCCCCCCCCCCCCCCCCCCCCCCCCCCCCCCCCCCCCAGCAACTTCCTCCTGAAAATACTTGCCGGCCAGTGCATTTCATTTCAGTCATCAACCAACCACGATGGCCGAATCATTCCCTGGCACCTCCTGCTCCTCCATGCCCTTACCAACTCGACTCGACTCGACTCTACCCAGTACTTGTGTTAACTGTTTCCTTAGTTATAAGGACTTTTCAGTCCATTACTTGGGGCAGTATGAAGATTGGTAATGTATTGTCAAAATCACGGCTTTTAAGAAAACAGGCCTTTTGCCCTCATTGTGTCGACGAATGTAGGCTCGACTTACAAAGGAAGGTGTTTATGTAACCAGATGTGTAAAACCAAGTGTATATATATAATACATACATGTGTGCGTGTTTTTTTTTTACAAAGTGAACATTTACCCCCACCCCATCCTCCTACCGTGTTTCGTGGCCCCCCCCAGCAACTTCCTCCTGAAAATACTTGCCAGCCAGTGCATTTCATTTCAGTCATCAACCGACCACGATGGCCGAATCATTCCCTGGCACCTCCTGCTCCTCCATGCCCTTACCAACTCGACTCGACTCGACTCTACCCAGTACTTGTGTTAACTGTTTCCTTAGTTATAAGGACTTTTCAGTCCATTACTTGGGGCAGTATGAAGATTGGTAATGTATTGTCAAAATCACGGCTTTTAAGAAAACAGGCCTTTTGCCCTCATTGTGTCGACGAATGTAGGCTCGACTTACAAAGGAAGGTGTTTATGTAACATTTAAGATAAGGTTCTTAATCTTTATGTACATTATTTTGTTATATCAATTGTTTTGGTGTTCCTAAGGTTTAGTGCTCTTGATGTTGGTGATATTTATTGGGAATTGTTATTTCCCATCATATGCCAGCGTGGCTTTACCAACTCGTACCTTTACCGGACATAAGGCTTACTGTTGGTTACATAGCCCACACCCCCTACTAGCATTCAAATATGGCGGTTTGTTTAAGTTTCTTGGCCCGAACTAAAACTTTGAAGGTTGTTCAGTCGAAGTAGACTATGGCAGTTGACTTTTTCCTATGTTATTTTGCTTACTTTACAAGAGTTTAAGGTAATATTTTGCTGGTCGACTGTAACTAATCTGTTATTTACCTTTGAACTCTGTATGTTGGTACATCGCACCCTTGTACCTTCATGTTGTTTTCAAATGTAAATTGCGGTTTAATTACAGTCAACAGAATAAATATTACTTTAAATTCTTGTTCAGCAGGTAAAATAACATAGGACAACGTCAACTGCCATAGACTACTGTACCGCGGAAGGCGGGCTTAGAAGTACCAAGTTCTTTTATATGCTGTGTTTTCTACACCTCGTTTACAGTGTATTTGTTTGATAAGTATATTACAATCTTATACTTAGTACCATCTAGATATTTAGCTGTGAAGTATAATATGTGTGAAAATCACTGAATAATTTTTAATGTGTCGTTCTTGATTCAGTGATTGTGAACAAAGACATTTGCCGTTACACCTGGTAACAGGTTAAATTAAGGAAGAGTGATTAAAAGTAAGGAACGTCACATATGGGGGCCTGACCGGCATCTGATAAATTCCAAAGCTAAATATATCCTGTGTTTGTATTACGACTGATTGAACTTAGTGATAATTTTAAATGTAAATGTATTTTGTAAACACTGTGATTGGGTGTAGAGTCTCCAGCATTGATACTTCAAGAGTAAGCCAGGCTCCACGCTTCATTAATAAAGTAAGTGTTAAGTAGAGTTTGTACCGGAGAGCTAGAGTTTCATGAACCAATTATGTAATTAGCTTTCACGGTATATATAGCCAGCCTAGTTTTTCTCCTAACTTCTCATTAGAATTTTGAATGAATCTCTACGCCCTAGTCGGCACTTATAAGCTAACACATTACTTGTAATCTAGGGAAGTCTAGGAATTACAGGTACATATCTTTTCATAGCTATCTCAGAGATTTAGTCTCGTTCTATACTTGTAATTAGGTAATAAACCTTACACAGGTATCATTTCAGTTATAAAGCTAATGTCACGGGTATTGAAATCCCATTACTTGTAATCTAGGGAAGTCTAGGAATTACAGAGACACACCTTTTCATTGGTATCACATAGAGATTGTCTCATTCCATACTTGTAGTTAGGTAATTACCTTGCATAATTACCTTGCACAGGTATAATTTTTGTTAGGTATTGAAGTTTTTTTCATACTTAATAGAACATTGAGTTTTGCCACATGTACTGCAAGAATGATTGTTATTATTAGTCCATTCTCATTAATATGTATATTTTAAAATTGGTGACTATACTTTAGTACATTGTGAGTTAATGATCTTTGAGGATCTAAAAAATCTATTAGTTATAAGTTATTGCTTATTAAGTATTGCACTGTAATTATTCAAATTGTTAACCTATTGTTTTGGATTAATAATGTCTTTTGATGCTAAATACCTTACTTCTAACCCGAGGGAAAACCTTCATACTCTGCAGTATGCCAAGAAGTCTGATTTGTTGGCTTTAGCCAATGCTATTAAGATTGGTGTACCGACAGGAGGTGTGAAAAAAGAAATCTTTGGTCTAATTCTGAACTGCCTGATTGACAAAAATATAATTTCACAAGATGAGGTGAAACTATATTGGCCCTTAACTATAATAAATAAGAAAGATTCGGCTGTAGAAGTTTTAAAATTACAGATAGAATTAGAGAAAATAAAAATAGAATCAGCAGAAAGATTAGTTCAGGCAGAGATACAGAAAGGACGGGAGCATGTAGAGCTAGAGAAGGTAAAAATAGAAATGGCAAAGAGGCTAATTCAAGCAGAATTACAGAAAGAACGGGAGCATGTAGAGATGGAGAAGGTAAAAATAGAAACGGCAGAGGCTATTTCAAGCAGAATTACAGAAAGAACGGGAGTATGTAGAGATAGAGAAGGTAAATCTAGAAATAGCAGAGAGAATAAAAATAGAATCTGCAGAAAGACTAATTCAGGCAGAAATAGAGAAAGAACGTGAGCTATCGAAGATAAGATTGCAAGAAAAACAGGAGGAAAAGGATATTCCTGAACCTTTCAATGTGTCTAGGGTTTAGAAACTCTTACCTGCGTTTAATGAACAAGAACCTGAAAATTTTTGTGGTGTTTGAAGAAACTGCCAAGACTTTAGCATGGCCTAAGGATAAATGGGTACTGATAATTAGAAGTTCTTTCACAGGACAAGCAGAGCATATTGTAACTCATATGATTTCTGAGAATGACTATGATATTTTGAAAAAAGCTATTTTAGATCCTTATTCTATTACAGCAGAAGGATATCGACAGACATTCTGCATTTCATTCAAGACACCCAACCAAACTTTCGTGGAATTTTGTAATCTGAAGATAAAGCAGTTACAGAAATGGTTGGACAAGGCAGGTATTAGTAACTTTGAAGATTTGAAGTCTCTCCTGTTAGAAAAATTCTTCTGCACGATACCAATTAACATTGCTATCTACATTAAGGAACGAAGAGCAAAGAAACCCAAGGAAGCAGCTTTGTTGGCGGATGAATAATCCCTAATTCATAAAGGACATAATAAACAAAACTTTCGTTGATAATAAGGTATGTTCATTTTGTAAAGAACGTGGACATTTAATTCAAGATTGTCCTAAACCTCGGGTGTGAAAGTTCTCACCAACAAACGTAGTTTCCTTAAAAAAGTAGTGGTTGGAAGTCGGTGTTTACGATTGTTGTAATGAAAGTGCCCCAGCGTCTATGGGTGCATGTGGTGTGCGGATTTAGCACAGGAAATGGGAAGTTTGTTGACACAAGCGACTCCGCAAACATCGAGATGGCATCAATCTTCTAAATATTCCGAGTTGTAAGTAAAAATTTCGAAAGCGTCATGGAGGTAGTGTGAACTGCGTAGGGCCAGACTTTTATTAGCCTCTGTTTAATCTTAAAATATGGCCTTAATTTCTAACTTTGGAGAAAATACTTACTTTGAAAGGAGAGTAGGAAAATACTTACTTCGAAAGGAGAGTGGAGGTCTTTAGCTCCGTCTCTCACCACCAACAACTCATGACTGATGACCATCTCCGGTGTCAGGATATGTTAAAGTACTTTTTCGGAGGGTGGCCTCAAACGCAGTAGTCAGTGGCTCGGCCAGTCCAGTCGGTTGTTTACCCTATATACGCTAACATTGTTCAAATGAGTGCTGGGAAAGATGGTGGCTTTGCTGTGCTTACGAATGACACCTCACACGGTTGCCGCCATATTGGATTTCAAAACTGCCTTAAAAACATATTTTACGAAGACCTCACGTTTATTTTAGTTCATATGGCGCTTTCATATATCACATTATGTTGAAGAAACGTCAATCTTTTGAATGGTATGCTTAAAGATGTAATTGTATTCTGGTTCACCAATTAAATATCACGTGAATAAGGCTGAGCCATGCGATGACAATGGATCCACTGCGGTGTTTCCCCCTATAGCCTCCTCAGTACTCGAATCTAACAAAGTTTTCTTTTTCTCAAAATCAACTTCAATCACTGAGTGACCTCAGTTGACCTTCGTCATTATTTAAATACAATTTTAAAAAAATGGAAACAATGGTTTAGATCGATTAAATGAAGCTTAAATAGGATTGACCATCGTAGTCACTATACCTTCCAAAAGACAAAAGATGCCTCGCTTAATCCAGCCATATTTAAGTCAAAAACTCAATTTTAACAAAATCTTTAACTCACGAATTTTTTGGCGAATTAACGATTTTCTACCGTACCTGTTAGGTTGAGTTAGTAGTAGTAAGTGAGCTCATTTCCTCCCTAGTTTCCTGATGTGGCTGCTGCACTAAACTATATCTATTTCTAGGCGTTGACAATTAAGTTTTGGTGGTCTCAAACATTATCAAGATATCCCAATTTTAATAAGGGAGAATGAAAGCTTTAATTCATATATTTATAAAGTATTTTATTATCAATTTTTCATTTTATACATTGAAATAAAAAACGTTTAATCTAATCAGAATATGTTATTTTAGTCACTTACGAAGCAAGTCTTTTCTCAACACTTCTGACTGGTTACCCTAAAATAAATACTGCAATACAGTCAGTCCAGTCTATTAGGATTGAGTAACCAGGCAAAATTTTGAGTCCATCAGACAAAGGGAGCAGGTAAAAAATAAAGCTACAGGATTTCTGGACAGTCAAATGCAGGAGTCGAGTTAAATAAAAACATGTAATAGAAACTACATGGACAGAGATCAAGTATACAGTTTCTGTCTAGTGCGAATTTTTTTGTCTTTTGAGATGACTTGATTGAGAAAAACTTCTTTGACATCGGAGCAAGTGAATGGTTTCTGTCATGTATCTGTTCTGATGTGTGTTTTTAAATTAGTTAAAGAGTAAAACTTCTTTGACATATAGAGCAAGTATATGGTTTCCGTCTGGCTTATGTTATTTCTAATTTTAAATATATATCAGGGGTGCAATGGGCCCCAGCCTGGGGTCTATGGTTGCACCTCTATATTCCACTAGCCTTATATCTGAGGGCTCTTTTCAAGGTATTTACCATTCCTTTGAGGGCAGCATTCTGCACCTTATATTTGGGCAACTTGGTATTGCCTGAAGATATTCCATCAGGTTTTTCTTTATAAGTCCTGTTGCCCCAACCACCAGAGGTATTATTTCTATTTCCTTCAGTTCCCATGTACTTTTCTCAAGTGATATTTGAGACTACTTTCTTGAGAAAAACTTCTTTGACAAAAAGACCAGTGAATGGTTTCTCTCTAGTATGAGTTCTCATGTACTTTGTGAAAGTACTTGAGCCACTAAAATTTCTTTTGATATATAGAGGAAATATATGGTTTTTCTCCAGTATGAGTTCTGAAGTGAGTTTTCAAATTACTTTGACAAGAAAGACTTCTTTGACATATAGAGCAAGTTTATGGTTTCTCTCCAGTATGAGTTTACATGTCGTGTGAGAGTACCTGAAACATAGAAACTCTTTTTATATATAAATCATACGTATGGTTTCTCTCCCGTATGAGTTCCGATGTGAGTTTTCAAATAACGTTTTTGAGAAAAACCTACTTGACATATAGAGCAAGTGAAAGGTTTCTCTTCTGCATGAGTTTGCTGGTGTCTTGTGAGATCAGATGATTTAGAGAAACTACTTGGACATATAGAGCAAGAATATGGTTTCTCTCCCGTATGAGTTCTCATGTGAATTTTAAGATAACTTGATTGACAGAAACTCTTTTGACATATAGAGCAAGTATATGGTTTCTCTCCAGTATGAGTTCGCATGTGTCTTGTGAGAACACACTGATAAGAAAAACTACTTTGACATATAGAGCAGGTATAGGGTTTCTCTTCTGTATGAGTTATCATGTGAGCTTTTAAATACATTGGTTGGGAAAAACCCTTTTGACATATAGAGCAAGTATATATATCTCCTGTATGAGTTCTCATGTGTGTTTTTAGATCTCTTTGCCGAGAAAAACTTCTTTGACATGTAGAGCAAGTATATGGTTTCTCTCCTGTATGAGTTCTCATATGTGTTTTGAGATCATGTGATTGAGAATAACTTCTTTGACATACAGAGCAATTATAAGGTTTCTCTCCTGTATGAGTTCTCGTGTGTTTTTTGAGATCATTTGATTGAGAAAAACTTCTTAGACATACAGAGCAGGTGAACTTTTTCTCTCCCGTATGAGTTATCATGTGTTTTTTTAAAACACCTGATTCAGCAAAACTTCTTTGACATAGAGAGCAAGTATATGGTTTCTCTCCTGTATGAGTTCTCATGTGTCTTGTGAGACTACTTGACTCAGTAAAACTTTTTTGACATTTAGAGCAAGTATATGGTTTCTCTCCTGTATGAGTTTTCATGTGTTTTGTTAAATGGCCTGATTGAGAAAAACTTCTTTGGCATATAGAGCAACTGTAAGGTTTTTCTCCTGTATGAGTTTTCATGTGTTTTATTAAAACACCTGATTGACAAAAACTTCTTTGGCATATAGAGCAACTATAAGGTTTTTCTCCTGTATGAGTTCTCTTGTGTTTTGTTAAATCACTTGATTGAGAAAAACTTCTTTGGCATATCGAGCAACTATAAGGTTTTTCTCTTGTATGAGTTCTCATGTGGGATTTCAGGCTGCTGCTCTTTGATGAAAATATCCTTTGGCATTCAGCACCTGTATTTTGCTTCCCTGTTGTGTTGCCTCCCTTTGAAAATGTATCCTGTCTACCCAAATGTCTATTTTCTTCTGCAATACAGATCTTTCTGCTTTCATCATCCTCATATTTATTAGATTGGGATGAACAGTTCACATCAAATACACTATGGTAAAAAAATTCTGATTCTACATTGACTTCTAAGATGGGGTCTGCAAATGAAGAGCCTTCACCTGCGTTTTCAGTAAGACCCTCCTCCAAAGTCTCCTCCTCCTCTTTGATTAACAGCAATGATGACGATTCTTCAGCTTCCATTTTCACAGGATGTTCTATGTGCAATACTCAATCCCAGTTAGGATCTGAAGAACTTTTCCTCTTGAATACTCTGAAATAAAATCAACAATCTGAGAAAGACATCTTCTAAATAGCACTGTTCATAACAACTGTAAAACAAGCATCCTCAGGGAAAACAAATATCACTATGCAATGATCATCTGAACACAATTTGTCAGAAAAGAAATAAAACAGCCTTGGATGCTGTTCGGAATCAACAATTTATTCAGGCCAAAGTTGGTCGACAATTCAACCAGCTTCTGCCTTTACCACAAATTCCTGACTTACTCCAGTTTTGACAATGAAATGAACAGCATCTTTCCTTCATGACTTAGGAGAATTATAAATCTACTTACAGAAAATATTTGTTTTTCTTGTACGAACTGCATAAGCATTTGAGGTAGAAAAGACTACTTAGACACACACCCAGTGCATATAAATAATTTCTATCTAGTATGGGTTTCCATGTGACTTTTGAGAACATGGGATAGAGAAAAAAAACTCCTTTGTCTAGGTGAATGGCTGCTTCTCTCTGGCTTATGTTATTCTAATTTTCAATTTATATTGGGGTGCAATGGGCCCCAGCCTGGGGTCTATATTCCACTAGCCTTATATCAGAGGAATCTTTTCAAGGTGTTTACTGTTCCTTTGAGGGCAGCAATCTGCACCTCGTTTATAGTTTGGCAACTTGGTATTGCCTGAAAATACTTTCTCATGTTTCTCTTAATAAGTTATGTTGCCCCTACAGGTATTATTTCTATTTCCTTCAGTTTCCATGCGCTTTTCAGGTCGTACTTCAGGTCTTGGTATTTTGTTATTTTATGCCTTTTATGTGTACTATGAGAGGAGAGGAATGATAAAAACCTTTTTGGCATTCAGTGCATGTGAAAGGCCTCTCTCCAATATGACTTTTCATGTGCAATTTCACGCTTTTCAAACGTGAAAATCTTACAATAAATGCTTTGGGTGCATATTGAAAATGATGTAAACTGCATTTTTATTGACTTTTTCACAAAATAACCCTCTATATTTTTATTATTCTGCCATTTTGGATCCATATTTCTCCCATCTGATCAGTGTCCTAAGTGTCATTAACCCCAAAATATGCATTATAAACTGGGAAATAATTTCTGATGAATATATTTGAAAAGTATTGTAAACTGAACGTCGTAAGCCAGGCCCACTGCAAGACGGGGACTGACTGACTACTCTTATGCATAACACGACTCCTCACACCACAAAGGAATCAATCTGGCAGACATGAAAAACAATTATATCAGTTAAAAAATCTCAGTTTTTAAAAGTAAATTGTATTTTTCCTAACTATACAAACCTGAGGTCTTTTACAATAGGAATTAGTACATACTAAAGCCAGAGCCTGGAAATGACTGCTGAACTTTCAAACAAGGGGTTAGGTAGTTAACTACCGGTCCAGTAGCTGGGAGTCCCAATTTGCTTTAGGCCTAGGTAACAGAATGAGCAGTGGCATAAAGTGGGCATTAGTGTAAGGGACCTCAGGTTTGTATAGTTAGGAAAACACAATATTTTCTTAAAAATTGTGATCTGTTTCTACACGATATATAAACCCTCAGTCCTTTACAATAGGAAGACTCACCTATTGGTGGGAGGAATCTGAGTGAGTCTCTACAACCTGACTGCAGTTCACCACAACCAAGATTTTCTCCCTGGTCGTGAGAACAAGGAAGGAAATCAAGTCTCTGACAATTTGATTGGGAGGAACTGCGTGATCAGGTTAGACTTCCAGGGTATTTCATATGAGGAAGGGATGTATTGCCATACAAAAAACAGAGAACCAACCCCAACCCTTGCCAAGGGAAGGAGAGGATATACGCTTCTATAATCCAATCAACGAACATAGACTGGTAGCTCACTGGCCACCTGGTCCAGCATGTAACAGTCCATGTACTACTCTCTGCCCAAAGAAAAAGAGAGGGATGAAGGAGAGCCAGTCACTCCCGCAGTCACACCCACACTCTTACCATACAACGCAGGTGAGATGCATTCTTGTCCTGTCTGGGGAGCTGGGTAAGCTACACAACTTGTTGAACAGCCACCACCAGTCCCAAGGAAAAAGTGTTCAAGTTACCTGTGGGCAATATCCCCAAGGTAATAAGAAGTGAAGGTGGTCTGGCGTGACCACACCCCCACCTTCAGTATCTGGTAAACTGACGTTCTTACGGAATACAAGGGAGCCAATACCCCTGACCATAATTATGAGCCCTTGGACGACAGGTAATGGTGTTGTCTTCACCAGCAGTAGAGAATGCTTTCCTGGTAGTCTTGTGAGGCCAGAAACAAATACAGTGGTCCCCCCGTATTCGTGGGGGATGCATACCAGACCCCCCCCCCGTGAATAGTTAGAACCCCTATAAACACGCTAAAAACAGCCTATTTTGTTAGTTAAAACTCAAGAAAAACCCACTAAAAATTTTTATACTTGGTTTTTTTAATAGTTTTTTCACAAAATGTGCATTTTATGATGAAATTGATAAAAAAAAAACCAGGAATTTGTGGATATTTCTCATAGAAAAATACTGCAAATGTGCGAATTTTCCGCGAATTATGCGGGGAAACGTTCCCGAGAGAAAACCACGAATGTGTGAGTCCGTGAATCCGGAGAACGCGAATATGGGGGGTCCACTGTAGTGTTCTTGGACACCTCTTTCTTGGAAACTTAAGTGCTAATGATGAGCCTTCGATACTCAGGGCAGAGATGTTGCATCTTCAGATAGTGCCGTAGCACTCTAACATCACTAAACAGCATCTAGTCTGGATTATCACCAACAAAATCCTCTAGGGAGGAGATCATAAAACAGGACTTGAACATACCACCAGGGACTGATGGGTTCTGAGTCTTCGCTGCAAAGTCCGGGACTAAATTGAGTGTGACTGATCCCCCATCTCCTCAAGTGCTTTACGTCAAAGGAAAGTCTGTGAAGTTCTATAATTCTCTTCGCCAATGCCAGGGCAAGCAATTAAGCTGCCTTAAGGGTCAGATCTCTATCTGATAACTCTCGTAAAGGCTTGTACGGTGTACGAGTCAGGTTCTTCTACACGAGAGTCACATTCCACGCAGGAGGCCTGAGATCCCTGGGTGGGCAAGAGCTTTCGAAGCTTCTCATGAGCAAAGATATCTCTTGAGATGAAGAGATATCTACACCCTTCAGCTTTAAGACTAGGCATAATGCAGCCCCATAGTCTTTTAGAGCTGAAATGGGGAGAAGCTTCTCCCGACGAAGGAAGAAGAGGAAATCCATGACCTGCAGAAGAGTGGTTCTGACTGGAGAGAAAATCTGTCTACAACACCAACCACAGAAGACGGCCCACTTTCCCTGGTATACCCCTAAAGAGGCCTGTCTCAGGTATCCAGTCATCTCTGTTGTTGCTCGGCGACAAAAGCCTCTTGCTCGCAAGAGATCATGGATAACCTCCAACAGTGAAGACACAGGGAATGCACTGCCTGATGGTACTCTACATGCGGTTGACACAGAAGGTTGTGCCAAGGGGGAATATCTCTCGGTGACTTGGAGAGCAGAGCCAGAACATTGGGGATACCAGGGAGCCACCAGAATCATCCTGAGATTCGAGGTGGTCAGCACTCCCTTGTGAATCTGACAAAACGGAATAAAGGCCTTCATCTTGAGGTTGTCCCACGGATGTTGGGCCGTGTCCTCTGCAGCAGCCCATAGGCCTGGTACAATAGAGCAACAAGTCTAAATTTCTGCTGTACTTGGTGGCGAACAGGTCTACAACTGGTCGCCCCCACAGGTTGAACAGCCTTTCCGTTATGCCGAGTGTAGGGACCACTCTGTCCTTATCATTTGATTCTGGCAGCTGAGCTTGTCAGCCACTACATTCCTCTTGCTTGGAATGTACCTGGGCAAAAGCTCTACTAAGTGGGCTATTGCCCACTCATGCACCTGCATCATCAACTGGTGAACAGAGCCGGATACGAGATCCCCCTGCTTCTTGACAGATGCCACTACTGTGATACTGTCACTGCTCAGTACCAAAATGTCCCATCACTCAATCCTGAAACTCTCACAGGGATAGGAAGGCTAAATTGAGTTCCAGGATGTTGATGTGAAGGTGCTTGTTGTGACAGTTCCACACCCCTGAAGTCAGCAACTCCAGGTTTGCACCCCATCCCTAGGTCATTGCATCCGAGAACAGAAGCATGTCCAGAGGGGGGTTAAGAAGATCTACTCCTATTAAGAGGTTCCTGTCGTCTAGCCTAAAGTCTAAATCCTCTTTCGCCTCCTGAAAGAGGGGGATGAGAAAGGACTGAGGATCTCAAGACCATGACCAAAATTCCCTCAGTTTCAACTCTAGAGACTGAAGTTGAAGCTGCCCATGAGGGACCAGCTTCTCCATGGATGACAAGTGACCTGTTACAACTTGCCAATGCCGACCTGGCTGTTACTGTCAAGACAGGAACTGTTGCGTTGCCTTCCCAAACCTGCTGATACGAAAGTCTGAGAGGTGGACTCTTGCTGCTACCATATCTATTAGCATGCCCAGGTACTTTATCCTCTGCTTGGATTCGAGATCAGACTTCTCAACATTTATCAGGATCCCAAGATCGTGACAAAAGTCACGAAGGCAATCCCCGTCCTGTAGCAATTGCGAGTGAGATCTTGCCACGACAAGCCAACCGTCAAGATACCTCAGTAAACATATCCCATGCGAATGGGCACAAGCTGAAATTTAGAGTGAACACACATGAACACCTGGGGAACGGTCGAGAGCCCGAAACAGAGTGACCTGAATTGGTACACCATCTCACCAAGGAAATACTTGCGAGGACTGATGGATGGATATTTGAAAATACGCATCCTTCAAGTCCACCATAAGCATGAAGTTGTTCTCCCTGATGGAGACGAGTACAGAGTGCACTGTCTCCATTGTGAACCGAGTCTGGCGAACGAATTGGTTCAAGGAGGATAGGTCTATGATCGGTCTCTAGCCCCCGAGGTCTTCTCAACAAGAAAACCCCAGCTGTAAAACCCCTGAGACTGGTCCTATGCAATTTCTACAGTGCCCTTGCTCAGCATTTCCTCCACTTCTTGCTTTAGTGCAAGGTCCCTCTGTGAACCACTGAGAAAGAAGGCTGGGTACTTCTGCGGGTGCCCGTCAAAGACTGAGACTTCTTAGGGGTCGAGGAAGAGCTAGTTAAAATCGAAGGTCTAGCCTCAGTCAAGCACAAAGGTCCAGAGGTCTTTGCCACTGCCTGGTGGACAAGGCGGTCATTTTCTTCTGCCTGTCACTTGTCTACTGCAGCATTACCTGTTCTCTAGAGAAGAGAGGTAGACTGACTCAGGACCTACAGACCTGGCGATCCGAGAGAGGACAGCATCCCTTCTCTTCAACACCATATTCACCCACAGGGTTGCTGTCTGGTGGGTGAGGTAGGAAATGGCCCTACCTTCAGACTGGCACAGTCTCCCCAAGGTAGAGTCCTTCCAGGAACGATAGCCCCTGAGGAGGCAGCAACCCTAGATACTGTGAAGTACCACAGATCTAACCAGGAGACTGCCTGGAGAGCTACCATTATGGCAGCTTCCAAGGTAGCTGCTTCCTGCTTGTGAGAGAGAAATACTTTGCAGTAAGGTGCTGCAGCGAAAAACCTGTACCTAGGCGAACTATCTCCAGGTAACCTGTTTGGTTGGTAATGATCTCTCCAAGGGTGTGTAGTAGTATCTTTGGTGAGGCAGAGGAGAGGAAATGATCTTGTCTGAATGGTTTGACTGAAATGAATTATCCTGTCTTGAGATATGAGATTCACTTGGTCAAGTACTCTTTCAGCAAAACAGACCATGTCAGCCCAGTTGAAACCTTGGGTTTCTTCTTGGGACCCCAGAAGGACTCGAGGTGCGAAGGACGATCCACAGATGAGGCTGTGGTCCCTTCCCCGAGATCACAGCTACAATCTCGCCAAAAGTTTCCTACATCTTAGGCGTGTCTGCATCTCCAGGCAAAGGACCCTCAAGTTCTTCCAGACTATGGTCCTCCTGATCTACTCTACCCACAGGAGGGAGATCCTCGCCAGACCCCTACATCCATCTTGAACAGCTTGGGGAGAGCCCTCTGCAGAGTTCTTCCTATTTGCCTTGCCCCTCCAGGTGTAACACCAGGAAGTAGAGGGAACAGGAGAGGAGGATCCGATACTGTCGCCTGCCCTGCTGGCAGAACCAGCAGGAGGGGCGAGTATTACATGATCATCAACCTGCAGTAATGATGTCATCAAACCGCAGTGATAATGGCAATGCGAGTCAAGGAGAGAGTTTTCGCCTCGGTGAAATGCTTTCCTGAGGAGAGAGCAGAGGTTCTTGTTTGCCAGACAGTGCTCACTTCCGCCAAACTAGTTCGTTCACACAAATGCGAGCAAGAGTTGGGTGTCGTCAAGCGAGCCATCGGTTGGCAAGAACTTCACTGTCCTCACAACGCATCCCAGTCTTCTTCGAGGCCGAAACCTCACACAAAGAAGACTGCACCATAGACCTCCTCTTAGAATCTCCAGACTTTCTGTCTTGAGAGACCGACACATCTTTCTGGGAACCTGTGACAAAATTAGCCTTAGCGCCGACAGGCAGGGTGAGTCACCTGCACGACTTGCACGCTTCTCCCACCCTGCACCAAACCAGTGGCAGATGTGTGGAAGCAAAAGATCCAACTGCTTCCTCTGTGGAAGGAGGCAAACCTTTCAAAGTCACATGACAGGGGCTTCTTAGCGAGTGGAGAAGCTACCTTCTTCTTCTTAGACTGTAGTCTCAGAAAAAGAAGGGGAGAAGGCAGCAAAAGATGACGACGAGGAAGACGAAAATACCTTCCTAGACCTCTTCTTCATCAGCTTCCTCAGGATGGTAGACAGATCCCCCATCCAAGGGCAACAGACAATTGGGAAGGAGCAGGCAACAATCCTTGAACCAGAGCAGAGGTCAAAGTACAATTAGGTGCTACCAAGAATGGTAGCACGGCAGCAGAAGGCGGAAATGCCACCTCAAATCCAGGAGGAGGCAGCATAGACATAATAGGAGCTATTAGATGGGTGTGAGTGTCCATCACCACTGAAGGAGTTAAACTGGTGGGTGATGGGCAAACACCATTGTGGGGACCGTAGCAAACCTGTGGGTGGTTACTGAAGTTGTAGTGGAGGTAATCACAGCAAGGGTGACAGTGGTTGACTGCCTAATGTGTGCTACCAAACCGTGGGAGGAGGAGTTCCCATCACTCAGAAGGAAATAGTTCCCCTTCATGAAGAGAAGAGGCCCTCAGAGAAGTACTGTCCTGGCCGCCTGCCACCCCCTCCATCCCCGATTCTTCTTCCTACGCCGAATCAAAAGAAGATGAAGGCGAGATTCCCCCCAAAGGAGAAACAGCCAGCATGGGAAGCTTGCTGGTACAGAGAAATGATGACGAAGGGTCAGCAACAAAGGTCGTTGTCAGGCGTGTTACCCCCAGGTAAAGCTTTGGAAGCCCTATTCTGATAACGCTTCCTTCCGTCAAACCTCCCCCACTGCTCCGGAGTCCGGAAACAAACTCCACACACACACATATCATCCTTGAAACATTCACAACCTGGCAATGTATGCAGAGGGAATGAGAGTCTACCACTACATGAGATTGAAAATTTCTACATTTCTTCCCACCAACTCCCAGGCATACTTACTGGGAGAAGGAGGCTTCTTTGGCTTTACTGATTCGTGGGTTTGCTTTATAATAATAAGCAACACACACACTCACAAGCAGATACAGTAATACTTTGGGTTACGAACCGATTAGTATACAAATTTTTTAACTTACGAAGTGACGCCCTCATTCTGGAATACGAATTTCACTTGGAATACGAATGCGCGAATTTCTATCATGGGAGGCCGCCTGCTTTGTTTACATCTGACATCGGATGAGCGTGGGATCTGCGAACGCATTTTTTTCGGCCAAAACTTAATGCCTGCTTTGTTTACATCGGACATCGGATGAGCGTGGGATCTGCGAACGCATTTTTTTCGGCCAAAACTTAACGAGGGTCACGTGACTTCCTCCCACGCATCCCTTGACCCGTTTTAAACCATAACTCTTTCACTATCTCGCTGGCGTTAAGATTGAACGCATCTGTCCGTGATACGCTCTCAAATTTGCTTAGTGATTTGCGCACGTGTTGTGTTTCCGTGATAGTGCTTATACATTACTATTACCCAAATACTAAAGACAATGGCTCCCAAGATGACGAAGGCAAGCAGCAAGAAGGAAAGCATAAGAAAGAAGGAGATGATTACAGTCGAAATGAAGAAGGAAATTATCCAAATGCATGATAAAGGCGAGCGCGTGAAAGACATTGCAGCATTCTTCAAGCGGTCGCAATCAACGATCTGCACTATTTTGAAGAAAAAGGAAGAAATTAAAGCCAGTAAAGCATCAAAAGGTGTCACAGTATTGACGAAACAACGGCCTAATATTCTCGACGATGTAGAAAATTTGCTCATGGTTTGGATAAACGAGAAGCAGCTGGCAGGAGATTCCGTAAGTGAGAGCATCATTTGCGAAAAGGCTCGTAAGATCTACGAAGATTTGAGTAAAAATGAGCCAGGCATATCAGCAGACAGTGAAAAAGACAGTTTTAAGGCGAGCCGTGGCTGGTTCGAGAATTTTAAGAGAAGGACTGGCATCCACAGTGTTGTTCGCCATGGTGAGGCTGCAAGCTCAGATACGAAGGCAGAGGCTTACGTAAAAGAGTTTAAAAGGCTCGTGGATTCCGAGAAATACCTCCCCCAACAAGTCTTCAATTGCGACGAGACAGGGTTATTCTGGAAGAAGATGCCCAGGAGGACATTCATTACGGCAGAAGAGAAGGCACTTCCCGGTCACAAGCCCATGAAAGACCGTCTAACCCTACTGTTTTGTGCCAATGCAAGCGGGGATTACAAGGTTAAGCCTCTCCTCGTGTATCACTCGGAAAATCCACGCGCCTTTAAGAAAAACAACGTGCAGAAGAAGCTGTTGCACGTTATGTGGCGGTCTAATACCAAGGCTTGGGTGACAAGGATCTTGTTCGTCGAGTGGATGAACGAGGTTTTTGGTCCCCATCCTCCATCCGTTGAAGAGGACTTACTGGACAAATTCAAGTTCATTAAAGTCAAGTTCTTGCCCGCCAACACCACTCCAATACTCCAGCCCATGGACCAGCAAGTTATTGCCAATTTCAAGAAATTGTATACGAAGGCTATGTTCCAGCGCTGCTTTGAGATGACGGAAGGCACCAACCTTACCCTCAGAGAGTTTTGGAAGGATCACTACTCTGTTTACAACTGCCTCAATCTGATTGACAAAGCCTGGCAGGGAATCACCAGGAGAACCCTCAATTCTGCATGGAAGAAACTGTGGCCCGACTGCGTTGCTGAACGAGATTTTGAGGGGTTCGAAACCGTCGAGAAGGGGGCAGTTGAAGACGAGATTGTATCCTTGGACATGTCCTTGGGGCTGGAGGTTGACACGGACGACATCGAGGACCTCCTGACTGAGCATGGGCAGCAGCTGACGACCGACGAGCTGTTGGAGCTACACAAGGAGCAACAGAGACAGGTAACGGAGTAGATCTCATCTGAGGAGGAGGGGGAAGACGCTGCACAGTCGCTTCCTTCGAGCGAGATCAAGGATTTTTTGAAACACTGGGAAATTGTGAAAAGTTTTTATTGAGAAAAATCACCCGAATAAGGCTGCGTCAGGGCGTGCAACAAATTTGTTTATCGATAATGCGGTGGGTCATTTCTATAAAATTTTAAAGAACAGGCAAAAGCAAGCCTCCATAGAAAAATATTTTTTCAAAATTGTGAAAGACGACACAGTGTCGCGTAAGCGTAAAATTAGTGATTGTAGTGAATGGTGCTCTCTAGAGAAAGAACCAGAAAGTCTTCCAGAAGTGTTCACGGAGGGAGATTTCCCCCCCAAGCCCTAACCCTCTCCTCCTCACCCTTCCCCTCCTCCCGTCTCCGTCAAGCCAGCAGCCACACTCGCCAAAGGTAAAGTTCAGGTTTTACTGTGCATGCATATTAAATCTAGTGTTTATATTTAATTTCATTCTTCAATTTTATAATTTTATGTAATTCCTACACGAATTTTCAACCTTAGTGAACAAAAATAAATGGAAAAATATGAATTGAAATGGTCATTCATGGTCGGGTGAAACGCATTATTTGCTTTTTATAACATTCTTATGGGAAAATCCATTTAGGTTACGAATTTTTTAGGTTACGAAGCAGGTTCTGGAACAGATTAAATTCGTAACCCAAGGTATTACTGTATTCACAGTTGAAAACAAGATTGATCCCACTGTAAGGTAGAAGAAAGACCAGCAAAACAGTCGGGCAGCGAGCAAGTGGTTTCATGTCGTCTCCGTACGACGCCTGACTACTGGACCAGTACTTAACTACCTAACCACCTTGTTTGAAAGTTTAGCAGCCGTTCACATGCTTCGCCTTAAGTGATTTCTACTGTAAAGGGCCAAGGGTTCGTATATCGTGTAGGAACAACTAAAATATTTCATAAGACCAAATGTGTACAGGTTTTAGCATCACAAATTACTTCCAAAATGACAAATGTTTAATTAATTTGTATTTTTCATAACTTACAAACCTGAGGTCTTTATGCAGTAGAAAATCTCAGAGCACCAGCTGGATCCAGTTGAAAATAGAAACTAGGTTTGGTGGTGTGGGATTGACAACCAATGGGGAGAGAGTATGCACAGTTGAAAATAAAAACTAGGGTTGGTGGCGTTGGATTGACAGCCAATGGGGAGAGAGTAGGCAAAGTCTGACCTCTCTTCTCCCTTGTCATATATGCCATGAAGCATCAGTTATGTTCCAGCCCAGGTAATTGTATGAGGGGCGGCTTGAGGTGGGCCATTTGTGTAAAGACCTCAGGTTTGTAATTTATGAAAAAAATAAATCAATTACAAATTTGTCATTTGTTAAACATTTTGCGAGGATAAAGTAAGCTTTAGAACCAACCACTGGTTTGGGTCACCTGAGCTCACTTCTTCGTCAATTATTAAAGAATAGGAAGGAGTTGTATGCCTCTGATCTATTAAATGAAAGATTACTCAATAACCAGACATCCAGGCTTCAACACAATAGGAACTCTAGACTACATTGCATCCAGGAAGGATTAAAAAGAACCTGTAATTGTGCCAGATTGTTTTATTGTCAATTCGTCTCTCCCCTTAAAAGGGAGAAGGTAGGAGTTGCTTTTATTTCTAGAATAAAAGTAAATGGTATTTTTCCTAACCATACAAACCTGAGGTCCTTTACAATAGGGATACGTTTACAGCAAAACCGGAACATGGATGTTAAAACTCTTGAACAACGTGGTTAGGCAGTAACTAACATACGGTAAGCAGGGAGACCCACCTGCCTGGATGTAAGCATTCCACTTTGCTTTTCAGCCCAAGTTTCAGAGATGAAGGGTGGCACGAGGTGGGCATTAGTGTAAATAACCTCAGGTTTGTATAGTTACGAAAAATACAATTTACTTTTAAAAATTGTGATTTGTTCCTGTACAATATACAAACCCTTGGTTCTTTACAATAGGAAAACTCACTTATTGGGGAGAGGAATCTGAGTCTTTTGAACTGACTGGAGTTTGGCACACCTGGGATACTCCTGCTGATCAGAGTACAAGAACTGGAGGCTCAAGAGTCAGACTTCATTGCACTTTTCTTTGCAAAATTAATTTACAATCGACATGCTATTGTAAATGACAAGAACAAACAGCAACAGCAACCCCTTGGTATACTTATGAGCAAATTTACAAAATGACGCCATGTGAGACAGAGACATAATGCATTCCCCCTTGAAGTTAGAAGCAGAACTAAAGTCCTGAGATGCCCGATTCGCGTTTTTAGCCAGTGTAAAAGTTGCCATTAGTAAATTTATGGGCTATAGAAGTATTGGCACCTCTTTCTCGCCTGGTTCTTTTCAAATCGATGGCAGTTAATATCGTTTATCTACAGGATCAATCTGTCCATTAAGGGTCAAGAGTCGGAGGCATCAAGGCAAAGATCCGAGAAAGGTTTGCCTTATTGTCAGTCTCCTTCCTCCCCTTCCTAGAGGAATGAGCAGGATTGCGTCTATGATTCTAATAAGAAAAATAGAAAGGAAGCTCAATGAGTAGACTTACTCAGATGCCAGTCCAGCAAGTGTAGGTTAAAGTCCTGTTCTAATCCCAAAGGAAGAGAAGTAGAAGAACACGGAAACAAAAGAGGCCAGTCATTCTTGAATCCTTCTCACCTCTTAGAGCTGCACACCTTAGGCAAGATGCAACCTGTCCTCTCAAAGGAGCTGGGTAATAAAACACATGGATTTGTGGGCAAAGACCCAAAGGTAGAAAGACACTGCATGGGTGATGTTGTTACTAGCTGCAGAGAACTTCCTCCGGATTTTCTGGCAAAACCAGGAGAAAGCCTTGTCCATATCAAGGATGTTGAGTCTTTCCAAAAGTACAGCAATTGCGCTAATAGGACAAAGTAATGATTGATCTGGATCAACAATTGCAGAGTCCAAGGCACAAGGGATCATAATGGACTCGAACCTGGCAACAGATACCAAATAGTCAATTCAGAGTTCATTACATCTGAGACCAAGTCATGACATTGATACCCGCCTTTTGAAGGTGATATTAAAGATGATCATTGCAAATAATCTATCCCCTTCGCCAATGCCGGAGAGGGACGAGACACAGTTTGGAGAGACAAATCTCTGTCTGATGATTTTCACAACGGCATGTGTGCCCTGAACAAGAGTCAAGTGCCGTCTTGAGACCTGAGGTCCCTATGATGGAAAGGAAGAGAGAAGTTTCTCATTAGTAGTTGAATCTCGACTGATGAGAAACAATACTACTTCATGTGAAAGACTAAGGTGAATGTGGACCTATGTCTTTGACAACTGAATCAGAGAGAAGTAATTAGTGATTCTGACCAGGGAAAAAGTCCCATCAATGACACCAATCAGCGAAGACGACTCCAATCCATGAAATATTAGAGGACTGAAAGATTTATCTAGCTATTTCTGTTGCTGCTAGGCAAGAAAGTCTATGCTTACAAGGAAAGCTGAATAGTCTTTTAGCCATGAAGACACGGAGATTGTACTACTTGAGGAACCGCGCTTGCGTCACTAGCACTGAAGGGTTGGTCAGGGAGGAACTCCTCTCGTTACCTTGGAAGCAGATTTGGCAGGTTGGGTTAAAGGCAAGGTCTTCAGCCATTTATTTTAAATTCAGGATGAACGATGTTTCATGAGCACTTTAAGAATTAGAAGAAATATAGAGAGAAGACAAATACGGTGGAGTTTGTCTGAAAGTCACTGTAGTGGCCATGGGTCAGGTGTCATGAAGCAGATGACCTACAGACTTCAGTTGTGATAAGGAGTCGACTGAAACATACTTCTGACTGATGATTCTCGAAGGGGCTCCGTTCTGATGGGTTTGATGATAAGCAAAAATCGCCATTAACTGAAACTGCGTTTTATGGGGCTTATGGTGCTGATAACCGGAAATTGACACATTATGGTGCCAAAAATCGCCGATTTTATGGCGCTAGACAAGTGCCATTACCTGAGTCCACAGATAACTAGGGACTGCCTGTAGATCTCCCATGAGGATAGGAGATCAGTGGCCCAAGTCAGTTGAACATAAGGAATGTACAACTGCCCTCTGTAGCCCAACAATCTAAGATGGAGAAAGAAGCTTCTCTTGGTGAAGAGGGATGTGGAAGTCCACTACCTGTTAAGAGTAGCTCTTACCAGAGATGGACCCCATTGATGACACCAACCATGGGAGACAGCCCATTTCTCCTGGCACTCAGTTGCACTAGATACATAACTACCAAGAAATCTTTGATGTAGTACAATGAGAAACCTCTCGCTTGCATGAGACACTGGATAGTTTCCAGGCGTGAAGTGACAGACCTTCCACAGCCTGGCAATACTTGTCTATGTGCAGCTAATACAGTAGTTTCTCAGACAGTAGAACTAGTAAGTCTGGATACCCCTTGGCATGTGGCCACTTGGGAGCCACCAGGAACATCCTGTTGATCGCCCATGGGTCAGACTAAACAGACGGAAGGCATAAGCCTCGAGATTCTTCCATGGGTGTTGAAAGGCATCTCTTATCACTGCCCATGGTACCAGAACAATCCAACAGAACACAGCAGTCTCTGTTGTGTCTATCCATTGCTAGAAGTCTCAAATATTGGAGAATCTTCCATAATGTCTGGGTGTCGGGGCACGTCTCAGTCACCTGACCGCAGTGGCTGAGCTTCTCTGTCATTAAGTTCCAGTCCACTGGAATGTGCCTGACTAACAGCTCCACTGAGTGTGCAATCATCCACTCATACACTTACACCACCAACATGTAGAGTTGAAGTTAAGCCAGTCCCCCCACCCCCACCCCACTCCTTACTTGTTGACATACAGGCAATCCCCAGTTACTGGCAGAGGTTCCATTCCTGATTTTGTGACAATAACTGAAAATTGTTGATAAATGGAAATCAGCAATTTTCAGCATTATCTAGGCTTATTGGCACTGATAACTGGAGATCGGCATCACTCTTTTAAGTGGGGCTCAGCACCAATAACCAGAAAGCAATGCTTATCAGTGCCAGAGACCAGAACTCCATCCTTCTCTGAAGGGAACTAAGGTGAAGCCGGCCATGAAGGACCAGCTTCTCCAGGGACAACAAGTGACCAAGAACGACTTGCCACTGCTGAGCTGGTTGCTCATGTCGAGACAGGAACAACTGTACGGCCTCCCTGAACCTGCCAATACCACGAGTTTGAGGGGAAGAACTCTCACTGCTGCCATATCTATCAGCATGCCCTGGTACTGTATCCTCTGCTTGGGTATGAGATCGAACTTCTCAAAGTTTATCACAACTCGGTTTGTGGCAAAACTTGAAAGGTGATCCTTGTGCTGGAGCACCTGAGACCGAGAGCTCGCCAAGACTAGCCAATTGTCAAATACCTCAGGGTGAACATTTATGTGAATACCTGGGGAGTGGTTGAGAGCCCGAAACAAGAGTACCCTGAACTGGAACACCATCTCTCTAAGGATAAAGTGGAAGTACTTGCAAGAGGACCATGGATAAGCATTTGGAAACATGCATCTTTCAGATTCACCATAACCATGAAGTTGGACTCCCTGATGGCTGTGAGCATAGATTGTGTTGTTTCTATTGTGAAACGAGTCTGGTGAACGAATTGGTTCAGGGGAGAGAGGTCTCAAACGTCCTGTCGCTTTCTCTGCAAGAAAGACATGTAAAAGCCTGGGGACCAGTCTGTCATACATCTCTTCAGGATTGCTTCCACCTGGAGATGGAATGGACTGCTTGGTGAGAGGTGGCAGAGAATCACAATCCCTTCATGAGAGGATAGGTGAGAGGGGCCGAGCACCTTTCTTGGACCTGCTGGAAGCCGAAGCCCCAACAGGAGAGGAAAGCCATGAGCAATCACTCCAAGGGGCTAGGAGACCAAACCCACTCAAACAAACTTGGGCAGGGGCTGTCTTGAGGAGAGGGAATGGGTTAAAGCGAACATGTGCAGAAGCTATCCCCCAGGTAAGTGGACTCATTTGAGTGAATGTGGGCGTGGGCTGAACTGGGAAGAGCGATCGCACACTCTCGGGTGTGCACTTGGGCTGTACCCTTGACGTGCTCCAGTCTTTTTCAAGGCTGTGGCTTCTACATGCAAATAAGACTGGGTGGGGGGGACCCCCCAGAAGCTTCTCCAATTGAGTGGAGTCATGAGCCAGCTACACCTGTGCTAGACCTGACCGTGTACTTGGGTGAGCACTGGCAGGGGGTGAGGTAGCACCTTCATGCTTGGCACTCACTCTCTCTCACATACTGGTGTTGTTGAGGTCTGTGGGACACCATACAGAGGTAGAAGAGACTACACCAGCCCATGGATTGGTAGCGGTGACTAGAGGTGACTAGGGGTTTTGAAAAAACCCAAGTATCTTGGGTGATGTGGGTTTCCTTGGAGGTCCGCCCACCTGGAGCTCCCAAATCATGTGAGGTGCGAACATCAGTTACTCCCTCTACTGGAATGTCAGGAGAAATTCAGGCAGAGGTAGGCTCTATACTAGTCTGGGTACGTGACCTCCTGGAACTAGTAGCAGGGACATTGGCCCCCTTGGAGACCAGCGCACCTCTGCTTGTGAACTTTGGAAGAAGAAGGGGGAAGATAGCAGCAGACGACAAATATGACACTTTTTGGCTCCTCTTCAACTTTTTCATCAAGGAGTGCAGGAAAGCATCGCCCCATCCGAAGGATGGCAGTGGAAATGCAGAAGCACAAACGATGGGCGTGGTGGTTGCAGGAACTACTGCCATAGAAATGGTTCTTCATCCAGTCGACACAGTCACTGTGGCAGTAATAACAATGAATGATGCAGCAGTCACTAGAGGGGCTTGAGAGGCCCTCAGGTGGCTGAGCTAACTGTGTAACAAAGGTTCACCCGAGAGACCTAGAGAGAACAAGTCTCTCACTCAAAAGATCCTTGGTCTCTCCAACACCTGGAAAAGTCAGTAAGTAGGGGGAGCCCCTATTCACTCAGAAGGGGATTCCTCCCCCTCCAAACAAACAGAGACCACAAAGCATAAATCCTCCACTCTCCCACCCCCCCAGGCAACTTTCGCCTGATAAAACATGAAGACAACGAGGGGGAAATCACTCTTGTAGGAATGACAACAATGTGTGGGAGTTTTGCAGGAGATAGGAATGAACCAGAAGGATCAGTAACCACGGGAGTCATCAGGGGTGTGTTACCATCAGACGACACCTTGGAAGCCTTTTCACGTGCTTCTTCCTCTGTGAAAACCTCACCCACTGCACAGGGGACCAGTCACAACATTCATCACAGACACTTTCTGGATTACAATCATGCTCCCTGCTTTTCGTGCAAAGAATGAGGGTCGACATTGATCGATAAGTGGTAATGGTTACAAGGCTTAGAAGTGGTACCAGGGCACACATGCTTAGTATACCAACCTTACACTCGTCTGGCTTATCAGATGATTCATGGGTCTGCATATTGCAAAAATACAAACACACAAATGCAATCGACCTGGTATTTGCAGGGGATAAGTACCCCAACCACCCTACGAATAGCAAAAATATGTTATTGTTATGATACAATAAAGTTTGTTCATACTTACCTGGCAGATATATATATAGCTGTATTCTCCGACGTCCGACAGAATTTCAAAACTCCCGGCACACGCAGTGGGCGGCCAGGTGGTTAGTACCCATTCCCGCCGCTGGGAGGCGGATATCAGGAATCATTCCCATTTTCTATTCAGATTTTTCATACCACTGTCCCCTGAGGGGAGGTGGGTGGGTACTTTAATTATATATATCTGCCAGGTAAGTATGAACAAACTTTATTGTATCATAACAATAACATTTTGTTCATGAAACTTACCTGTCAGATATATATATTAGGGCTTGTGCCTTGTATGATAAGGCGCCCTATGAGGTAATGTTAGACTTGCGATAATCTTACGCTAAGTCGGTTGGTATTGCACTTCCATCTTCAATGGAGTGTCTTGGGGTTTGTAGATCACTTACGAAGTCGGGATTATCTTCTTGTTTATGACGATGATGTGCTAAACTCATGGTGAGGAGGTTCTTGTAGAAAACACGAAGTATAAAAATATATGTATTCTTCTGAAGTTTTACATGCTGAAGATCAGATATGATTGTACAAGTCTTCTAATAACGATAGCTTGATCGCTTCTGCCAATGATGATGGCTAATCCTATTCCTCTACATGATAAAGCTTAGGTAAAGAGGTACAGGTCTTCTAATGACGATAGCTAACTCTGTTCTACCTGTCTACCATCTCTGTTACAAGTTATGAAGGAAGCAGATAGTAGCTCGAACATAAGAACATACTATCAGATGACATAGTTACATACGAACACACAATCAAATGAGACACGCTACAGATCACGTAGGCCATTTGAATTATAGGTCGGGGTAGTTGTCTCAAGCAGGGAGCTTGGACTAATGTTATAAACAATTGAATGACTACAGGTGACGGCATGTTATCTTAGCCTACATACTTATTGTATACGTCATCTTTAGCGTCTCTAGTCTGATCACATTCCTGCAAGCAATCTTTTATATATATGGACTAACATTCCATATTTTTATTATGTAAACACTTACATTAGCTCGGTACGCTACCAAAACCAACTACTGAATATTACTCAACCTGACTTGCACTTGACTTATAGGAGTGTGATACAGACACTATGTGAATATATATAAGTAAATAAAAATTCATGGTGTACATGAATTGATGCAAGTAATAAAATATAAAACAATGATATTGGTAAATAATAGTGATCACGTGATATATAATGATACAGTTTTGTCACTTCATCTCATTAAGATACATATGCTACAGA
Source organism: Macrobrachium nipponense (assembly GCF_015104395.2). Classification (NCBI taxonomy): domain Eukaryota; kingdom Metazoa; phylum Arthropoda; class Malacostraca; order Decapoda; family Palaemonidae; genus Macrobrachium; species Macrobrachium nipponense. Next base: position 3,559,596 of record NC_087220.1, read on the forward strand.
AAATACTAATGTTGCTACCTGATAATTGCATAGAATGAAGATTAATATGATAAAAATCATATTTAACTGATAAAAAACATTTCATATGAATTGATAAAATTATTAATATTTATGCTGATTGATTCGTTGATTTTTATGCTAAATGTTATATATCTGATTCTTAATCAATATACTAACTCATATATAACTGCAGATATTGGTAAGATAAAAGGTAACAGATTGATTACAGGCTACCTGATTTGTTTATACATATGTATATGGATTCATATAATTATGATTAATATATGTGCACTTTAAATAGATTCCTATTGCGTACACGCAAAGATATATTTTGATTCCGTTATTTATGATAATTTATATATAGATTCCTAGTGCGTACACGCAAAAAAACATATTTCGATTCTGTTATTTATGATCATTTATATATATAGGATACATGACCGAGGTTATACTACTTCACTTTTAACTAGCGTTCGAACAACTTTTCGTCCATTACACAGTTCCAGACAACCACCTATAGCCAAATGAAACGGCCTATTTCACAGGGTTAAAACAAGGGGAAAATTTGCCTGGGCGGGTCCAACGTTCTATTTTGCGCTCATACTTATTCCCTGCATCCTAAGCTACACGATTATGTCCGCGATGAATAAAAAAACATCCCCAGCACGAGTCCTTCGCCAGCAAAGTAGAGTTGAATATCCTTCGGGTCGTAATTGTCGGAAGTATGTCCCTTTCGTAGTCGATTTCCGACAGTCGCTGGAGCGTTCCGCATGAAAACGAGATTAACGACGAGATACGGTGTCGGTCGAAGAAGTCCATGATGGTGCTTATTCCTTTCACATTGTAGGCGGTCGTTACTCGACTGCTGTCGTCCGCAGCGACGAACGATTTTTTTGAAGTTGCGATGTGAAATTCTCGTACTGCAGGATACTGTAACCAGGTTCCATTTATCAGCCTGCAAGTGAAATTATACTTGTCACAAGGGCAAAGTAAATTCAGACGACATCCAAATACAGGGGAGGGAAGAGAGCCATTTAGACCAGACTTAACCCACATGAATTCGCTGATATTTTGGAATTCAAAAGTCCGCTGTACAAACTTTTTTATCCATGGCATTAACAATGAGTGACCTATCCAGGTCTATGATGACTGTAAAAATATCCATAATTATAAAAAATAAACAGATATCAATACGAATTCCAAAGAAAATTCTATATTACTGGTAGTAAGTTACTAGACAAAGAAGTGGAAAACGGAGCTATTTGTAAGATTGCCAGGCAAACATAAGAGTCAAAGAGAATATTAATCATGATTCTATGTGCCCTAACAAAAGTTTCATATTCAATTTTCTAGCGCGCATCCTCTGAGGTTAATTTTTTAAAAACTTTATTAATAGGTAGGAGATGCAACGAAAAAAACCCACTATGTAAATAATTTCCTAAATAAACTTTGGGTTTTTTCAAGAAAAATGTTGACATTTTCCCGATGAATTGTTTTACTTGAATTGAATAGGCTAATGTTGCAAGTAAATATTTCATATTCATATCTTGATACTTCTAAATGTATATGAGGTTCAGAAAAAATTAATTCATTTTGTTGTTATAGAAATTCTATTTGCTTATTTTGTTTATTAATTTTAAAATGATTGCAACTCCTTGTTGCATTGCGCATAACGGATAGATACGTTTGCCTTGCCCATGAGAAGTTCGGGCTAAGCATTCCTTTCTCCAGTCAATCTGCTTTGCAAGCGCGAGATGAAGCCTGTGCAAGCAGATATTTGAGGTTAAAGGAATCAATGCTGATACGGCAAACGCGACAGACCTTCTAGAACTGATGACGTCGTCACCAGCTTAAGAGTTACGTTACTTGCTGTAAGAGATACGACTTTAGTATTTTCAATGTATATTTTTTGTTTTTAATTCTCCACCCACATGAGAAGAATGTCTGAAAAAAAAAACAGTACCAAAAATTGAACAATATATTAGTTTCATGTTGGAAATCTGCATAATTGTAATTATGTTAAATTAAATATTCCTTATTCAAACTAATGAAAAAGTTTCCATACAAATTCTATATATATTATTAGCCCTGTATAAGATTCATATAGGATTATTCCATAGATAACATTTTCACATCTAGACTTCCTGACTTTAAAAAATCTCTTTTATTTTATTTTATTTATTTATTTATTTATTTTTATTATTATTATTTTTTTTTTTTTCATTGACTACGAATATAAATCACCGGGACAGACAATATGTCAGTAGGTTTTGGATATGTGTTTGAACTTTTAGCTTATTTGTCATTACTAAAGCCGTTAAGTTAGAGTTCAAATCTTTACGCATATATATTTGGATATTTAATTAACCTATGGTTACGTTTTGCTTATTGATTTATCGTGATTCCTTTTTTTATTATAATTTGTAACCCTTCCGACTTCTTACGGAGTGTATTATATTGACTCCACTTGTCCATCCATATTTATTTTATTTTTTTTATATATATATATATTTTTTTTATATATATTTGATAAATTAATGGTTGGCTTGAATATGTGGAAAAGTGTTCTAGCGGCGTACCGTATAAGGCTACTTGCAGCATCAATTCTATAGATACAAGATATAAATGATAAAGGTATTTAAAACCGCGAGAACCGCTATAATCCAGTTCGGATCCAATATCACGAGTTGTAACTCGTAAGACATTGACACTTCCTATTTAATTATCCGTTATTCTACCAACCGATTGACTCTGGGTGATAAAATATTATTATTGGTTTTCTTAATGGAAAGGAATTCACACGAGTTAAGAAGATTATTGATTTACACCACCCGAGTCAGAGATTATTGTGTTGAATTCCATATTTACTGATTTAGCACTCATAAATATTCCTAACGCACCCCATTGCGGTGTTTGTTTTTAGTGCTATTAATTCTATATAACGTGTCAAGGAACTATTAACACTAAGAAGTGTTTATTCCCTCTGTCAGACTCGTAATTCTGTTAATAATTCTACGTATATTCTTTCAAGGATTGATTTGGCACAGGATAGGCCCCTAAACTGACAGGTGTCTTAGTGTATTCCTTGTTTTCACGACACGTGTTACAATTAGTTATGTGCTTTTATATCTGTAAGCATTGTAGCCAGTAAACAGTGATTTGGCTTTCTTGTGACATAGTAGGGAAACCTGGATGACGGAATGCAACAGTTTATGACGATTGGTATGAATGAGATTATTACTACTACCTGGTCGTTAGTCATCTGCTGTGTTCTTCGGGTTTTCCTCGTCACAGACCTACATATAATATTACATTTGATTACATTATTCTGATACACATACTTTAAATATACTTTTGCTTTAGGGTTTCTGCTCGAAGTGTTTATTGTTTTTGCTTAGCCGCTGACCCTGTTTCTGTTCGAAGTGTTTATTGTTTGGTGTTATTGCTGCTGACTCTGTTTCTGTTCGAAGTGTTTATTGTTTTGGTTATGTCTGTTGACTCTTGCTTTGTTCAGTTTGTAACAGTTCTGCGCTCCGACCCAGATATTCAATGCTCGCGATCTCTTCGGTTAAGGAATTTTCTAGTTTAGATACTGTTTTAACAATAGGCACGGATGTTTCTATATCTTTTAGTCTAATTAATGGTTCTTTGCAGTATGGTGCGGGATTTGCGGGATAATGCGTCAGCTATGATAATTGCTTTCCCAGGTAGATATCTTATCTTGGCTCCAAAGACCTGAATGATCATTTGTCACCGAGTTCCTTTTGGACTGTGATTAAAGCCTTTGAAAAACTCGGTAAAGGACTCATGTTCAGTAAGGACTTTATCAGGATAGCCATAGATTATGAACTTAAAATGTACTAGTGAGTTAGCGATACCTAGCCCTTCCTTGCCTATTACTGCATATTTACTTTCAGAGGGCTTTAGTTTACGTGAATAAAAAGCTATAGGAAAGAACTGTTTATCATATTGCTGAAGTAGTATCCCTCTTACCCCTTGGTCTGAGGCGTCTGTTGCAATAAAAAAAAAATTCCTTATTTAAATCAGGGATTTTTAAGTTAGGTGAGCTGCATTATTCCGCTTTTAAGATATCGAACGCCTGTTTATGCTTTTTAGACCATAATAAATCTACGCTCTTCTTCGTAAGATCTGTTAAAGGAGCTGTCATGATTGAAGAGTTACATATTTACATACGATTGTAATACCCACTACAGCACAAAAGTGCTGTATCCCCCTTTTACGTTAATAGGTACCGGAAAGTTATGAATAGCCGACACCTTACCATGGACTACTTTAAGACCTTGACTAGACACATAAAACCTAGATAAACATGTTCGGTTTTAAAAACTCACATTTAGATATTTTACTCTGAGATATTTGTCTTTGTCTCTGTAGCACTAGCTCTAGTTTATGTGAATGTACTTCTAAGGTATTAGAAAAGATTACAAGATCATCCATATAGGCATGTAGGGTATCCCCTAAAAATCTCCAAACACTATACAGGGGGTCCTCGAGTTACGACGTTGATCCGTTCTTACGATGCATCGTAACACGATTTTCAGCGTAAGTCGGAACATTGAAAAATACCACATGATTTAATGTAAATACCTATCAATAACAACGAGAGAACAATTCCTTACCTTTATTAGTTTGATTGGCTTGCACACTGGAGAGGAGCAGATCCTTTCACATGTTCAACGATGCGCTCTTTATCTTTGATAATGGTAGCAACGGTCGAACGGCTAAGGCCAAGCGAGCGGCCAATGTTTGTTGGCGTTTCTCCCTTCTCAGATCGCTTTATAATGTCCACTTTTAATTTCCATGGTGATGGCCTTTCTTTTCTTCGATGCACTACCATCAGAAGAGTCCGCCTGCGCTTGGGAGCCATAACAAAGAGCAAAAAGTTACAAAAACGATACAACACGAGGGAGAGAGCAGTGTAAACAACCAAAATGGCGATCGGGCGAGGAATGAGCGTAGCGAAGCGACGCCGTCCTCTCCCCCACAAAGCGTATTCTTCCGCCGTGCGCCTGGAACTAGTTCGCGTTTGTTTACGTGCTTACGACGCTAAACCGCGTAAGACGGAACGACGCAAAATATTATTTTTTATATTTTTATGGGGGCGCGTTCGTAACCACGAAACATCGTAAGTCGAGACCAGCGTAACCCGAGGACTTACTGTATTGTAATTGGGGTGCAACGTAAGCCGGAGGCATACGTAAAAATTGATAATGTCCCCTGAGTGTGCTGAAAACGGTGTATGAGGTACAATCACTTAGGTAATGGTATCTGGTAAAAGCATTTAAGTAAGTCCAAGTTGGTGAAAAAAATTTATTCTAACCTAACAGAGATAAGATGTCGTCGGTACATTCGCACTGGAAACTATCGGGAGTCGTTTCCTTTTTGTTTTAAGCAAAAAGAATCTACGGCAGATACGCCAAAGTCCGATCTTTTATGGGCATGACATTTGAGGGAAAAATTATATGGGCTTATTTGATTTCCTAATGACTCCTATTACTAACATTTTCAACTTCGTCATTTATCTCTATTTTGAAATTTCATTGAGAATCTATACGAAGGTACGTAAATAGCTTTATGTTTCCTTAGACGTGTTTTGTGTTAAATTACATCCGGTTTTTTTTCAGAGATCACTCGCTAGTGGAGAAACTTCCTGGTATTCAGATAAAAGATAAAAAAAAAAAGTTTCTGCTGAATCACCTCTGCTTGAATGACTTTACGGATATTACTTTAGATAGAGTATAAGGGAGATTCATCTACGACTGATTGGCGTGATTAAAAATTAGCAACAATAAAATAAAATGCGATATTTATATGTATAGGTTTTTGTGGATTACTATATTAACTTGTTGCTGCTAGTCAACCGTGTCTAGGGCTTTGTTCGCGGAAATCGTTATATTTCAGAGTGTCGGGAAGGATTAAAATTTCATTTCCCAGCAAAGTCTTTTTACACGCACTAAGACATTCGAGGGTGCATGCTTCTCGAGATTTTGCGTGCAAAGTGCGACTGCGGTTGTGGGAGAATTCTGTTGGGTCATTTGAACAATGTTACGATTTATGAGACAAATGTATAGTTCCTTTATATAAGTTATTATTTGATTAACTGTCTCATTTTTGTTCAAACGGATTTTAATATGTTGAAGGTTTATAGGATTTTCCTTTGATAAACGCCTTATTTTGCAGGATGTTAAGATAATATTTTGTATACCCCTAGTGAATCTTACAATTACACTAGATACAGATCAATGTTTTTTTATAACTATAGAGGTATCTGTAAACGCTCGCTTATCCGGACTTCTCATTAGGGAAGTTCGAACAACAGACGGTGAGTCCGTAAATACAGGATATTACGTGTACTAAAGAAATAAAACAAGATATTCTAATTTTTACGGCGCGTACAGTTGGGCTTAATCCACCAGTATTTATTATAACTTAATGTATTAAAATTAAACGAAAACCTGCTCTGATTACTTTATACAGTCGTGTGTTTCATAGGAAAAATCCTTTTTAATTCAAAAAGATATTGGCATGTATGAACCAACATCGCTTTTCCCCACTCTGCTTAGAGTCGCTTATTGTGTGGAATTTGCTATCTTTGAACACTTCGCAGTTTTGACTGGCCTTGACCGCTTGACTAGGTGACACAGTCACCGAGTTTGCTTGTTTGATTCTGAACGGGCTACTGTTTCTATTTCTTTTTGTAATAATTAGGATCCTTCTCTTTATTACATCGGCAACGTATTTGTGTGTTTTTAGCATTATGTTGCTGGTTACGTATAAAGCAATGAATGACGAAACTATTAGGAACTGAGCGATTACTAATAAGACAAGTTATCACTACTGCATTCAATATTAACTGTTTGTACTTCATTCTTTGCTAAAATTGAAATAGTGAAGGATCCTGGTCAGCGCATTTAGCCTGATGAAAAGTTTTTTTACAGACATGTTATTCCTTGCAATCCAGCCATATTTTTAAAGTTAAGTTGAGTCATTGAGGTTCGATATTTTATATACAAAAACTCAATGCTAAAACTGCGATCGGGACTTGCAAAGGAGCATTTATTGTCATGGCCCGAAATAGTACCTCTAATTTATCTAGATTTGTACGGGTGTTCCACTTGTTTTGTGTGTTTTCTAATCAATCTACGGTGCTTAACGACCCTATCCATGCATCTGTATAAATACAGACGTCCACTGCGTAAACGCATATTCCACTGTTTAATATGATTTGTTACGTAAGGGATTAATAATCACCCAAAATGATAAAATTAACATAGTATATGATTATGATATTTCAGTAGAACTTCTGGAAACAGACACTCAAAGATAAAAAACTCGCAGTAGCGAAATCTCAATGATGTAGATAATTTCTGGTAAAAAAGTAAGATTAAGAATGTCTCGTAACTTCAGCCACAGGAATAACGAAATTCGACCTGCAAAGGAAACACTCAAAGTTACTCCAATGAATAAAAAATTGTACTTAGCTTGCTTTTGTGGGAAGAAGTCACGGTGTTCCGATAACGACACACACGGCCTTGGTCCTCCTTCTCTATTTAGCAGATGACCTGGTTTTGGCTTCAGTTTCCCCCGTGCGCGTTGTTTCGATGATTCGAGCCCTTGAAAAGATCCAATGCTGGCAGACGCGTTCGGTTTGTTTCTTGGAGTTTGCCGGAAACGCTCACTAACGATGTTTTCTTGAATGATTCTAATGAGAGACGAATCTTGCGTTGTCATAGGAAAAAGGACACGTCGGTTTTGTTTCTTGAAGTTATTCACTAAACGATGATACTAAGTTTGCTTGAAGAATCTCTTGCTTTCGTCGTCGTTAAAGAGTTCTTGTTGTTTTCTGAAGTCGATCACTAAACGATGATAATAAGTTGCTTGAAGAATCTGCTGCTTTCGTCGTCGTTGAAGAGTTCTATATGATACTTCATTATTCTGATATTTCTTCGGAGAAGTTGTAGAGTTCTTCTGATCCCACCGCTGCCACCAATATTAGGGCTTGTGCCTTGTATGATAAGGCGCCCTATGAGGTAATGTTAGACTTGCGATAATCTTACGCTAAGTCGGTTGGTATTGCACTTCCATCTTCAATGGAGTGTCTTGGGTTTGTAGATCACTTACGAAGTCGGGATTATCTTCTTGTTTATGACGATGATGTGTTAAACTCATGGTGAGGGAGGTTCTTGTAGAAAACACGAAGTATAAAAATATGTATTCTTCTGAAGTTTTACATGCTGAAGATCAGATATGATTGTACAAGTCTTCTAATAACGATAGCTTGATCGCTCTGCCAATGATGATGGCTAATCCTATTCCTCTACATGATAAAGCTTAGGTAAAGAGGTACAGGTCTTCTAATGACGATAGCTAACTCTGTTCTAACCTGTCTACCATCTCTGTTACAAGTTTATAAGGAAGCAGATAGTAGCTCGAACATATGAACATACTATCAAGTGACATAGTTACATACGAACACACAATCAATGAGACACGCTACAGATCACGTAGGCCGTTGAATTTATAGGTCGGGTGGGATAGTTTGTCTCAAGCAGGGAGCTTGGACTAATGTTTATAAACAATTGAATGACTACAGGTGACGGCATGTTATCTTAGCCTACATACTTATTGTATACGTCATCTTTAGCGTCTCTAGTCTGATCACATTCCTGCAAGCAATCTTTTATATATATGGACTAACATTCCATATTTTTATTATGTAAACACTTACATATATATAGCTGAATCCCACCATTGGAGGTGGGAAGGGACAGAATAGAAGGATTAGGAAACACCTCAAGTGCAGATGATTGACATCTTGATCCTTACCTGTTAGCATAGCTGACTTCTTGATTACTGTCACCGAAGTCTGCTTTTGCTTTACTAGAGTTGCCAACGAAGGTAGTGACCTGTGTAGTTGGTGCGCTCTAGATGATCTGTCAACGGGGCGTGACCACAATGTGACTAGACCATATTGACCATACTGTGAGGGCAACGAAGCTAAAAACCACCACCTGACCTAACCTATCGAAGTTAGTCCCATAACTTTCTAGGCTAAAGAAAGGGAAAGCGCCTCAAGCTACTAACCCTTCAACCATAAACCAACACCAAAATTAAAAAGCACACCTACCCCTTTTCTATAGGATAGTCTTTGTGCTGCTCCCTGCCCCAACACCATTTCTGCGGATATGTATGGTCCAAGCGACTCGCAGTTCTCATATGCCGTCTTCACATCCCGCAGGTAATGTGAAGCAAACACAGAGTTGCTTCGCCAAAAAGTAGCGCTAATGATATCATTAAGTGCCATATTCTTTCGAAATGCCATTGAAGTTTGCAACAGCTGCTCACTTCATGGGCTTTTATTTTCAAAAGCTTCATATCACCATCCGAGCAGGACGCATGGGCCTCCCTGATGGTGCTTCGTAAAGAATGCCCAGTGCATTCTTCGATACATAGGAAAATCGGGTCTCTTAACAGAACACCATAAATTCTCAGAAGGACCCCGACAATCTTTGGTCTTTTGCATGTAAAATTTGAGAGCCCTGACAGGGCACAGGACTCTCTCTGACTCTTGTCCGATGAACTCTGCTAACATGATATTGTTAAGATCACATAAAGTTTTGTACATACTTACCTGGCAGTATATATACTTAGCTATAGACTCCGTCGTCCCCGACAGAAATTCGAATTTCGCGGCACACGCTGCAGGTAGGTCAGGTGATCTACCGCCCCTGCCGCTGGGTGGCAGGAATAGGAACGATTACCGTTCTAGAACCAGATTTTCTCTTCCACCTGTCTCCTGAGGGGAGGTTGGGTGGGCCATCAATCGTATATATCTGCCAGGTAAGTATGTACAAAACTTTATTGTATCTTAACAATATCATTTTTGTACATGGAACTTACCCAGCAGATATATACTTAGCTGATTGACACCCTTGGTGGTGGGAAAGAGACAACTATTTACTGAATAGACAGGTAAACAACATACGTTGTAGGTAATAAATAAATAAAACCTTGGTTCCTACTAGATCAGGCGGAAGCCTCCATGGCTAATGCCTAGGAATCTGCTTCGCCTCAAGAGCCTGCAGCGAGGATGTGACCTATGGGCTAAGAGTTCTTGTGGGTCTGTCGATGGGGTCTTATCCATTTCCTCGACAGAGCCTCTTACATGACAATATGCCTATGCCTAGTGGCATAATTAAGGAGCACAACACCGATCCCGATCACCTGATCCTAACAGAGGGTTAGTGCTTAAGTTTGAAAAGAGTTATCTACAAACTCCTTTCAAACAACCCAAAGAAAAAACACGACGTTAAATAAAATTTAACTCACTAGTTAAGGATCAGTATCTGCTCCCTATCCCAGCAATGTATCCGCAGACACTATCACCAAGAGAGAAGGATCCCTCGAAGGTTATCTTGACATCCTTCGGATAATGGGAAGTCAACACAGAGTTGCATCTCCCGTATGTGACAGCTTAATATGTCCTTATGACATATTGTTAGGGAAAGAACAAGAATTCGGAAAAGCTCGCACTTCATGCGCTTTTAATTCTCAGCTGTTTGAAGGAATCATCAATGCACTTATCAAGTGCTTAGGAGATCACAATGTCTCAAAGAAGGCCAGGGCGTTCTTTGATATAGATCTCTTCTGGGTGAAGCCTGGAGCCTGGCTAGCGCGTGGCAGGCTGCCTAGCGCCTGGTCTAGCGCCTCGCG
>NC_087220.1:3570829-3643329 GCF_015104395.2 Macrobrachium nipponense
TTAATATTCCTTATTCAAACTAATGAAAAAAGTTTCCATACAAATTCTATATATATTATTAGCCCTGTATAAGATTCATATAGGATTATTCCATAGATAACATTTTTCACATCTAGACTTCCTGACTTTAAAATCTCTTTTATTTTATTTTATTTTATTTTATTATTTATTTATTTATTATTATTATTATTTTTTTTTTCATTGACTACGAATATAAATCACCGGGACAGACAATATGTCAGTAGGTTTTGGATATGTGTTTGAACTTTTAGCTTATTTGTCATTACTAAAGCGTTAAGTTAGAGTTCAAATCTTTACGCATATATATTTGGATATTTAATTAACCTATGGTTACGTTTTTCTTATTGATTTTATCGTGATTCCTTTTTTTTATTATAATTGTAACCCTTCCGACTTCTTACGGAGTGTATTATATTGACTCCACTTGTATCCATATTATTTTATTTTTTTTATATTTTATTTATATTTATTTATATATTTTTTTATATATATTTGATAAATTAATGGTTGGCTTGAATATGTGGAAAAGTGTTCTAGCGGCGTACCGTATAAGGCTTACTTGCAGCATCAATTCTATAGATACAAGATATAAATGATAAACGGTATTTAAAACCGCGAGAACCGCTATAATCCAGTTCGGATCCAATATCACGAGTTGTAACTCGTAAGACATTGACACTTCCTATTTAATTATCCGTTATTCTACCAAAACCGATTGACTCTGGGTGATAAAATATATTATTGGTTTTCTTAATGGAAAGGAATTCACACGAGTTAAGAAGATTATTGATTTACACCACCCGAGTCAGAGATTATTGTGTTGAATTCCATATTTACTGATTTAGCACTCATAAATATTCCTAACGCACCCCATTGCGGTGTTTGTTTTTAGTGCTATTAATTCTATATAACGTGTCAAGGAAACTATTAACACTAAGAAGTGTTTATTCCCTCTGTCAGACTCGTAATTCTGTTAATAATTCTTTACGTATATTCTTTCAAGGATTGATTTGGCACAGGGATAGGCCCCTAAACTGACAGTGTCTTAGTGTATTCCTTGTTTTTCACGACACGTGTTACAATTAGTTATGTGCTTTTTATATCTGTAAGCATTGTAGGCCAGTAAAACAGTGATTTGGCTTTCTGTGACATAGTAGGGAAACCTGGATGACGGAATGCAACCAGTTATGACGATTGGTATGAATGAGATTATTACTACTACCTGGTCGTTAGTTCATCTGCTGTGTTCTTCGGGTTTTCCTCGTCACAGACCTACATATAATATTACATTTGATTACATTATTCTGATACACATACTTTAAATATACTTTGCTTTAGGGTGGGTTTCTGCTCGAAGTGTTTATTGTTTTGCTTAGCCGCTGACCCTGTTTCTGTTCGAAGTGTTTATTGTTTGGTGTTATTGCTGCTGACTCTGTTTCTGTTCGAAGTGTTTATTGTTTTGGTTATGTCTGTTGACTCTTGCTTTGTTCAGTTTGTAACAGTTCTGCGCTCCGACCCAGATATTCAATGCTCGCGATCTCTTCGGTTAAGGAATTTTCTAGTTTAGATACTGTTTTAACAATAGGCACGGATGTTTTCTATATCTTTTTAGTCTAATTAATGGTTCTTTGCAGTATGGTGCGGGGATTTGCGGGGATAATGCGTCAGCTATGATAATTGCTTTCCCAGGTAGATATCTTATCTTGGCTCCAAAGACCTGAATGATCATTTGTCACCGAGTTCCTTTGGACTGTGATTAAAGCCTTTGAAAAAACTTCCGGTAAAAGGACTCATGTTCAGTAGGACTTTATCAGGATAGCCATAGATTATGAACTTAAAATATACTAGTGAGTTAGCGATACCTAGCCCTTCTCCTTGCCTATTACTGCATATTTACTTTCAGAGGGCTTTAGTTTACGTGAATAAAAAGCTATAGGAAAGAACGGTTTATCATATTGCTGAAGTAGTACCCCTCTTACCCCTTGGTCTGAGGCGTCTGTTGCAATAAAAAAAAAAATTCCTTATTTAAATCAGGGATTTTTAAGTTAGGTGAGCTGCATTATTCCGCTTTTAAGATATCGAACGCCTGTTATGCTTTTAGACCATAATAAATCTACGCTCTTCTTCGTAAGATCTGTTAAAGGAGCTGTCATGATTGAAGAGTTATATTTTACAACGATTGTAATACCCACTACAGCGCAAAAGTGCGTATCACTTTTACGTTAATAGGTACCGGAAAGTTATGAATTAGCCGACCACCTTACCATGGACTACTTTAAGACCTTGACTAGACACATAAAACCTAGATAAACATGTTCGGTTTTTAAAAAAACTCACATTTAGATATTTTACTCTGAGATTATTTGTCTTTGTCTCTGTAGCACTAGCTCTAGTTTATGTGAATGTACTTCTAAGGTATTAGAAAAGATTACAACCGATCATCCATATAGGTCATGTAGGGTATCCCTAAAAATCTCCAAACACTATACAGGGGGTCCTCAGAGTTACGACGTTGATCCGTTCTTACGATGCATCGTAACACGATTTTTCAGCGTAAGTCGGTAACATTGAAAAATACCACATGATTTAAAATGTAAATACCTATCAATAACAACGAACAGAGAACAATTCCTTACCCTTTATTAGTTTGATTGGCTTGCACACTGGAGAGGAGCAGATCCTTCACATGTTCAACGATGCCGCTCTTTATCTTGATAATGGTAGCAACGGTCCGAACGGTAAGGCTAAGGCCGATGAGGCGGCCAATGTTTGTTTTGGCGTTTCTCCCTTCTCAGATCGCTTTATAATGTCCACTTTAATTTCCATGGTGATGGCCTTTCTTTTCTTCCGATGCACTACCATCAGAAGAGTCCGCCTTGCGCTTGGGAGCCATAACAAAGAGCAAAAAGTTACAAAAAAAACGATACAACACGAGGGAGAGAGAGGCAGGTGTAAACAACCAAAATGGCGTTATGGGCGAGGAAGGAAGAGCGTTAGCGAAGCGACGCCGTCCCTCTCCCCCACAAAGCGTATTCTTCCGCCGTGCGCCTGGAACTAGTTCGCGTTTGTTTACGTTGCTTACGACGCTAAACCGCGTAAGACGGAAGCGACGCAAAAATATTATTTTTATATTGGTATGGGGGCGCGTTCGTAAACCACGAAACATCGTAAGTCGAGACCAGCGTAACCCGAGGACTTCTTACTGTATTGTAATTGGGGTGCAACGTAAGCCGGAGGCATACGTAAAAATTGATAATGTCCCCTGAGTGTGCTGAAAACGGTGTATGAGGTACAATCACTTAGGTAATGGTATCTGGTAAAAGCATTTAAGTAAGTCCAAGTTGGTGAAAAAAAAAATTTATTCTAACCTAACAGAGATAAGATGTCGTCGGTACATCGCACTGGAAACTATCGGGAGTCGTTTCCTTGTTTAAGCAAAAGAATCTACGCAGATACGCCAAGTCCGATCTTTTATGGCATGACATTTGAGGGAAAAATTATATGGGCTTTATTTGATTTCCTAATGACTCCTATTACTAACATTTTCAACTTCGTCATTTATCTCTATTTTGAAATTTCATTGAGAATCTATTACGAAGGTACGTAAATAGCTTTATGTTTCCTTAGGACCGTGGTTTTGTGTTAAATTACATCCGGTTTTTTTCAGGAGATCACTCGCTAGTGGAGGAAAACTTCTGGTATTCAGATAAAAGATAAAAAAAAAAGTTTCTGCTGAATACCTCTGCTTGAATGACTTTACGGATATTACTTTAGATAGAGTATAAGGGAGATTCATCTACGACTGATTGGGCGTGATTAAAATTAGCAACAATAAAATAAAATGCGATATTTATATGTATAGGTTTTGTGGATTACTATATTAACTTGTTGCTGCTAGTCAACCGTGTCTAGGGCTTTGTTCGCGGAAATCGTTATATTTCAGAGTGTCGGGAAGGATTAAAATTTCATTTCCCAGCAAAGTCTTTTTTTACACGCACTAAGACATTCGAGGGTGTATGCTTCTCGAGATTTTGCGTTGCAAAGTGCGACTGCGTTTGTGGGAGAATTCTGGTTGGGTCATTTGAAACAATGTTACGATTTATGAGACAAATGTATAGTTCCTTTATATAAGTTATTATTTGATTAACTGTCTCATTTTTGTTCAAACGGATTTTAATATGTTTGAAGGTTTATAGGATTTTCCTTTGATAAACGCCGTTATTTTGCAGGATGTTAAGATAATATTTTGTATAGCCCCTAGATGAATCTTACAATTACACTAGATACAGATCAATGTTTTTTTTATAACTATAGAGGTATCTGTAAACGCTCGCTTATCCGGACTTCTATTAGGGAAGTTCGAACAACAGACGGTAGTCCGTAAATACAGGATATTACGTGTACTAAAGAAATAAAACAAGATATTCTAATTTTTACGGCGCGTACAGTTGGGCTTAATCCACCAGTATTTATTATAACTTAATGTATTAAATTAAACGAAAACCTGCTCTGATTACTTATACAGTCGTGTGTTTCATAGGAAAAATCCTTTTTGTTATTCAAAAAGATATTGGCATGTATGAACCAAACATCGCTTTTCCCCACTCTGCTAGAGCGCTTATTGTGTGGAATTTGCTATGCTTTGAAAAACACTTCGGCAGTTTTGACTGACCTTGACCGCTTGACTAGGTGACACAGTCACCGAGTTTGCTTGTTTGATTCTGAACGGGCTACTGTTTCTATTTCTTTTTTGTAATAATTAGGATCCTTCTCTTTATTATTTTTTTTTACCATCGGCAACGTAATTGTGTGTTTTTTTAGCATTATGTTGCTGGTTACGTATAAAGCAATGAATGACGAACTATTAGGAACTGAGCGATTACTAATAAGACAAGTTATCACTACTGCATTCAATATTAACTGTGTGTACTTCATTCTTTGCTAAAAATTTGAAATAGTGAAGGATCCTGGTCAGCGCATTTAGCCTGATGAAAGTTTTTTACAGACATGTTATTCCTTGCAATCCAGCCATATTTTTAAAGTTAAGTTGAGTCATTGAGGTTCGATATTTTATATAACTCAAAAAACTCAAGGCCTAAAACTGCGATCGGGACTTGCAAAGGAGCATTTATTGTCATGGCCCGAAATAGTGTTACCTCTAATTTATCTAGATTTGTACGGGTGTTCCACTTGTTTTGTGTGTTTTCTAATCACTACGTGCTTAACGACCCTATCCATGCATCTGTATAAATACAGACGTCCACTGCGTAAACGCATATTCACTGTTTAATATGATTTGTTAGGTAGGGATTAATAATCACCCAAATGATAAAATTAACATAGTATATGATTATGATATTTCAGTAGAACTTCTGGAAAACAGACACTCAAAGATAAAAAACTCGCAGTAGCGAAATCTCAATGATGTAGATAATTTCTGTAAAAAAGTAAGATTAAGAATGTCTCGTAACTTCAGCCACAGGAATAACGAAATTCGACCTGCAAAGGAAACACTCAAAGTTACTCCAAATGAATAAAAAATTGTACTTAGCTTGCTTTTGTGGAAGTCACGGTGTTCCCGATAAACGACACACGGGCCTTGGTCCTCCTTCTCTATTTAGCAGATGACCTGGTTTGGCTTCAGTTTCCCCCGTGCGCGTTGTTTCGATGATTCGAGCCTTGAAAGATCCAATGCTGCAGACGCGTTCGGTTTCGTTTGGCTTGGAGTGCCGGAAACGCTCACTAACGATGTTTTCTTGAATGATTCTAATGAGAGACGAAGCTTGCGTTGTCATAGGAAAAAGACACGTCGGTTTTGTTTCCTTGAAGTTATTCACTAAACGATGATACTAAGTTGCTTGAAGAAATCTCTTGCTTTCGTCGTCGTTTACAAAGAGTTCTTGTTGTTTCTGAAGTCGATCACTAAACGATGATAATAAGTTGCTTGAAGAATCTGCTGCTTTCGTCGTCGTGAAGAGTTCTTATATGATACTTCATTATCTGATATTTCTTCGGAGAAGTTGTAGAGTTCTTCTGGTCCACTGCCACCAATATTAGGGCTTGTGCCTTGTATGATAAGGGCGCCCTATGAGGTAATGTTAGACTTTCGATAATCTTACGCTAAGTCGGTTGGTATTGCACTTCCATCTTCAATGGAGTGTCTTGGGGTTTGTAGATCACTTACGAAGTCGGGATTATCTTCTTGTTTATGACGATGATGTGTTAAACTCATGGTGAGGAGGTTCTTGTAGAAAACACGAAGTATAAAAATATATGTATTCTTCTGAAGTTTTACATGCTGAAGATCAGATATGATTGTACAAGTCTTCTAATAACGATAGCTTGATCGCTTCTGCCAATGATGATGGCTAATCCTATTCCTCTACATGATAAAGCTTAGGTAAAGAGGTACAGGTCTTCTAATGACGATAGCTAACTCTGTTCTAAACCTGTCTACTCATCTCTGTTACAAGTTATGAAGGAAGCAGATAGTAGCTCGAACATATGAACATACTATCAGATGGACATAGTTACATACGAAAACACACAATCAAATGAGACACGCTACAGATCACGTAGGCCGTTTGAATTATAGGTCGGGATAGTTGTCTCAAGCAGGGAGCTGGACTAATTTTGTTTATAAACAATTGAATGACTACAGGTGACGGCATGTTATCTTAGCCTACATACTTATTGTAATACGTCATCTTTAGCGTCTCTAGTCTGATCACATTCCTGCAAGCAATCTTTTATATATATGGACTAACATTCCATATTTTTATTATGTAAACACTTACATATATATAGCTGAATCCCACCATTGGAGGTGGTAAGGGACAGAATAGAAGGATTAGGAAACACTCAAGTGCAGATGATTGACATCTTGATTCCTTACCTGTTAGCATAGCTGACTTCTTGATTACTGTCACCGAAGTCTGCTTTTGCTTTACTAGAGTTGCCAACAAGGTAGTGACCTGTGTAGTTGGTGCGCTCTAGATGATCTGTCAACGGGGGCGTGACCACAATGTGACTAGACCATATTGACCATACTGTGAGGGCAACGAAGCTAAAAAACCACCACCTGACCTAACCTATCGAAGTTAGTCCCATAACTTCTAGGGCTAAAGAAAGGGAAAGCGCCTCAAGCTACTAACCCTTCAACCATAAACCAACACCAAAATTAAAAAGCACACCTACCCCTTTTCTATAGGATAGTCTTTGTGCTGCTCCCTGCCCCAACACCATTTCTGCGGATATGTATGGTCCAAGCGACTCGCAGTTTTCTCATATGCCGTCTTCACATCCCGCAGGTAATGTGAAGCAAACACAGAGTTGCTTCGCCAAAAAAGTAGCGCTAATGATATCATTAAGTGCCATATTCTTTCGAAATGCCATTGAAGTTGCAACAGCTCTCACTTCATGGGCTTTTATTTTCAAAAGCTTCATATCACCATCCGAGCAGGACGCATGGGCCTCCCTGATGGTTGCTTCGTAAAAAGAATGCCAGTGCATTCTTCGACATAGGAAAATCGGGTCTCTTACAGAACACCATAAATTCTCAGAAGGATCCCCGACAATCTTTGGTCTTTTGCATGTAAAATTTGAGAGCCCTGACAGGGCACAGGACTCTCTCTGACTCTTGTCCGATGAACTCTGCTAACATGATATTGTTAAGATACAATAAGTTTTGTACATACTTACCTGGCAGATATATACTTAGCTATAGACTCCGTCGTCCCCGACAGAAATTCGAATTTCGCGGCACACGCTGCAGGTAGGTCAGGTGATCTACCGCCCCTGCCGCTGGGTGGCAGGAATAGGAACGATTACCGTTCTAGAACCAGATTTTTCTCTTCCACCTGTCTCCTGAGGGGAGGTTGGGTGGGCATCAATCGTATATATCTGCCAGGTAAGTATGTACAAAACTTATTGTATCTTAACAACTATCATTTTTTGTACATGGAACTTACCCCAGCAGATATATACTTAGCTGATTGACACCCTTGGTGGTGGAAAGAGACAACTATTTACTGAATAGACAGGTAAACAACATACGTTGTAGGTAATCAAATAAAATAAAACCTTGGTTCCTACTAGATCAGGCGAAGCCTCCATGGCTAATGCCTAGGAATCTGCTTCGCCTCAAGAGCCTCAGCGAGGATGTGACCTATGGCTAAGAGTTCTTGTGGGTCTGTCGATGGGGTCTTATCCATTTACTCGACAGAGCCTCTTACATGACAATATGCCTATGCCTAGTGGCATAATTAAGGAGGCACAAACACCGATCCCGATCACCTGATCCTAACACGAGGGTTAGTGCTTAAGTTGAAAAGAGTTATCTACAAACTCCTTTCAAACAACCCAAAGAAAAAACACGACGTTAAATAAAATTTAACTCACTAGTTAAGGATCAGTATCTGCTCCCTATCCCAGCAATGTATCCGCAGACACGTATCAACCAAGAGAGAAGGATCCCTCGAAGGTTATCTTGACATCCTTCGGATAATGGGAAGTCAAAACAGAGTTGCATCTCCCGTATGTGGACAAGCTAATATGTCTTATGACATATTGTTAGGGAAAAGAACAAGAATTCGGAAAAGCTCGCACTTCATGCGCTTTTAATTCTCAGCTGTTTGAAGGAATCATCAATGCACTATCAAGTGCTTAGGAGATCACAATGTTCTCAAAGAGGCCAGGGCGTTCTTTGATATAGATCTCTTCTGGGTGAGCCCTGGAAAGCCTGGGCGGCTAGCGCGTGGCAGGCGCCTAGCGCCTGTCTAGCGCCTCGCGCCTGGCTGGAGCCTGCGCCCTGAATGGCGCCTAGAGCCTGGCTGGAGCCTCGCGCCTAGATGGCGCCTTGCGCCTGGGCTGGCGCTGGCCTGGGCTGGTTTTGGGGGGGGGCCCCCCTCGCGCTGGCTGGTGCCATTGGCTCCTCTTCCGGCAGCGCCTCGCGCCTGGCTGGAGCCTTGCGTCTGGCTGGTGCCATTGCGCCTGGAAGGCACCTGGAGCCTGGCAGAAGACTTCATGATTACTGTCTATGAGTCTGCATGCCTCAAGAGTTTCAGCGAGGTAGGGACCTATGACTGACAAACCCTTCTGGATCATGTCAATGGGGGCTAGCCCGCTTACACGACAGAGCCTTCTCGGATCGTGCCAATGGGGGCTGACCCACTTACATGGCAGAGCCTTACCTGTATCATATCAATGGGGACTAGCCCTCTTACATGACAGAGCTTTAGGTTTCTCTTTACTGGAAGGAGCCTTGCGTCTGGATGGATCCTCAATCCTGACTGGAGCCTAGCCTTGAAGGAGCCTGGCACCTGGATGGCGCCTGGCTGGCTTCTAGAGCCTGGCTGGCTTCCATTGAGCCTGGCTGGCTTCCTAGAGCCTGGCTGGCTCCTAGAGCCTGGCTGGCTCCTAGAGCCTGGTTGGCTCCTAGAGCCTGGCTGGCTCCTAGAGCCTGGTGGCTGGCCTCTCCTAGAGCCTGGCTGGCTCCTAGAGCCTGGCTGGCTCCTAGAGCCTGGTTGGCTCCTAGAGCCTGGCTGGCTCCTAGAGCCTGGTTGGCTCCTAGAGCCTGGCTGGCTCCTAGAGCCTGGCTGGCTCCTAGAGTCCTGGCTTGGCTCCTAGAGCCTGGCTGGCTCCTAGAGCCTGGTTGGCTCCTAGAGCCTGGCTGGCTCCTAGAGCCTGGCTAGCTCCTAGAGCCTGGCTGGCGCCTCGCGCCTGGCTTGGCTCCTCCACACTTGCTGGAGCTTCGAGCTTGGAAGAGTCTCTAGGCTGTCTAACGATGTCCACATCGGACACTATTATATCTGTCCGATTTGTTCGCCTCTGGCGCATTTGCGCCAGGTTGGAGGCCCGCTCCTTCTCAGTATCCAACCATGACAGAGTTCCTTGGAACTGTCCGCCTCTGGCGTTTTTCGCCTGTATTGGCATTTGGCGCTTGGTGGCGCTACATTGTCCGAGAGTCCTGAAAACAACCACATAGTTTATCAGGAGACTGGAGAAGGGTGGAAGAAATTCTTCCCCTTTGAGCTTTTGGCCCCTGGCAAGGGGAGAGGTGATTTTAGTCAGCTACACCCAGTAGACGACAGGATATCTAACAACACGAGAGAGAAGAGTCTTCCTCCGAGGAGGATCCTTCGTGAACACTTCTTTTGCTAACGAGATCTCTTCTTACATGTGATGAGGTTCCTCGTTGCAGAATCTTCCCTATCCTAGCCCGAAGGAAGGGAAGGAGTCTGGAAGTCGAAGGAGAGACTGAGCTGAAATTGGGCGGAACCCTGATTCTAGCTCGTTATTGTATCCTTCTGAATACCTTCTGGGAAGCATTTTGAGCCCATCATCGCACCCCGAAGACTCTGTAGGCAAACGTTTAAACCATCTCTTCTTCTGTAGATGAAAATGTAAGTACCCTGCCTGGGCAACTAAACTTCTCTCTGAAAGCGTTGCGTCAGGAATAGAGGGATTTAATTCTTTTGCCAGACATACTATGCTGGCAAGAACCCATTGCCGAGTCTCCAATTGAATCTGATGCGAGATTCCAATGCACAAAAAATTCACTTGTCTTCTTGGTCGTTTAGGGCTAAGAGAAACAAAGAATTCCTTCATAAACTTCCTCAAAGAAGTCAGATGAGGAGCAGTTCCATTTTGTCGGAACACGGAATCTGTGGCCACAAAAAAAATCCCATTCGAAGTACATGATATCCTACTCTTGTCGTATTGGGGTATCGTATAAGATCCCGAAGATCTTAATCCTCTGTTATCTCTAATTCCCTTTGTAGAGACAGAGTATGGCCTTTAACTGCGTTCTTTGATAGCAGATATATACATAGGTGATTCTTCCCTCTGAAAGTGAAGAAAAAACCTCGCTATGTGGTTCACAGAGGTATCGGAAGAGGACAGTTTCCTCATTCCCTAACACGATCTGCAGCAATTCTATGTCTTAGCCATGACTATTGTCATTTACCTTGAAAAAACCTCTCATTCATGTCCACTTCTGGTCAGTCTGCACGCGGACAGACTCAGAGTGGAGAGGTTTATAGGTCTATTTATAATAGATTCTGATAGAATATCCAGATACTCTTGGAAAAGCCTTACGAAACATGCTGTAGAAGAACGTGACTCTGTGAATCCAACCTCTCTAAGGCCAAAATGAGGCATACATCCTCTCTTCCTTTGACGCCCAATGATCTTAATATCTGTTAAGAATTTATAATACTAGGGAAAAAAAGGCTCAAGTTTATTCCCCTTCTTTAAATTTAAAGATGTCTTATATTGCTACCTCTCTTGGTTCGAGGAAAAAGAAGCAGTCTAAAGGAAGCCTGTTCGTCTTCTACCTTACAAAGAGATCTATGAAGAAGACTTTCCGCAGGTTCTCACAACTCTTTTCAATAAATGTTAGACATACGTTAACAGTTATTATCTTCGATCGAGAAGGTTCTCACGGACATGCAAAATCTTGCATCGAACCTCTTAAGGATCGTTACGTTCCGTGTCTGTTCCCAAATAGGTTCTCTTTTGTTAACGCGAACCGGGGCGAAAAACGAGATTCTCGATGCTCTTTGCGATATGAGAGTGTCGTGGAATTGGCCTAAGTGATTAAAATAAATCATTTCATCATTCCTTGTAAGCGACCCCTTTTCGATTAAATGGGTAACGAAATCAGGAACGAATCTTGCCGTTACCGAGCCTGCTGTCCGAGAGGCTACTGGACTCTTAGGTTAATAACTCGCTAAAACGAGAAAATATCTTGGATGGTGCTTCTGGCACAATTTGCGCCAGGCTGGCGCTTCCTTCTAGTTCTTTTTAGGTTATGTGCCATAACATCTATGCCTTTATGGTACCCGACATCCTTCACATGTTAATTCCGTTCTTAGTGGGAAAAAACTTTTATATACGTAGTATAGTCCATTCAGGGAAACAACTTCTGCCACTAAGAGAATGTTTCCCATCCGACTCACCCAACTTCTCTTGAGCAATATCCGAATTTAAAAAGGTTGTGTGCGTTTCTCGAAAGGATGAGAGAATTATATATATATCGCGCTGCCGTATTAGAATCCTTTATAATACTGTCACATTGTGGTAAACAGCATTAATCTAGGAAACCTTTGTAAGGATACTAGGAATTCTGTAGTTAACCTCGGTATGTGCATAAGACTTGACCATACCGTAGTCTTAAAGTGAATTCTCTACTACATTCATCTTCTCACTAAGCATGTACTCTAATAAGCCATGCTTTCGTAAGCATGAGAGCATTATACAATATAGAGTTTCGCTGCGTAGAATCCTTTAAAAATGTTACCTACGGTAAACAGCATTGAAATGTAATATCTTTCTTATTGAAAGCTTCTTAGCAAAAGGCAGACAATATTTTATTTATGTTTGCTTAACTATCCCCTCAATCCGAGGCTAAAACCACGATTGTAGGGGAGAGACACGGTTATTCATTCCATCCCGCAGGAGAGAGACATGTTACCGCCCACTCATGACCGACACCTACATTGATACTGCGTTGTGTCTAAGCGATAGGCAGTCTCGTTAGCCGACTGGCCTTACTCTTCCAGAGTTGCCAGCTACTCCATTTAATAAAGGAATCTTATAACATTATTATCGAACTTCAGGAAGTTCTTATAATGCATATCTAAGCGAAACAAGACTTCGATAAATCTAGAAGCTAAGTAGGTGTTGTCTTAACAATCCCTTTAAGCGTAGTCCTTCCTAGGAAATTCCTGGAAGGATACTGGTAATTGAGTTGCTCAGCAAAGAAGTAACTACGGTATGTGGCTTATGATTTGCCGTATCGTATTCTCATACAGCAGATACTCTACTACCTTCTTTCCCTGCCGAGGCAGATAGAGAAAGGATATTCTGGTGCCTGGATCCTTGCACCTAGCGCCTGGAATGTTCCGCGCGCCTGGAATGTTCCGCACGCTAGAAAGGAGACTCGCTCCTGGAACGTTCCGCTTGCGTGGAAGGTCCCGTGCGCCCTGACAGTTCCGAGCGCCTACTAGACCCCTTTTAGAAAGAGCCTCTTGCCCGGAAACGTTCAATGGAAGGATCGTTCTGTTGCACTCTACTGTAAGGCTCCTTGCTCTAGCCGTCTGTTTTTTCTGGCGCAATTTGCGCCAGGCTGGCGCTTCGTCTCTTTGAAGGCGCCTTGCGCCAAGAAAAATTTTCTAGAACTGGCGGCTACGCACATTATTTGTAATTAGGTTTGTTTTGTTTGTAGGAACGCTGCTACTCGCGCTAGTCTGTTAGCTGGAACGCGCCTCGCTGCTGGCTATAGGAACGTACTCACGCTAGCTTGCTGGAACGCGGCTTCCTGGCAGCGGCTGGCTCTTGCTCAGTGTTCTCTTAGTTTTCAGAGAACGCGCTAGATCACTCCAAACATACATTTCTTCGTCTTTTCGGCTGTAAGATGAAGAGACGCACTTTTAAAGGATGCCTTATCATGGCTATCCTTGGCAGTCTGGGGACGTTCTACAGAACCTGCCGAGGGGGACGCCTGACCGGTGGGGGTTCTCCCTAACCTTCCTGCGGCTGTCGACTTTCCTCCTCCACTGGGTCTGGGAGTTTGGAAGAGGTCTAGGCCTGGAAGCGCTACGGAGCCGATCAGACGCACCCTCCACTGCACTGGGAACACTATATTCACTTCTTACCTTTTTAGAGCTCGCCTTTCTAGCTCCATCCATTTATCTTCAAATTTGCACATATGAATTTGTAGATTCTGTGGAGTAAGAAGGTGATGACGATGCAACAACCACTAGAATTGTCAATACTCTAACTGCTCGTTAGTACGAGAGCTCTTAAAGCTTCTAAAGGAAGCGTATCTAGTTATATGCTTTCTGACTTCCTAAAGTAGGAAGTTAATCTTATATTTCCTTCATCAAGTTCTAACACTTATACACGTATTAGTGAAAAAAAAAAAATCAATATTTCCCCTATTGCAAAATATAAGTGTCTACCGAAAAATTCGGTAGTTTCACGTAATATATTCTTCGAAATTTCGAAGCCAAATTCATTAAAAAGTTAATAAAAGCGTATGCCAAACCAAAGACCCAGTACTTCCCTGCAAAAGACAGCCCAGAAGGTCGATGGCGATGAAAAAACGAAAATCAAGTCAGGAGGTAGCAACAACGTATGTTGACACTACCGCGACAGAGAAAATCTGGTTCTAGAACGGTAATCGTTCCTATTCCTGCCACCCAGCGGCAGGGGCGGTAGATCACCTGACCTACCTGCAGCGTGTGCCGCGAAATTCGAATTTCTGTCGGGGACGACGGAGTCTATAGCTAAGTATATATCTGCTGGGTAAGTTCCATGTACAAAACCTTGATTTCAAAGGGGGGGGGGTTTTTGGGCCAGGGGTTAGATGGGTTCTCATTCTTCGCTAAGAAATTAGGATCCAAGGAGCACACTGCACTGTGTCCTCTGAAACCCACATCTTTACTAATTGCCTGAATTTCACTAACCCTCTTTGCCGTGGCAAGAGCAGTTAGGAAAATCGCCTTTCTAGTAGTGTCTCTCAATGAGGCAGCATGCAGAGGTTCAAAGGGAGCCGACATCAAGAACCTTAGAACTACATCAAGGTTCCATGATGGAACCTTCGGTTGTAGTACTTTGGTTGTCTCAAACGATCTCAAAAGATCGTGAAGATCTTTATCATTTGTCAGGTCTAATCCTCTATGACGGAAGACAGCTGACAGCATATTCTTGTATCCTTTTATTGTGGGCACTGCTAGTTTGTCCACATTTCTCAAATGCAGGAGAAATCAGCGATTTGGTTCACAGAGGTCGTGGAGGAGGAAATACCTTTCTTCCTACACCATCTCCTGAAGACAGCCCACTTTGACTGATAAACTGCTCGAGAGGAAGCTCTTCTCGCATTGGCAATAGCCTCTGCCACTGATCTTGAAAAACCTCTCGCTCTGGCCAACTTCTTGATAGTCTGAACGCAGTCAGACTCAGAGCGGAGAGGTTTCCGTGGTACCTCTCGAAGTGGGGCTGTTTGAGAAGATCGACTCTCTCTGGCAGGGTTCTCGGGAAGTCTACCAGAAGAGACATGACCTCCGTGAACCAATCGCTTGAGGGCCAAAAGGGGGCGATCAGAGTCATTCTCGCTCCTGGCGACGCCGCAAACTTCCTTGTTACCTCTCCTAAGAGTTTGAACGGGGGGAAAGGCGTACACATCCATCCCCGTCCAGTCCCATAGGATGGCATCTACCGCTATTGCTTCCGGATCGAGAACTGGAGAGCAATAAATCGGAAGCCTCTTCGTTTTCGAGGTTGCGAAGAGGTCGACTAGCGGACATCCCCACAACTTCCATAGCTCTTGACAAACTTCTAGATGTAGGGCGGGTCCATTCTGTGGGAAGCATCTGATGTGACGGCTTAAAAGATCCGCTCGAACATTTTGAATTCCTGAAATGAACCTTGTTAGGATCACTATGTTTCGAGCTTTCGCCCATAGAAGGATGTCTCTCGCTATCATGAACAGTGATCGAGAGTGTGTCCCCCCTGCTTTTTGGTGTAAGCGAGAGCCGTAGTGTTGTCCGAGTTGATCTGGACAACTCGGCCCACCAATCGTTCTTCGAAGAACTGAAGAGCCAACCGAATAGCCTCCAACTCTTTTAAGTTTATGTGCCAGAACCTCTGTTCCCCTCTCCAGAGGCCTGACACTTCTTCCTTTCCTAGTGTTGCTCCCAGCCCACCATGGAGGCGTCTGAGAACAACACTAGGTCAGGGCTCAAAAGCTTGAGGGACATTCCTTCCGAGAGTTTGATCGGATCTTGCCACCACTTCAGTTGATCCTTGACCGCTTTTGAGATAAACAAAGTCGAGTCTAGATTCTTTTTGTCTTTCCAGTTTTCTGCCATAAAAAAACTGGAGTGGCCTGATGTGCAACCTCCCCAGGGAAACAAACTTCTCCAGCCGAGAAATGGTTCCCAGCAGGACTCATCCATTCCTTCGCTCGAGCATGTTTCTTTCCCTAA
This sequence comes from Macrobrachium nipponense, assembly GCF_015104395.2. Classification (NCBI taxonomy): domain Eukaryota; kingdom Metazoa; phylum Arthropoda; class Malacostraca; order Decapoda; family Palaemonidae; genus Macrobrachium; species Macrobrachium nipponense. Next base: position 3,586,843 of record NC_087220.1, read on the forward strand.
GAAGGCTGACACTTTCTCTAAGCATCTCTGCTGACGTTCCTTTGATGGAAAAGCTTGAAAAGCCGCTGAATCCATCTGAATCCCCAGATACACGATGGACTGCGTGGGGATCAGATGGGACTTCTCGTAATTTACTATAAGGCCCAGGGCCTTCGTCAGCTGTAATGTCGTCTGAAGGTCCTCCAGGCACTTTGACTTCGAAGACGACTTGATTAGCCAGTCGTCCAGGTAGAGCGAGACTCTTATCTTCAATAGGTGAAGCCATTTCGCCACATTCCGCATGAGGAAAGTAAAACCATCGGCGCCGTACTCAGACCGAAGCACAGAGCCCTGAACTGGAAGACCTGCCCTTTTAAGACGAACCTCAGGAACTTCCTTGATTGGGGATGGATCAGGACGTGGAAATAAGCGTCTTGAAGGTCCAATGACACCATCCAATCCCCTGGTCTCAAGGCCCCTAGCACAGACTGAGAAGTTTCCATCCTGAATTTTTCTTTCTTTACAAAAATGTTCAGTCTGCTGACATCTAGGACAGGTCTCCATCCCCCAGACTGCTTCGGAACCAGGAATAACCTGTTGTAGAAGCCTGGGGAATCCAGCATCAGGACTTCCTCTACGGCCTTCTTTTCCAACATTTGATCTAGAAGGTCGAGTAAGATCTGTTGCTTCTCTGACTGGTATGCGGGCGACAGGTCTATCGGCTTCGTGCTCAAAGGAGGCGCAGAGAGGAAAGGGATCTTGTATCCTCTCTCGATCACATCTAGGGTCCAGGTGTCCGCCCCTATCGTCCTCCATGCCTGAGCAAATAAGGTGAGTCTCGCACCTACATGGTGCCTGAAGGGCAGAAACGTCAATTTTTTCCCTTCTTGATAGAAGAGATCTTACCTCTGAAGGACCCCCTTCCTCTCGAAGAACCTAGAGAATGTGCTCCACGAAAGGGCTTAAATTTCTTCTTGGGTGCTGGAGCTGTTGAAGTAGAAGCCTGAGGAGTAGGTCGTCTGGAAGATTGAGTCAAGAGGTCCCTTGTTGCTTTTTCTTGCAAGTTTACCGACAGATCCTTAATCATGGACTGCGGAAATAGGTGCGTAGAGAAGGGGGCGAATAATAACTCCGCTTTCTGAGCGGGAGAAACTGCTTTCGCCGCAAAGCTACAATAGAGAGCTCTCTTCTTTAGCAGACCTGTAGCAAACTGAGATGCTAACTCATCACAGCCATCCCTTACTGCTCTATCCATACAAGCTAATACACTCGAAAGCTCTCCCAGCGAAATCGAGTCTTGACTCCTCGATTGTACATCCAAAGCCCCGAGGCACCAATCTAAAAAGTTAAACACCTCTAGCGTCTTAAATAACCCCTTGAGGTGATGATCTGTCTCCGTCATTGTCCAGGAAACCTTAGCCGATGACAAATAAGACCTCCTTGGAGCGTCCACCAAATTGGCGAAATCTCCTTGAGAAGAAGATGGTGCTTTCAATCCTGCTTCTTCTCCTGTTTCGTACCAGATCCCAGCTCTCCCTTTCAGTCTAGATGGAGGAAGTGCAAACGAAGTCTTCCCTTTAACCTTCCTTGAATCCATCCAATCCTGGACTCTCTTAAACGCTGTCTTCGCAGAGAGCGAAGTGGCCATCTTAACGAAGCCAGGAGCCTTCCTGGCCTTCGATGAGGCAAATTGTGAAGGTGGAGAGCAAGGAACGGGCGCTTGAAAATTATCTGGGAACAATTTCTTAAGTAAATCCGTCAACGTCTTATAGTCTGACGACGCTGACGCATTTGGTTCGTCATCATCCGTAGGGCAGAGATCACTAGACGAATCCTTCTCTCGGTCATCAGCGCCCTTCAAAGATCGCGATGACTTCGACACTTTAACATGAGAAACATCCTGACGCTTCGGACTCAACTGTTGATCGTCCTGGCAAGCGTCCCGATATGTAAGGCGCCGCGCGTTCTGAGAAGCGTCCTGCAGAGCGTCCTGATGTGTAGGACGCCGTGCGTCCTGAACAGCGTCAGCTCGAGCGTCTTGCTGAGCGTCCTGATGTGTAGGACGCCGTGCGTCTTGAACAGCGTCAGCTGGAGCGTCTTGGCGAGCGTTCTGCGCGTCTTGAAAAGCGTCTTCTCGAGTGTCCTGGTAAGCGCTTCGTTGCTTAAGACGCCGAGCGTGATCATCAACATGCAAAGCTTGAACTTCCGAAATGGATCCTTGAGCGTTCTCGCCGGCCTTTTGACAAAGACGCCGGCCGCCTGTGCGACAACTCACGTCTCTGTCAAATTCGTCTCTCCTAGACGCCCTTTCATGAGGAACGTAATCACGTTCTCTAATGCGTCGGCTACTAGGAGGAGACTCAAAGGCCGAAAAACGCGGAGGAGGAGCCGGGGACTGCCTAGTCCTCTTAACAGGCAGCCACCTATCCTTCCTTCGATGACTAGTTTCTGCCTCCTTTCTCTCAAAATAGGAAGCTAACTGTCTCTGCATTTCCCAAAGCATTTTCCTTGATGGGGAAAGTTCTCGATCAGGAGAAGGACTCATCCTGTGCGAGGAAGATGAGCGAGGGGGATGCCCTTTCCTTCAACTCCAGGAACATGCTTAGAGCGACTTGGACGCTCGAAAGAGTCCTCCCCTGATGAAGTCTTGTTCCTTTTCTGTGGCGGAAAAGCTTCAAAATCTTCAGGTGATGAATCTACGTAATGATCAGAAGGACATGAAGCGTCCTCTTCTCTGAAACCTCTCTTGAGAGGGCGACAAGGGCGACAGCCGCCTGTGCGACACCTTGCGCCCCTGCCGCTCTCCCCCTGAGAGGTCTTCCGAGCGTCCCAACCTCGGCGAGGAGAGGAAGTCTCGGAAGAAGAGAAGCACTCTTTAAGTATCCGTGCCCGTGCACGAACACCGGCAGCCTGAGATTCGTCCTCAGTTTCTGCCGAAGGGACGTCAGACCGGTCATTAGATCCCGTAACCCTCCTTCGGCTTTCGGCTTGCCCTCTCCCTAAGGCCTGGGAGTCCGGCAGGGGCCTAGGCCTAGAGGCATTATGGGACCGATCTGACCCCCCTTCCACAACACTAGATGCACTAACACTTTTATCGCAATTCACATTTGACTGTAGAGCAATCACTTTAGATTCCAAGGCGCGAATCGATCCATGATCGTAAATAATACGCTTCCTTCTGCAGACACTTCCTGATTGTTCGGAGGCAATACAACAGGATTAGGTTGAATTACATCTACAGGAGGATTTAATGGAGATACAATTCTACCTTGACTTCTATTCACAGAAGCACTCCTAGAGGAAGACCTCCTGATTCTATCACGCTCAAGCTTTCTCACGTAAGAATCATATGCCTTCCATTCAATTTCAGTCAATTGCTCACACTCGATGCATCTATCATTCAACATACATACATGACTACGACATTTCGAACACACTGAATGAGGGTCTACCGAAGCTTTCGGCAACCTCACCTTACATTCATGTACCTTACACACCCTGAAGCTAGCAGAACTAGATCCAGACATCGTAATCAAAGAAAAGTCAAAGCCAAATCCAAATCAAATCCACTATCACGTATGCCAAGCCAACAAGCCAAATCAAAACCAAAAGTCAATCAGAATACTCAAGTTAGCACAAGAAGTTTCAAAATCCTAGGCGGAGGTCTGTAAACAGTTGTTTACCGACCGGCGACAGAGAAAAATCTGAATAGAAAATGGGAATGATTCCTGATATCCGCCTCCCAGCGACGGGAATGGGTACTAACCACCTGGCCGCACCCACTGCGTGTGCCGGGAGTTTTTGAAATTCTGTCGGACGTCGGAGAATACAGCTATATATATATCTGACAGGTAAGTTTCATGAACAAACCATGAATGCTTGACACCCCTCTAAAAATGCTCATAACTGCCTATTTTGATAGTTCAAAGATCAAAAACCTATAAAATACTTATACAAAGCTATTTTAATAGTTTTATCACAAAAAAAGCATCTAATTATGAAAATTATATGAAGATATTACAATTTTTTAAAATAAATTGTATGTTTTCCAAACTATACAAACCTGAGGTCCTTTATATTAGCAATTACTTTCAGTGAAGCTGGAGACAGCCGATAAACTCTTGAATAATGTATCAGGCAGTAACTACCATCCAGCAAGCAGCTAGGCCCACCTGCCTAGATGTAACCATTCCAATTTGTCTTTCAGCCCAGGTTTCAGATTAAGGGGTGGCATGATGCGGACATAAATGTAATGTACATGACCTCAGGTTTGTATAGTTAGGGAAAATACAATTTACTTTTAAAAATTATCATTTGTTCCTACACAATATACAAACTATCAGTCCTTTACATTAGGACTCACTTGTTGGAGGGAGGAATCCGAGTTAGTCTCTTTGAACTGACTGGAATTTGCCACACCTGGATTGCTACTCCTGGTCGAAAGAGAAAGGGCATACTGATCGGAGTATAGGAACTGCAAGATCAAACATCAGACTTCTGGAATTCGAGGGATGGATCGAGCCATTGACTTTGTGAGCTCTCGGGCAGTGTACAGGTATCGTCATTGCCAGTTGCAGAGTACATACTTCCTTCCGATCATCTCATGAAGCCAGAAAGACACGTCCTTAGCCACTTCTTCCTTGGGCGAGTTACTACTAGTGAAAAGTCAACGACATTCAGGTTATGGATGCTGAGCCTTTTTGGAAAGTACCACAGCACCCTAATAGGTCAAAGAAGCAACTGATCTGGGTCATTGACTACACAGTCCAAGGAAAAGGGGATCAAAAAGGACTTGAACCTGGCAACAGATGATTATGGATTCGAAGCTTGCTACAACATCTGATGTGGCGGGATCACAAGCTAAAAAAACAAAAACTCTCAAAACACATGTACTTACCATATACTTGACACACCCAGGGTGAGGAGCTGCATTGTCCGCTGGATACGGCCGTCATAACACAATACACAAACAACCAAACAAGGACAACAACCACACAACAATTTAATAACTATACAACAAAAAACCATTGCACAAACAATCACTAACAACATCAAAAAACAATAACACGACAAGTCAATACACCACCTACAACATCAAGGAACCACAACTCACCAACAACAACACTCAACAACTCACAACTCCAACAACTCATCTACAACACAACAGAACTTACAAGCACAACAAATTCAACAACACAGGCACAACCACCTTCAAACATACAATATCACCAATAATTCAAACAACTTCAAAAACACAAAAGACAACTGACCATCAATAATATTCAAGACTGCTGCCAAAAACTGACTCTCCACCACAGGCTCTGATCACAGACTGACTCTCTGACTGACACAGCAACCGCACCAGCAGACAACCCAGAACTCACCAACAAGCAATCCAACCGCTAACCATCCATCCACTAATTAGCCCCCCCCCCCCCTCTCTCTCTCTCTCTCTCTCTCTCTCTCTCTCTCTCTCTCTCTCTCTCTCTCTCTCTCACGCAACCCTCAAAGATGTTGTCAAATGGAACAAACAGATCGTTCCTCCATACTGAGACGGAGTCTCATGGCATTGATTCCCATCACTTGATTGCTCGCGCCAGTAGCTAAATCTCGACTGTGGAGATAAATCACAATTTTTAAAATTAAATTGTATTTCTCCCATCTATACAAACCTGAGGTCCTTTACAATAGGAATTACTTACGGTGAAGCTAGAACACGGCCGTTCAAATCTTAAACAAGGTGGGTTAGGAAGTAACTACTGTCAGGTAGGCAGGGAGACCCACCTGCCCAGATGTAAACATTTCCAATTTGCATTTTGGCCCAGGTTTCAGATTGAGGGGTGGCATGAGGTAGGCATTAGTGTAAAGGACCTCAGGTTTGTATAGTTAGGCAAAATACAGTTTACCCCTTTACAATAGGAAGACTCACTTATTGGAGGGAGGAATCTGACTGAGTCTCTAGAACTGACTGGAGTTCAGCATACTGGGCTGCTACTCCTGTTCAAAAGAACGAGGAGAGTGCCCTGTCACTGACAAACTGATTGGAGTACAAGAACTGCCTTTTAGAAATGAGTGAGGAATCGTAACTCGTACAAAAACATCTGGGAAGAATATTAAGAGTCGGAGGTATTAAGGGGAGCCCAACGGTTCTGTGTTGTCGTCCTCACTTGTCTTTCCTGGCGTCTCCTATCACGTCTTGTTTGCCTTGGGGTTGTGGTGCTCTGAGGCGTCAACGGTGCTGATCTTTGCTGGATTGGTCTGTAGTTACCGCAATGTTATCCCTTGGCAGTCCCAAAGGCTCCTCAGTGGGGCACTTGTTGTTTTTTACCATGTTCTTAACTTCCTCCCACGTCTTTTCAATTTCCTCTTATGTGAAATGCTTTGGGTGAGGAAATTGGATTTTTGTGTGGTCAGCTTTGCTCTTGTTATGCCAATTTTATTTGGGCAGTGGTGATGGAATATTCTCTGCCGTTCATTGCATCTTTCTCTTTGTCTTGTGAACTTTTCTTTGGCATAATCCATTGCCTATATGAATACACATTCTTCTTCTCTGTTCCAAATACTTCTTCTATATTCCTGTTGTTCACCTGCTTCTTTTTTTCCAAAATCACTCTTTGCTTTTGTATTGGCTTCTTTTTTTATCTTTTTTCATTTTTTTCTGGGAGATATTTAGGATTCTGTGAGACTATTGATGTTAAAAGTCTCGTTGTGGTGGCTGCAACCTTTTCAGCTGGTATATCCGCTTCCTTTATTTTTTCCCCGAATACTAGATTCTTACATCTGCTCCACCCTTCATACCTTGAGTAGGTGAAGCAGAAGAGGACTTTCTTTTCCTCAAGGGACCATTTAACACAGTGAATTTTCAAATAACTTGAGAGAAAAACTTCTTTGACATGTATTGAAAGTATATGGTTTTTCTCCCGTATTGAGTTCTCATGTGATATTTGAGACCATGTGAAAAGATCCCACCAGGAAAAACTAATTTAATGACAGTCAGGCAAGAGTTCATGAAAACACGTCTGCATCACACAACGGCTGAAAAGCAAAGTGGAATGTTTACATCCGGGTAGGTGCGTCACCTGCGCCTACCGGACTGTAGTTACTGCCTAACCACCTTGTTCAAGAGTTGTAACAGCCATGTTCCAGCCATGCCATAAGTAATTCCTAATGTAAAGAACCAAAGTTTGTATTTTGTGTAGAATAAATGGTAAGTTAAACGGTCAGCCGGGCAGAGGTGCTTACGCTCGACTGCAGCTGAAAGTAAAGTAAGTTTGTACTGACAGGTGGGCAGGGCTCACATCCCTACCATCAGTAGTTAACTACAGTACAGTGGAACCTTCGTATTCACATCTGAAGATTTGCAGGCTCACCTATTCGTGGGTTTCTCTATGGACCATATCTACCCATTATTAGTGGGAAATTTTCCAGTTTGCAGTATTTTTCATTGAGAAATATTCACTAATCAGTACTGTATTTTGATAAAAATTTCATGACAAAATGCACTTTTTGTAATAAAACTTAAAATATGTATTCAGGTATGAGCCTTTTTAGAGGGTTTTTCTTTTGTTTGAACTAACAAAATAGGCAGCTCTAGGCATTTTTAGAGGTTTTAAGTATTTGTGGTTTTAAGCTATTCGTGCAGGGAGGGTGTCTAGTACAAGTCCCTTGTGAATAAGGAGGGTCCACTGTACTTTGTTTACAAGTTAAAAAGCCATTCCAGCATGCATTGAAAGTACGTAATATCCTAATGTAAAGACCAAAGCTTTGCATTTGTGTAGGAACAACACATTATGCTGCTGGTCACTTATTATTCCAACTCAGCTGGATTTCCACCTACAACAAACCGTAGGAACGGATGTGTCATAACTTGGAGACTGCCTGCACTCCCATATGACAGATGAAGGTTTGTATCCTTGTGGGAAGAAATGATTTCATTTTTTTTCAATTCTGATGCCAAGAGAGCTAGTAAACCTAAACAGAAAGTTCTTAACCTCACGAGTTAAACTTAAACCATACATGAACAACAGTACTCATAAATGTACTCATATAAGATCATACAAATGATCTTTTAAATACTTACAGAAGCTCCAAACAAGATCAAGAAATACACTTCTTAATGACAATTATGCTCTTCAACTTCAAATTTCTGAGGACCGTGACTAAGTTTGCATTTGGTGCGCCACGACTTATCTGCAAGATAAGGAAACTGATCATTATAAAAATACAGGACATGTATTAGGATTACATTAGTATAAAGGCCTTCATTTTTCCCCAAGTAACAATCAAAATACTACAACATACTACAGACTAAAGCAAATGTATCCGTAAGTTCCCAGTTCAAGCATCTCTCAGGCTGTCTGAAGCATGAAGGTTTCATAATAAAACTAATATTGTAAAATTTACCTGAACACCTGAATTAGCCCTGGTCACTGACCAGCCCACACTATATCCCCACATATTTACCCACTAAGTGGGTAATTTTAATTGTCAGCATTACCAACACTGCAGGTAAAATCTAGTCATATGAGTTACCTGTGTTACTGTTGGGAATGCTGCTGCAAATATCGGCCACCAGAGGCCTGCCTCTTCAATTGAATCATTCACTATCAAATTGAAGTGGGGAGGAGGGTGGGAATCATTCAGGTATTCAGGTAAGCATTACAATATTAGTTTTATTATGAAAATTTCATATTGCAATACACCCCCTGAACACCTGAATTAGCCCGATTAACAAAATTTTTAATTGAGGTGGGATCAATCTAATTCAGCCCGACCTGTCCATGGAGCATACGCATGTAACTCATAATCAACCTACCATGTATAAATGTATGTACCTCACCTAAATATCTAACTCGGTAAGTGAGGATGTTTGCAAAAAGTACCTCAACGTCAGTGCTGATTCCAAGGTACCGTCTGAGTCAGAAGTACCTTCCATGTGATAATCTATACTTCTTGTTCATGGAGGTAAAAGCAAATCTCTTCACCTAGTTGTCCCACTCAGTAGGTGAAGATGCTTGCAGAGGAAGTACCTTACCATCAGTATTAATAAACATTACCTTAATATAATTTATCTAGCCCTAAATCCCCAAAAACCGCACCAAAATTGACCACATTGGCAACCCTGTTACCTCCTATTCTGTCCGCCAGTTGGCAACACTCGTTGACAGATACAAAACCTTCCCTCAAATCAGTTGTTAACGAGCGCCCGTGTTGTTTACATCACGGCTGCTCTTTATAAATTTCCTTAAACATTTTTGTGCCTTTAAAGCTTTCATTATTTGTTAAATGAGACTTTATGTGAATTACCACTCACGCATTACATCACGAAATAGTGAATTAACTTTGATTTCTGTTGTGGTTCTTATCTTAAATTACAAACTTTTGCGCGACCCGGAACTACTGACCTGTCCAATTCTACAATGGATTGCCAAGATAATACGATGCTTCCTTCTGCCAGCAACATCAGGAACTGCCCGGCTTGTGGGACAAGGATGAGTAGTAGGGAGTATGAACCCCATGACATTTGTAGCTCTTGTCGTGGACAGGTTTGTGACTTGACTTCTCGTTGCGACTTATGTAAGTTCTGGTCAGACGAGGATATGACTGCTTATATGAAACGCCAAACAATTTTGCAGCATAAAAGATCAGTTAAGGAGAAAAAGAAATCGATTGCTAGAACTGTATCTAATGATTTCTTTGACTTGGGCGCTCATGGTTCTGGCTCTTCGGTTTTGGTATCGTACGATTCCGATTCCGAATTAATTGATGCTTTGCCCCCGGTACAACCGGTAATTAGTGAAGTTATTTCTGATGTAGATTCAAAGATTTTGGCAATGGAAACTACCTGGAAACAGAATTTTAAGAAATTACAGCTTAGTCTAGATAGAGATATTTCAGCTAAGTTTAACAATCTGTCAGAGAATTTTCAAGAAGCCTTTACTAGAATGTCTAACACTATTTTAGATTCATTTTCAGCTCCTCGTCAGGTACCTGTCGACAGCACCATGGGTAACGGTGCGAGAGATACCCCGGCTTGTGAACCCCGTCGTGGCGAAGGCCTAGGGGGGATCCGGTCCGGGCAGGTGCCTAACGAATCTTTACCCAACGTGTCCCCTGTTAGTCCCGTAACAGTGCCAAAGGGCGCTTATTTAGGAGAAGGGGGGAGGGATATTAGTGTCAGGCCTAAGATAGCTAGTCGTCAGGATTTTACTTCAGGGGAAGTTTCTAAGTTAGGATCTGACAATGATGATGACGCGGATTCGTGTGATATTGATGTTTCCTCAAATGGATGTCATGATGTAGAATTCAAGAAACTTTTTTATTTAATTTTGAGTTTGCTTCCTCAGGCCAGGCCTAAAGAGCAGAAGCAGCCTCCGCCTCGTTGTATTACAGAAGGGATTTTTCTTGACGGTCCTTCCCGGTCACGGGAATTTTTACGTTTTCCCTTTGCCCAGAGGTTCGCGAGAGTGAGGGCGGACGTTGCCGCTAAACTTTCGAAGGTGATCGGGGAAGGGAAGAGGAAGCTCTCTTCTCTTCTACGACACCGGAGAGGAGTTTATCAGGTGGCGGATGATTCTTCATTCTCTCGACCCCCCAAGCCAAATCCTGATTTTGTCCAACTTTCAAGTCAACCCTTGCCTTCTAAGGCTTCGGTCTCTGTCTCAATTGAAGATTTTATTGCTATGGAGTCTGTTATGAGCTCCTTACAAGAAGCTCAATCCTTCAATATGTGGGTCCTCAGAGGGCTTTTAATGTATATCAAGGACTCCGGGTTTGTTCCTCCTGATGCTCCTCTTTTTGAGAAATTCTGCTCATCCATTTCAATCGCTTCTGTACATCAGAACGAGCTTGCTGCTTCAATGCAGGCCTTTCTTGTTTCTCTAAGGCGTAACCTGTATTTGTCGCAGTTACCCTCCTCTGTATCGGAGATTCAGAGAACCCGTCTGTTGTCCTCTTCTCCTTTTGGCGATTTCCTTTTCGATATGTCTGTGCTTTCTGAGGTTTTGAAGGAACATCAAGGTGATGCCTCTTCCCAAGCTCACTGGGCCTTATCAAGAGCTTTTTCCTCTGGTCTTCCTCCCGTTCCTTCAAGGAGTAGCGTAAGTTTAGGACTAGATCTGTACCTTCTGCTCCAGCCCAACAACCTCCTTCTGGCTCTTTTTTCCAGAGTACATCTCAGGTTGCTGGTGCCTCTACTTCATCCTCTGGTGCTCACCCGTTGAAACGCGGGAGAGGTTCTTGGCGTGGAACTAAGGGCAGAGAAAGAGCTCAACCTCCAGGAGGACCTTCTTCTTCTTCTTCTTCTTCCTTGTCTCTGCGTAAGAATTTTCGGAAGTAGGAGTCATCACCTCGCCTGGAGACCGCACCGAGTAGGAGCTTGTCTCTCCCGCCATTGGTCAGCTTGGCAGGGGAGAGCGGTGGATGCTTGGGTGGTGGAGGTCCTGAAGGAAGGTTACGAGATCCCTTTTGTTTCCAGACCTCCACTTTCCAATCGTCCTCTCAAGTTCAGCAGTTATTCCCCTCACTCAATCAGGGGTCAAGCCTTGGAGAAGGAGCTTTCGGCCCTCTTGGAGAAGGATGCCATAGAGCGAGCTCCTCCTTCTCCCGGGTTTTACTCTCGGATGTTTGTAGTTCTAAAGGCCTCTGGTGCCTGGCGCCCCATCATAGATCTTTCGGTCTTGAACAAGTTCATTCTAAAGTCCAAGTTCAGGATGGAGATGGTCCAGATTGTTCTTTCATCCGTCAGGAGGGGGGACTGGATGATTTCCATCGATCTGCAGGATGCTTATCTGCAAATCCCCATCCATCCAAGAAGCAGACCTTACCTTCGGTTTTTCACGGACTCGGGAGTTTTCCAGTTCAAGACCCTTTGTTTCGGCCTCACCACTGCTCCACAGGTCTTTTCTCGGGTGATGGCTCCTGTTTCAGCTACTCTGCATCAGTTAAATGTAAGGATGCTTCGGTATCTGGACGATTGGCTAGTCCAGGCCGAATCTCTAGAGAAATGTCTCTGGTCGAGGGAGATAGTTCTGTCTCTTTGTGTCGAGTTGGGCATTCGTGTCAACTTCGACAAGTCCAATCTAATCCCTTGCCAGATCATGACTTATCTGGGGATTTGTTTTGAATTCCCAGATTTTGAGGGCTTCTCCCGCTCAGAAACGGATAGACAAGCTTCTGAGTCTGATCAAAGAATTTTTGTCCTCCGTAACGCAGCCAGTTTCTCTTTGGAGGTCTCTCCTGGGCCATTTGTCATCCCTCATCCAACTGGTTCCCGGAGGTCGTCTCAGAATGAGGTCCCTTCAGTCGACACTTCGCCAGTCATGGGATTTCGTGTCCGAGGACACGATAGTCACCTCTTCTCCACAATGTCAGAAGGATCTCCATAGGTGGATGCAAGTTCACCGCCTAAAGTCAGGGACATCTCTTCTTTCGGTTCCTCCGGACCTAATGTTTTGGTCAGACGCCTCGGATCAAGGTTGGGGCGCACACCTGGGCTCCGAAGCCGCTTCGGGCCTTTGGTTAGAGGAGGAGAGGATCATGTCAATAAATTGGAGGGAACTAAGGGCAGTGTACCTAGGCCTTCTTTCATTTCAGGATCAACTGTTGGAGTCGGTTGTCGCGATCTTTGTCGACAACACCACAGCAGTCTCGTACTTGAGAAACCAAGGCGGCACACAGTCGGATCTTCTCACTCAAGAAGCCCGATCAATCCTGTGTTGGGCAGAAGACAGGGGGATTACGTTGGTCCCTCAGTTTATCCTGGGCCATCACAACGTCTTAGCAGACGCCTTGTCGAGACCGAACAAAGTTCAAGGGTCGGAATGGACACTTTGCCAGGAAGTCTTCGACAGCCTCAGGAAGAAATGGCCTGTCGCAGTCGATCTGTTTGCCACCCCACTGAATTTTCGGTGCCAGATATTCTTCGCCCCTTACCAGACTCCTCAGAGTGCTGGGACAGACTCTCTTTTGCAGGACTGGGAGGGACTTCAAGCCTATGCTTTTCCTCCATTTTCTCTGGTGAGGTCAGTCCTCAACAAAGTGAGGGCAACCAAGCGTCTGGATCTCACCTTGATCGCCCCCTTCTGGCCACAGAAGGAGTGGTTTCCCGACCTTCTGGAAGCACTGGTGGAACCCCCAATTCGCCTGCCAGAGAGACCAGATCTTCTCAAACAACCCCATTTTCATCATTTCCATCAGAGGCTCCACATGCTTCATCTTCATGCCTGGAGACTGTCAGGAGGTTCTCCAAGCACGAAGGGTTCTCCTCCAGAGTGGCGCGACAGTTGGCTCTTGCCAGACGGCAATCAACCAGAGTAAATTATCAGGCTAAATGGTCGGTTTACAGACGTTGGTGTAAGTCTCAAGGACATTCAATTTCTAGACCTTCCTTACCGAAAGTAGCGGAGTTTTTAGTTCATTTACATCATGACAGGGCCCTGTCACCTTCGTGCATTAAGGGTTATAGGTCTATGCTTTCCTATGTTTTTAAGACAAGGCTCCCTGAGATCTCTTCATCTTATGTCATTAGAGATTTACTTCGATCTTTTTCCCTATCTCGACCCAGGCCGCAGTGTTCGCCTCCGACATGGGACGTTAACAAAGTCCTTCAAGCCTTAAGGTTCCCTCCGTTTGAGCCTCTGAATTCTGCCAAATTTAGGGACCTCTCTTCTAAGACACTCTTCCTTGTCTCGCTGGCTACAGCCAAGAGGGTGGGTGAACTGCAAGCACTCTCTTTTCTGGTTGCCAGATCTGGACAAGACATGATTTTGTCATACCTTCCTGAATTTGTCGCAAAGACTGAATCGTCTGATAATCCCATTCCCAGGTCTTTCGTACTGAAGTCGCTGGTCGACTTTGTCGGTAATTTAAATGAGGAATTAGTTCTTTGCCCTGTTAGGGCGCTCTCATGCTATTTACGCCGCACAAAGGACATTCAGGGTCGTCCCCGTCATCTGTTTGTTTCACCCCGAAATGTCAAGAGACCTATTTAAAAGAATGGTGTATCCTTTTTTCTCAGAGATCTGATCATTAAAACTGGTGGTTTGGCTGCCGGGGAAGACCAGACGCCGAGAGCACACAGTATTAGAGCAGTTGCTACATCAGTAGCTTTTATGAAGAACGCCTCAGTCGCCAAGGTGCTTGAGGCGGCGACTTGGCGTTCTAATTCTGTTTTTGCCTCTTTTTACTTGAGGGATATTTCTCTAGTTCTAGGTGACCTTCGTTCTTTGGGCCCGTTGGTGATGGCAGGACAGGTCGTCAGACAGGAGAATTAGGTAGTCTTCCTGTTTTACGTTTGGTTGCTTCCTGTATATTATTCATTAATTTTTGTTTTGTTGTATATTTTTTTTTTTGTTTTTTGTATTATAACCCATGGCAGTTTTTGACGTAGTTATAATGGGAATTAGGCAGTTTGGTATTTAGGTGTTGTTGATGACAAGGACTGACTGCTTGGCAACTCATGCTGCTTCCATTGTCAGTGTGAAATGGTACCAGCCACTGGGTTGTCGGCACTGGCGACTACGCTTCTCCCAGAGTCGATGCCGACCTAGGACTAGCCACTGGTTCACTTGTCCTGACGACTCCTGCTTCTTCCACTGTCCTGGACAGGGAATTAGTCGATGGATCGTCTGCTGTCATCTGGTGACTCGCTCACCATCTACTTTTTGTCTCACCTGTTTTCTCGGAGTCAGACACTCGTGCGAGATCAGGCGACATTTAGTAGCCCTGAGTTTCTTGTTGACGAAGTCGGTTGCGTTGATACACCCCCGATGATCGTGTAACATGAGTCCAGGTTGGACTGTCAGGCATTCGTCCTTCGGGACTGAATCGCCTTTTTGCTCCGCGCTCCTTTCTCTTGGCACCAGAAAGCTCGAGTTAGGAGTTGCTCATGAGCCAATTCGTTGCTGGCGACATTGGGTTGCGTTGATACACCCCCAAGGTTTGCTTAGCTTTGAATCGCCCAGACAGTCCAGACACTCATCCTTCAGGGAAAGAAGAGTGCTTGATAGTCTTCAGGGTGCCTTGTTCGATTCGTCTGACCGTCTGACTGTGGTCACCTGGTCGGCCACCTGACTTAGTACAGACGGACTGACTATGCACTTACTCCTTGTCCTGTGCTGCCGCAGTTTGGCGGCATTATGGTAGGAGACTTTGAGTTGTTAGTATCTTAGACCTTGGGTTGAGTTTTGACTGCCTATGATATATATTTCTTTGATTGTTTTCTCCTATTCTGTCAGAAGGGGAAATTGTATTCAGATTCCCTCCTCCTTTTCAGTGTGTTTAATCGGGCTAGATAAATTATATTAAGGTAATGTTTATTAATATGGAATTTTTATTCTAAAATTAATATTAATAATACTTACCTGTATAATTTATCTAGCCCTAAATCCCCAAAAACCGCACCAAAATTTACCACATTGGCAACCCTGTTACCTCCTATTCTGTCCGCCAGTTGGCAACACTGTCGTTGACAGATACAAAACCTTCCCTCAAATCAGTTGTGATAGGCAGATCGTGGGGTAGGATGGGTGGGACTAGATAAATTATACAGGTAAGTATTATTAATATTAATTTTAGAATAAAAATTCCATGTTGAGTCCAAAGTACCACCTGAGTCTGAAGAACCTCCCATGTGGTATTTTATACCTCTCATGTATGGAGGGGAAACGGTGAACCTCCCATGTGGCTATTCAGCCTCTCATGTATGGAGAAGTTGAATGTGCAGGACCTTCGAGTTCTCTACTGCTCACTGACGCAGATGGCTGTGCTGAAGAAGTTGTAGTTATTCCAACATGATCATCGGGATCTGCCTAACCTCAAGGACCTAAAGGAACAATACACTCAGTCTAAGCTTGACCAACAGAAACACTCGAGTTCATTCAGACTATCACTGACTACTTAAACTTCTAACATTCTCCTAATGTTACCAAGCTAATTATAAAACTGAGTTGACCACAACGACAGGACCCACCGAGTAACCTTTCTCTGATAAAACTGATAATCCCTAGGGTAGAGCGTTGTGAAAATCCACACTGACTCAAATAACTACCTCCAAGATCACCTACACTGAAAAATTCCCCCTGAAAGCGGAAGGGTAGCCATCCAGGATACTTTGCGCCCATGAACGCAAAGCCAAAAATCAAAGGCTCCCAAAGCGATGAAGAACCAACCAACGCTTGACTAAAAACCCCTTGCAAGAAGAAACTAATTGCACTTTGGAAATAGAATGAGATGGACACCTAGGGGAAACCAAATAAAATTCTCAGACAAGGTAAAAGTTCCTCAGTACGTGACAAACTTTGAGAGCTTGAACAGGACACAGCAGCATTTGTGATCCATCACCTGCCATACGATCATCCAACGATGCTGCTGCGGCTCAACTTATGACGACAATGACACGAAATTGACAATCGATGGGACATCTTGTTTCTAAAAGACTGTTGCTGAGCGCAAGAGGTGCCCTCATCAGAACCTTCTTATGAATGTCTGGATAGCGCTGAGGCAGATGATTTAACAAGAAGTCCCTCCTCTCCTTGACAAGAATGTAGTACAGCCAGCCAAAATGTTAGTCTGGTATGCTAACCCCATTGAAACATAAGTGATGAGGTTGTCAAACAGTCCAGGATCTGAGAAACACCCATCAACTCTCACAACATCTACATAGATTGGGACAAAGCCTCCGACTGGCTGTGAAAGGTGTCTTCCAAATACAAGCCTCACGATCTGTAACCCCTACCACACTAATCAATGAAAGAACCCAAGAGAGAAGAGCCTCAACAGATTCGTAAAGTGGAACTCGGACACCGGCCGAAGGGTTACCCGCTACTTCATACAGTACACTCTTGATTAGGAAGCAAGGTTGAAACCAGTCTACTCGGGCCCAAAGTCGCCTTCCCCAAAAACTGCCCGACTCAGCCAAAACTAGATCAACTTACTTGCTGTTTGATTAACTACTGGTTTAGTTGAATACAATGTATCAAATATTGCTTGAATTAACTTTGAGGTTCCTCCGGAGCCTGGACTGCGGAAAGAGAGAATGGACAACGTCCAGCAACCATTTATACTCTCTTTCCTTCGCTAGAGAAACAAAAACCCACAACTAGCACCCGATTCTCTCGTCAAAGGAAAAGGAGAAAGACCAAACACCCACAAGAACACGGAACTTGCTACACCTGGCTGCTCAATACCAACACCTGACATACATGATCCCATCATATCTGAGCCAACCGATCCGGTTGCACAACAATATACCAACAAGACGATGATAAACTCCTCACTCCTGAGCAAGTCGTACTTGACTGCACAATTCCGCACCACCCCAGACATGATGACGTAACACCTGTCCGACCGCTGTCCCCCACCACAAGAGCCAACCGTCCCCAGTTCCGCAAATTGTGTACCAACTAAATACTATGACATACACCTGAGCTAGTCTCGCTTGACTGCGCATACCCGCACTACCCAGTGAAGATAACAGAACACCTGTGCCAAATATACCTTGGTGATGAAAGCCCACCCCTAAGAGTCAACCACACACAGTAGCGCCAAACGTGTACCAACCAAGACTATGAAATAACCTTGAGCCAGTCTCACTCGACTGCAAAACCCTGCACCAGCCAGTGACTATGACATAACACCTGGCCAACTACAAACGGGCGAGCAATGCCCACTAAGAGCCAAGAGGCCGCAAAACACGATCCAACAAATGTTGGTTACACCATTACTAAACCAGGACGAAAGTCCGGAGCTGAAGCTATATTGATCAAGTGAGGGAAGGAGGTACTCCCGGAAACCCTGCAACCAAGGCCGAACCCACACTGAACCCCTTGAAGAAGGGACAGAAAAAGCTGCAGGAAAAGGTTGAGAAAGAAGAAAAAGGTGAGAAAAAGGAAGAGGCCAAACTCGTAGTAACCACCGGAGCACCTAACGCCGACATTGTGCAGGTGGAGAACCAACTGTGAAGCACATAAAAGTTCCTTTAATGACAGGTTACGAACTGTGGAATCAATGGGAGCCACAGAAGGAAACTACCAGCTACCCTAACGAACGGAGGCCAAGGGCACAGAAGGTACTATGGTGTAGACGAACTGCCAACGGCCGTAGGCCCCCGCAATAACCGTGGTAGGCACATTACATCTCAAAATAGCAACCGGAATAAATTTTTTTACACAATAAACATGCCCCCAACGCATTCTATTACGAAGAAAATAATTTAGTCCACAACGAGACTTATTAAAGTTATTTTTCAACTTAAAAATACATCGTATAACGAAAAATGACCTTGTCCCATATAAGTAAAGTATCTAGATATTCATTTATGCTAACTAGAAGCAATGAAATTTGCTCAGAATTGTGTTAAGTACGGCAAAATACACTCGTATTTGCCATCAGCTGATTTCCAAACCAAAACAATGACCCCTATGTTAGTATTTTAAAATACAATATAATATGAGAATACATACAATATTACTGAATACAGTGAAGTAATATATAACTTTTTAAAACATTCATGGAAAAGATGCATATTCATTACATTTCTATTTTATAATTATTCGTAGCCATCAGCAGCCATACAACCCTTCAATTATGACAATGTTGGACTGAATCTGATTCAGATTTAGTTTTCAATTCTTTTTATAGTGAATTGTCATACATCAGAATGCAATGAACCTTCAGAATTAACTGATATTAATAATTGCAATACTGTACTTGTAGTATATAGTATACTTATAGTATATAGTATACTGTAGGCTAGGCAACTGTATATGTATGATATACCATAGTATACGTTAGGCAAACTCTTGTTAGTGTTATTCAATTTCTCTTTGTACTGAACTATCATAAGACAATCTGCATTGAACCTAAAGAATTAGCCGATTTAAATAATTACTACACTGAATATGTTTAGTGTACAGTATAGTACAGGCTAGGTTACCATATATGTAAGGATAGTCCTGATTACCCTGATGTAGGTTAGGCTATATTCAAGATACGATTTCTCCAACAAATGATTGATTTTTTGGAAACTAACTACATTGTAAGTAGGAGAATACCCATAAAAAGAAACAACAAAAACTGGTGAAAGACTAATTTGCACCAGTTATTTCGTAACATAAATCCCCCTCCACTCACGTCTTTTAATCGACTGAAAAAACAACCTAGGACATAGGGCTATTACCTAGCCTAGGCTATAGGGTTATAGATTAAATTGCCGTACCTAAACCTTCCGTGAAATCATTAATGAATCATACAGTATCATTGAACTAGACACTCTCAGGATGAAGTAGGCCAAGATACAGGCATCCTTTAGCCTACAGTAATGAGTAATGAGATTCTACAGCCACTTGAATAAACCAAAACTTACAGCCTAAACCTAACATTAGCCTTTGAGTCAATCATTGAGATATCATAAAATACAGAAACTCATTTCATTTAGACAGTCTTAGGCTATGAACTGGATATTGGTACGGCAGCCATATCCTGATTGCGATAGATATTGGTACAGCTGTGAATTGCGCATGCGCGAACCCTTGTTTACCACCTCAGGCATATCAGTGACAGCAAGAAAATGGCGACCGAGCAACGTGAACCGTGTAATAATACATCAGTTTTTGCCAAATAACAGATGTTTTCAGGTTTCAACGAGCTGAAAAAGGCAATAGACATCTACTAAGAGTCAAACTTCCAGAAACTATATATCCGTAAGTCACATAGGTTAGGTTAGATTAGTATGCTGACATATATGTTAGTCTTCCTCAAGTTTGTTTTTCTTTAAGGGGGTTACAGGATCAGGTAACACATTCTACTAGGTTAGGTTAGTATGCTAACCTATATAACGCATCTGCAATTCACAGCTGTACCAATATCTATCGCAATTAGTAAGGGAAACAACCGACTCGACTAGCTGATCCAGTTTTGACTGAGTGTGGATCCACCTCTGAAAAAGTACTTCAACACGTCCTGACACTGGAGATGGGCACCTGTCATGATTTATCGGTAGTGAGAGCAACAGCTCGAGACCTCTACTCTCCTTTCGAAGTAAGTATTTTCCTACTCTCCTTTCGAAGTAAGTATTTTCTCCAAAGTTAGAAATTAAGGTCATATTTTAAGATTAAACAGAGGTTAACGAAAGTCTAGCCATGTGCAGAGCACACATACCTACATGACGCTTTCAGAATTTTTACTTGAAACACCAACAATTTAAAAGATTTGACGCCATCTTGATGTTTGCGGAGTCATTTGTGCCAATAAACTTTCCATTCCATGTGCTAAATCCGCACACCACTTGTACCCATAGACGCTGGGGAACTTTCTTCACAACAATCGTGCACAATAACAACGTCTGTCTGGGATCCAAGGAAAATCATGATTTTTCGGTAGAAAGAAGCGTGCACTAGATAATTATTTAAATAAATAGTTAAACAGCAGTATAAGGTCATGAATTGCATAAATTTTTTACTTATTCATGATTATTAATTTGAAAATATTCATTGTTGAAAAAGTAACTAGATTCCTGACTCAAATATCAACAGTTTTGCTATAAACAGTACCTACGGTGTTGTTCGCTCGCTCCTATTGTTTATCAGTGTTGCCAATTGGTATGTGTTTACCCTCCAAACTGGGTATAAGGCTTACACAAAACGGGGGAAATAAGTGAAATTAGCGTATCTATTTGTAGTATATATACATATTAGAGCAACTTTATCATTATTGCGTTACTATGACAACTAGAATTCATGGAAACAGTTTGTAGTAAATGCATAGGCGTATTGTGAAGCTACACTAAATTGGCAATGATGAAATTTTGCCGTCATCTGCTCGTATCTACTTTAGTAATATCTGTAATTTTTCAGGGTTAATTTGGTTGCTAAAAAGGGATAATAGACATGAATTGAAATAAACATTTTGAAGTAACAAAGTAAAATTAAACTAAATAATGAGTGAAGTAAACAATTAGGGAATAAAGCTTTGCACCTCATAAACAGTTTAGTAGTGTGCTGCCCACAACTATGTTTGTGGAGTGAGCACTTAGGAACCAGGAACAGCAACATAGTTCAAGTGCAATTTGGAGTAAATTAAAACCAAAATGTGTAAAATTACAATCAAATAAGCACTGTGGAGTTTCATTCACCTCTGTTTAATCTTAAAATATGACCTTAATTTCTAACTTTGGAGAAAATACTTAGCGTAAACAACCGCGGACGATCCATTGTCATCACGCTGGCCAGGCCTTATTCACTCGATATTTAATTGGTGAAACAAGAATACTTACATCTTTAAGCATACCATTCAAAAGATTGAAGTTTTGTCAACATAATGTGGTATATGAAAGCCCCATACAAACTAAAATAAGCATGTGAGGTCTTCATAAAATATGTTTTCAAGGCAGTTTTGAAATCCAATATGGCGGCAATCGTGTGGCTGGCCGGTCTAACCACAGACAATCCATCATCTTTCCCAGCACTCATTTGAACAATGTTAGCGTATTATATGTAACGTTTATTGATCTTACTCAAGATTGCAGTTGTAATCAGCACAATAGAACATTTTGTTGCCTATATAAGAGAAAGTGTGAAACTTTTTATTCCTGGGGTCATGGTTTGAACTGAATTCATTTTTACCTTGTTATCGGTGGTTTTATCCTTACTGCCATCACAACTGAAACTCCACAGTGCTTATTTGATTGTAATTATACACATTTTGGTCTTGATTCACTCCACGTTGCACTTGAACCACGTTGCTGTTCCTGGTTTGTAAGCACTCACTCCGCAAACACAGTTAGGAGCAGCAGACGACTACATGTTTGAGGTGCAAAGCTTTACTCCCTTAATTGTTTACTTTACTCATTATTTGGTTTAACTTTACTTCAAAATGTTTATTTAATTCATGTCTATTATCCCTTTTTTGCAACCAAATTAACCCCAAAAAATTACAGATATTTCTGAAGTACGAGCAGACGACGGCAAAAAGACTCATCGTTGCCAATGTGGTGAAATACCCCGATGCATTTACAAACTGTTTCCATGAATTCTAGTTGTCATAGTAATGAAGCAATGATAAAATTGCTGTAATATATATATACTCTACAAATAGATATGCTAATTTCACTTATTTCCCCGGTTTTATGTAAGTCTTATACCCAGTTTGGAGGGTAAACACATACCAATTGACAACACTGATAAACAACTGAGGAGCGCAAAACGCCGCAAAGAATGCCGTAGTCCCCTTGAATAAGTACGAATAAGTGCTGGTATGTGGTCGGGGTTACGATTGTTGTGATGAAAGTGCCCCAGCATATATGGGACCAAGTGGTGTGCGGATTTAGCACAGGAAATGGGAAGTTTGTTGACACAAGCGACTCTGCAAACGTCGAGATGGCGTCAATCGTCGAAATATTTGGAGATGTAAGTAAAAACTTTGAAACCGTTTTGGGGTAAGTAAAAACTTTGAAACCGTTTTGGGGTTGTGGGCTCTGCGTTGGCCACCCTTTTCATTACCCTCTGTTTAAATCTTAAAATGTGGCCTTAATTTCTAACTTTGGAGAAAATACTTACTTCGAAAGGAGAGTAGAGATCTTGAGCTCCTGTTATCACCACCAACTCATGACTGATGACCATCTCTGGTGTCAGGACGTTTTAAAAGTACTTTTTTGGAGGGTGGCCTAGCTGTGGTAGTTGGTGAGTTGGCCAGTCCACGCGGTTGTTTACCGTACTTTGAAAGGATAGTAGAGGTCTCAAGCTGTTGCTCTCACCACCGATGACTTGTAACTGGTGACCATCTCCGATATCAGGACATGTTAAAGTACTTTTTCGGAGGGTGGATCTACACACGGTAAAAACTGGATCCGCTAGTCCAGTCGGCTGTTCCCCTATGCTTAAATATGTAATTGTATTCTTGTTTCACCAATTAAATATCGAATGAATAAGGCTGATCCACCCGATGACGATGGATCCAAGGCAGTGTTTCCCCCTATACGGCTGCCGTCCCAATATCCTGTGCCCTTAGGTAAAGACCCCATAGAAGCCTAAGGTCTAGGAATAGGCAAACTTAGAAGTACTAACATAACTGTAGACGTTAAAGATACAACCTATTAATATTTATAACTCACCGAAGCAAAGGTCGTCCATCCCATACTTACATAATGCTTGATTGATTGATTGTTTGATGCTCTAGGGATAAGCCCAAGACATACCTTGCAATCTTCATTCCTGACTCTCACGGTCCTTTAAGACCCACATTATTACACTATTTATCAGTTATATTTGCAATTGATCAACTGTTACCGTTAATTATGAATTGTCTCGATGATTAAGACGACAATTATTAAAGAAGATAAAAGACGTTTGAATAGAAGTTACGCTACTAAGGCAGTCAATGGCGTCAATTTGTTGACATTTTAGACGTCTTCTATTTAACAGTGTTTCTTGTTTGTGCTTTTGGTTTAGAAGTGGTTTCGCTTGTTTTCATTCATTCTAATAAGTCAGTTGGTGGATAATTATAAGCAATTGTTGGGAATATAACTTAAAATTTAGATAATTTACTAATGAACTGGATAATTTATTGGTAATTGTTAAGACAAATAATGGATTCAGGTAATGGCGGTTTGTTTACGTTTTGGGCGTCGTCGCGTTGTCGTTCGATGTTCTGTTGAATTTGATGTTTTGATTCAAACCTTATTAATGGAAATGGGAAATTTAGATGTAATCATTGGAGAAATAATGAAAAAATATAGATAATCTATTTAATTAAGTTTTAAGATAAATGATGATAAGTAATGTCGCGAATTTTTTTCGATGACTAGTTAGGGACGGGTTTAGGCCAGACGTATATGGGGCAATAGATTTACCAAAAAACGGAAAGTTCCCACTTCCCAGCCCGTACACACTAGTACGGAAGAACTATGGTGATAAGTTTACAATTTTATTAGAAAAATAAACATGCTCTCATTGCTACACAATTATTTACATGAGATATTCGGTTTGGCGGTCCTCAGACCCTACTTAATACCACGTCTTGCTAGATTTATGGACTTTAGTAAAGAGAGAGAGATTGTGTTGTTGTTATTGTATTGAGCCAACACTTCTTGTTAGCACGGGCCTTTCCCTTGTTCGGCCCGTATATTGTGTTGTTGTTGAAAGATTAAGCCAGCCTTGCGCTGGCACGGGCTCTTGCTCCTAGAGTATGCGACAAACTCAACCAATTAATAAAGAAAAAGGCACAACTTTAATGAGATGGTTTCCAATGCAGAAAAATGAGTGAAATAATAAATTGACCCAAAACATTTTGTGAAAGTTAGAACCATCGCATTTCTGCCGCCACTGGTTGAGAATGGAGGGAAAGCAAGACCTTGAGGTGGCGTTCTTTATCGTAGAAAAATTGTGCACTAATTTTTTCGTGACAAATACTCCGGCCGATGTAGTAGTATTAGGGCTGTTGCCTTGTATAATAAGGCGCCCTATGAGGTAATGTTAGACTTGCGATAATCTTCGCTAAGTCGGTTGGTTATGCACTCCCATATTCATTGGAGTGTCTTGGCGTTTGTAGATCACTTACGAAGTCGGTATTATCTTGTTTGGTTATGACGACGATGTGTTAAACTCATGATGATTCGGCAATGATGTGAGGTTCTAGTAGAAACCACGAAGTACAAAAAATACTTATATTCTCTGAGATTACACGGTGAAGATCAAGTAGGATTGTACAGGTCTTCTAATGACGATAGCAGGATCGCTTCTGCCAATGATGATGGCTAATTCTATTCTGTTCTCTTCTACATGATAAAGCTTAGGTAAAGAGGTACAGGTCTGCCAATGATGATGGCTAACTCTATTCTGTTCTGTTCTACATGATAAAGCTTAGGTAAAGAGGTGCAGGTCTGCCATTGATGATGGCTAACTCTATTCTGTTCTGTTCTACATGATAAAGCTTAGGTAAAGAGGTGCAGGTCTGCCAATGATGATGGCTAACTCTATTCTGTCTACCATCTTGATTACAAATCATAAAGGAAGCAGACAGTAGTTCGAACATACAATCAGATGACAAAGTTACTAATCACGTAGGCCATTTGAATTATAGGTCGCGGTAGTTGTCTCAAGGAGGGAGCTTGGACTAATGTTTCAAAACAAATGAATGAACACAGGTGATGGCACGTCATCTTAGCCTACATACTTTATCGTCTCTGGTCTGATCACATTCCTGCAAACAATCTGGTTGACCTCTTTAGTTTTAGTCTTTTATATATATGGAATAACATTCCATATTTTTATTATGTAATCACTTACATAAAAGCTCGGTCAGCTACCAAAACCAACTACTGAATATTACTGAAACTTGACTTGCATTTGACTTATAGGAGTGTGATACAGACACTATGTGAATATATATAGATAAATAGAAAATATTTATAAGTAAAAAAAAAAAAATCATGGTGTACACAAATACAGATTCAAGTAATAAGATATAAAACATAATGATATTGGTAAATAATAGTGATCACGTGATATATACTGATACAGTTTTTCACTTCATCTCATTAAGATACATATGCTACAGAAAATACTAATGTATTCTGATAACATGATAAAAATCATATTTTAACTGATAAAAATTTCATTTATGAATTGATAAAATTATTAGTGTTTATGCTGATTGATTTGTTGATTTGTTCCGATACGTAATACAAACCCTCGGTCCTTTAACAATAGGAAGGTAACTAGCGGCAGCTGGGACGGTCGTAAGCTTCGAACAAGGGGAGAACGGTAGTTAACTGCTTGTCCGATCGTGCGCGCGAGGTGAAGAATCACTTTTGCTTTCGGCCGCGGGTGTGAAGGACGTGTTCGTCATCGCTCTCTGCCCGCTTCATCGTCGTATGCTTTGTTTATATTGTGTTTTCTACTAATGGTTTGGTTTGACTTGAAAATGAAACTGTAAGTACACTGTTTTCATTTTCATTACTTAATTATGAATCAACATGGAGCAATCGCCGTAGAGACGGCGATTTCCGCTCTTTTCATGAATTGAACCCTTGAATTATGTCTCGGTGCCGAGGGCGGGCGCACTCGCGCCGAGTCATGTATTTTGGGCGAAAGTGTGTAATTGAAAGATGTAAGTACTCTTTTTCATTATATTTTTGCCCTGTGCGTTCGTTGCCGAGAGCTTGATTGCGCTCGGCAAGAGCCTCTTATTTTGTATGAATAGAATGCAATGAAAGTGGATTCG
This sequence comes from Macrobrachium nipponense, assembly GCF_015104395.2. Taxonomy (NCBI): domain Eukaryota; kingdom Metazoa; phylum Arthropoda; class Malacostraca; order Decapoda; family Palaemonidae; genus Macrobrachium; species Macrobrachium nipponense. The sequence goes on from NC_087220.1 coordinate 3,613,039, forward strand.
CAATGCAGTTTTCTTTTCATTTTCATTTATTAATTGCATCAAATTTAATTTTGGATCAATTTCCGCTCTTACCCGGGAATTAATCCTTACGATTTATTGCTGTGAAAGTGAAAATAGCAAGTGCAGTATTGTTCATTTTCATATATATTTATGATAGCATCATATTATTATGGATCAAGTTTCCGCTCTTACCGGGAATTGATTTTTCCCTCTTTAAGTTCTATGAAGTGAATCGCAAGTGCAGTATTCTGTTTTTTCATTTTCATATTACTTTTCACTGCTGTGCGGGGCTAGGGAAGCGAAGTCTGCCAGGAAGTCGTCGGAAAGCTCTCCCGCGACTCCCTTGGTATCCGATTCTTCGTCTTCTTTCCTGCCCCCCCCACGCTCAGCTTCCTCGTATTTTGTTTTTGGGGTCTCCTTCCGTTCGGGGTCGGGGCATGTCTCCCCTCCCGTGCGTGAGGGAACCCCTCTTACTAATCTGTCTGTGCTACCGCAGGTGCTACATCCGTGGGAGACGACCTTGGACAGGTATGGACCACTGCGGCTGCAGGGCGTGCCTAGCATCCTACGATCTGCTGCAGAGTCTAGCGAGGTCTGGGGCGGTGACCTTGGAGTGGTCTCCACTACAACCTTCACGGCCGCTTATGCTGCTTCCCCCCGCTGGTCTACACTCCCCATGCTGTGTCGGTGACGCCGTCTGCCCGCTCTTCTAGGGCCGGTCGCCGCCGTACCGAGGAGGGGGTATGCCGCCGCCGCCTGTGTTTTCTTCGTGTTGCCAGCCCCAGACTTCCGCTGTTCCAGCAGCTCGCCCTGGACGGCCGCCAGTACCAGCTTCCCGCTGGCTGCCGATGATTCTACGAGGCGAGGGATGGGCCTGCCGTACCTGTCGCTGATGTGGTTCCCGCTACTGGCTTGGCTGTCCCTTCTGTGTTTACGCTGCCGCTGTTCCTGCCCTCCTAGTGGTTGCATTCCTGTCGCTCCTGGTTCCTTGCGCCTGTTCATGTGGCCTGCCATGGTGTGTCTTCCTTCCCCAGTCCCAGGTCCTTCCGGACAGGTGCAGTCGGGCCGTGTTGCTTCGGCAATAGGCCCGACTCCGGCCTGTATGGAGGACCTGACGACTGTCTGCGTGAGCTGACGAAGAAGAGGAAGGTGTCATCTTCGTCTGTTGCTGCTCTTCCCCTTCGACTTCTAAGGCCCATAAGCCGAAGAAGAAAGGAAGGCTGCCTCCCCCCCCCTAAGAAGTCTCCTCGGGAACTTCTAAGGGCCCGTCCCACCTCGGTGGGACGGGGGGTTCGCCTTCTGCTGGTCCTCCTGCTCTCCTTCGGGAGTGGGGCCCGTCTCCCCTTCCGTAAGGAAGAGATAGACGGGGACCAGAGGAGTATCGGTTAGCTCTGGTACTTCCTCGCCTGGTGCTAGCGGCGATGCCGCTACGCCAGGTTCCGGCTCGGTCTCTCGTTCGCGGGAGATCCCGAGTGTACGCTCTCCCGGTCCCCGGGAGGGGACCGTGGGCAGCCAAAGTTTCGGCGCCAGAGTTCGCTCGGCGCCAAGACCACGGCACGGAGCAGAAGGCTGGCGAGAACCGCTCAGGTGACTCTCGCCAGGCCAGCGGCCGCTCTCGCAGCGACCAGCTGGTAACCGGGTTTTGTTATTCCCCCTAAGAAGACTCCTTCGGGAACTTCGAAGGGCTCGTCACATTCCGGTGTGACGGGGGGGTTCTTCTGCTGGTCCTCCTGTTTCCTTCGGGAACGGGGCCCGTCTCCCCTTCTGAGAAGAAGAAGAAGACGGGGACCAAGGGTGTGCTGGCTAGCGCTGGTACACCCTCGCCTGGTCTTGGCAGCTCTGCTGCTAAGCCAGGTACCGGCTCGGTTTCTCGTCCGCGAGAAGTTCCGAGTGTACGATCTCCTTCGGGTGACCGTGCAGCCAAAGTTAAGACGTCTGAGTTCGCTCAGCGTTCATGGACCGAGGCACGGAGCAGAAGACTGTCGAGAGCCGCTCAGGTGACTCTCGCCAGGCCAGCGGCCGCTCTCGCAGCGACCAGCCGGTACCTTCTGGGTGGACGTGGACTGGTCTCTGACCGGCCACGGGTTGAGGCTGGGAAGAGGTCCCCCAGGTCCCCTCGACCGACGGTACCCAGCCTCGGCTGTACCAGCGGTTTGACGTGCCGCGAGGACGCTCACCGGTCTCACGGCGAAAGCGAGCTCTGCAGGTCACCTGACCGCCGCTCCCACAGGGACCGGGCGGATACGGTGACCAGCAGCAGCTCGTCTGACGCACGGGACCGGGGTCGACGTGCTCAGTCGAGCCGCTCGCCACAGGTGAGCGGCACGGCCAAGGCCTGCAGATCGATCCCCACCGCGGGTTGGTGATCGGCTGCAGCCCCCCACGTACGCTGTCCTGCCAGCGAGCGGGGGGGGGGAGCGTCCAGGTCTGTCTCTCCACTACCTTCAACTTCCTCGGGCTACACCGGAAGAGCGAGGTAGCTAGGAGTGATCGTGAAGAGGTGCGCCGCTCACGATCCCGTCACGACGCCGCACGTGCCACGTATGGTCTTAGGACCAACCAGGACGTACGCGCAAGTGATTGGAGGCGACCGTCAGGGGGAGAGGGGGTAGCGTCAGTTCTGTCTCTCCGATAGCTTCAACTTCCTCGGCATACGCCAGGAGAGCGAGGTATATAGGAGTGATCGTGAGAGATGCGCCGCTCACGATCCCGTCACGACACCGCACGTGCCAGGTTGGTCTTAGGACCAACCAGGACGTACGCGCAAGTGATTGGAGGCAACCGTCAGGGATCTGTTGCTGGTCCTTCTTCTGAAGGAGGAGGGTCCTGGGAGCTGCTCTTGTTGGAGGGACTGGACGGTCCTACTCCTCAAGACGCTGTAACTTCCGAGATTCAGAGTAACTTTACCCAGGTTATTGCACTGATTCGTCAGCACAACGACCGGGGGGAAGGATCGCCGCTCCCACCAGCAGAGCCCATGTCTCTGCTCGAGTCGTTTTGGGGCCCGAGAGGGAACCCAAACCGACGGTGGGTATGCCGCGATCGGAGCTTTGCCGATTCTGTCTTGAACCAGAGTCTCTCGTCTCCGGACAAGAAGGCTCTCTCAGTTCTGGCCGGTCGATCAAGCTACTTCCACCTCCTCTACTGCGACAGCGGCGTTTCTACGTGTCTTCGGACACCGTATTTTTAAATACTCCTTCGGTCCTCCTGAGAGGTTTCGACCTCGACGAGGACTGGAATGAGTCGGAGGACGGTATCGGCTCTCTCCTGTCAGGTGTCGATCAGCCCCACCCAGACGACGTTCACAGTGGCGGCAGACCCTTACCTACAGTGAGAGTTTCGTAACCCTCCTCGGGAAAACGTTTTCTCCTGACATACGTTTTCCCAGACTCTGAGAGGCCATCGCCGCAAGGCGATGGCTGCTCCTACTCTTCTCCAACTGCTAGTTCCACTGGGAAGGCGAGCGAGTATCCAATTCCTCCCCCATTCCCTCTCTCCTTATGGCTACGAGGGAAAGGGGAAGGATCCTACAGAGATTTCTCTGTAGGATCCCACGTTGGGGACTGCGCTACCAGGGGTGACCTTCGGGTCCTACCTGACGTAAGCCCCGGTCGTTGAGGAGGGATCCTGCCCCATTCTCGATTTCTACGGGAATCGAGAGGACCACCAGCCGATATCGTTTGACGAATTCGGTGGGGGTTTCGCAGACTGCTTAGAATTCTACGGAATTTCTAGCGCATCAGAGTGTTAGAGTTTCTTACGATCTCCAAACACTTAGGCGAGACCACGGTCCAAATTGAGCGAGACGAGAATCCCCGATATGTTACACGATAATCGGGAACCTCGCCTATGCTCGAATTCCTGGAATTTCTAGCATTAGGAAGAAGACTGCTGCTGAAAGAAGACTATCTCACAGTAGGCGACCAACCTGGAATAGAGAAGAACGGACGGGGAATATCCAGTTTGGCTGGAACTATCGTCTTAGTATTCTGTTCACCATTGAAGCTTTCCTTCGAGGAAGACTTCTCCTTCACTCTCTTTAATAGAGAACGAAGGTGGTCGATCTCCAATCCTTATTTGTTTTCTTGAAGGAAAGAATTTAGGATGGAGATCGTTGTTCAGAATCCTACAAATATACTACGTATATTAACCTCGCGACATGATTCTGCTAAGCAGTTGAATGGTCCGAGGGTAGGCGCATATCCTGGTTATTCTACGGATTGCGACTTAGACGAAAAGTATTCTAATTGAACTGCAACCCGGGTTGCCTGCAACCTCCCAGGAGTTTCCAGTTTCAATTTTGTATACTTAGGTGTTGTCACAACAACACCATTTAAGCTTTTATATTTACCGAAATTCGTTTCGCTTAAATATAATTGCTCGAGCATATCTTTTTATGCTCCGGTGGTTCTAGCCGAACGCATTCCTTCGTGGAAAGGATTACTTGGAACTCAGGATGACGAGTCAGCGACAGCTACTGCGTATTGAATTGCCCGAGGCATTTCAGTATCAGCTGCCGCTTTGAGATAGACGGTTGTTTATGTCTTTCTCACCTGCTTTGATTGAATAACAACCGTATCTCTGCCCAACAATCACGGACTTAAGTCTCTGATTAACGGGGATTCTCGCATACATGAATGACCATCTACTGCTGTGAAACGCTAGTATTCATCGTCTTCGGTATTGCGAGAATTTTAAACAGAGATATCTATTCGACTCTCATCTTTCTGTTTACCGCACGGTAACAGAATTCTGTAATAGTCTCTTGCTGCATCGTATTCCCGATAATGCGAATGATTTTTGCGGAATCTGAGTTTGTCCTCAAAATATCTTGTATTCGGAGGTGTACAATTGTTCATTGTTCACCCCGGATTAGCAGATGTATTGAAAGACATCGCCTACTCCCACACCTGCCAGCTCTACTTCCAAACGTTCAGCCCATGAGAAGCAGTTCTTCAAGCGGCTCTCCCCTGTGTTTCATTACTGAAGAACGCCCCGCCCCCCCTTTTCATTGCACAACGGACAGCAATGAAATGGCGGTTAGCGTTTTCAGTCATTTGTAAGCACAGGTTTAGAATCTTGAGATTCCTTCTCTCGATTCAGCTGGAACAACACAACAAAAAAAGTACAAAAGAAAATAAAAAGTACGCAAAGAAAAAGGAATTAAAAAAAAAAAAAAAAAAAAAAAAAGAAAAAAAAAAAAAAATAAGATAAAACAATAAGGGAAAAAAAGAAATATAAAACAATTAAAAGACAAAATACGATAATAGTACAGAGAAAGTAGAAAGTAAAAAAAAAAACAACATAAGCAATAAGATAAAAAGAAATTAAGACGTAGGTTGCATTCATTGCCTACCTTCGTCTTCAACGTCACATAGTGTTGTTTCTCCTTAAGCTGAGATTCAACGTCTATGAGATTTTCTTGCCATCAGGGACCTCGGTCTTTTGAAGGCAATTGACTTTCGCCTTTTGAGCTTATGCATTAAGAGAATCATCGCCGCGCCGTCCGGCATCGGTGACTAACAAATATTTTATTTGTTTGGTCTCTCAGCATAACTTTAAAGGGCGAAGGTCACGTGACTTACCGGATGCTGGACAACTTGCCTCTACTGATTCCGAACCAGTCAGTCGGCAGCTGTCAGAGCGCCGAGTCAGTTACGAACTATGCTGTGGACTTAGTTCGGTTGTTCCAGAGCAATCATTACTTCGTCTTAATAGCTTGTCAGTATGAGTACTGTACATAACCAAAGTCGAGAAGAGGGATAGGTCATACGACTATTCCCTTCTTTTCGTCTTAGGTAACTGCATGACTTCTCTTGAGAAGTCAAGCACAAAGGGATGGGGATTTGTGACGCTCGATTTCGTACCGATCTTCGTAGCGAAGACTCAGAACCCTTCGGTAACTGACGATTGGTTCGAGTCCTTCACAATACCCTCCCTAATGGACTTCACCGCCTCCGATACGAAGGCTATGCTGCTTTGTCCTGTGAAGGTGCGACGGAGCTGTCTGAAGAAAATCGACACCCAGGATGAGTGTGGACGCCTCTTCATCATTCTCTGGCGTTCCGCAAGAACTTTTCCGTGGCGCAGGTAATGAAGGCAGGCGCCTGGTCCAACCGGACCGCATGCACCTCCTTCTACCTTCAGGATATTGCCCACAGTTCCTTGGATCTTTTTCCTTGGGAACCGTGGTGGTTGCTCAACACGTTGTGTAGTTAACCCAGACCCTCGCAGGCTGAACAGCATCGAGTCCTGGTGTGACCGTAAGAATGGATGAGGAATGAGAGTGTGACTGGCTCCTCTTCCCATCTTTTTCTTCCTCTACCTTTGGGTAGAGGGACACGGTCGTCACCCTGCTGGGTAAGGACGAGATGCAGGTGAGCTACTCAATAGAGCACCATCCTATCCCTTTCAGTAGGGATAGGAGTAAATATCCACCACTTCCTCCAACAAGGGGGAGGAAGTGGATGCCAAATTGAGACAAACCCATCATTTTATGATTGTCTCTTGCAAACAGGAACAAGTTCTTGCTTGCTGGTACGAAGAGATACGCTTGCCTCTCTCTTAGTACTTGGCCCAGAGGTCTGACCATTGATCCTGCGGTGCACACCCCGATCAATCGGACAGAGGTTTGGATCCCTCCCTTGCTCTTACGACCAGGGAGGCACTCCAGGGTTGGACGAACACCAGTCTGTTCACCAAAAAGACTCAGATTCCTCCCACCAAGAAGTGAGTCTTCCTATTGTTAAAGGACCGATGGTTTGTATTACGTATCGGAACAAATGACAATTTGTCGAAAATTGCATTTTTCCTAACTATACAAACTGAGGTCCTTTACATATAGTCCCACCTCATGCCACCCCTCACTCTGCAACTTTTTGCATGGGCCTAAAGCAAAAGTGATTCTTCACCTCTCAGGCGCGCGGGCGCGCGCACGATCGGACAAGCAGTTAACTACCGTTCTCCCCTTGTTCGAAGCTTACGACCGTCCCAGCTGCCGCTAGTTACCTTCCTATTGTTAAAGGACCTCAGGTTTGTATAGTTAGGAAAAATGCAATTTTCGACAAATTGTCATTTTTATGCTAACTGTTATATATCTGCAGTAGTTGGTAAGATAAAAGGTAACAGATTGATTATAGGCTACCTGATTTATTGATACATATGTATATGGATTCATATAATTATGATTAATATATGTGCACTTTAAATAGATTCCTATTGCGTACACGCAAAGATATATTTCGATTCTGTTATTTATGATCATTTATATATAGGATACATGATACTTTATATATAGGATACATGACCGAGGTTATACTACTACACATTTAACTAGCATTCGAACAACTTTTCGTCCATTACACAGTTCTAGACAACCACCTATAGCCAAATGAAATGGCCAATTCCAAATGGTTAAAAAATGGGGAAAATTTGCCTGGGCGGGGTCCAACGTTCTATTTTTGCGCTCATACTTGTTTTCTCTGCATCCTAAGCCACACGAATACGTTGCGAGATGAATAAAATCACCCCCAGCACGAGTCCTTCGCCAGCAACATAGAGTTGAGTATCCTTCTGGTCGTAATTGTCGGAACCCTTTTGTAGTCGATTTCCGACAGCCGCCGGAGCGTTCCGCATTAAAACGAGATTAACGACGGGATACGGTGTCGGTCGAAGAAGTCCATGATGGTGCTTATTCCTTTCACATTGTAGGCGGTTGTTACTCAACTGCCATCGTCCGCAGCGACGAACGATTTTTTGAAGTTGCGATGTGAAACTCTCGTACTGCAGGATACTGTAACCAGGTTCCATTAATCAGCCTGCAAGTGAAATTATACTTGTCACAAGGGCAAAGTAAATTCAGAACATCAAATACGGGAGGGAGAAAGCCATTTAAAACCAGACTTAACCCACATGAATTCGCTGATATTTTATGGAATTCAAAAGAGTCAGCTGTACAAACTTTTTTATCCATGGCATTAACAATGAGTGAACCTATCCAGGTCTATGATGACTGTAAAAATATCCATAATTATAAAAAATAAACATATCAATACGAATCCCAAAGAAAATTTGATATTACTGGTAGTAAGTTACTAGACAAAGAAGTGGAAAATGGAGCTGTTTTTTAAGATTGCCAGGCAACATAAGAGTCAAAGAGAATATTAATCATGATTCTGTATTTCTCTATGCTAACTGAAATTAAGTTGTGACAAAATCCGATCCTATGTGCCCCTAACAAAAGTTTCATATTCAATTTTCTCGCGCGCATCCTCTGAGGTTAATTTTTAAACTTTATTAATAGGCAGGCGATGCAACGAAAGAACCCACTATGTAACTAATTTCTATATAAACTTTGGGTTTTCCAAGAAAATGTGACATTTTCCCATGAATGTGATTTACTTGAATTGTCATAGGCTAATGTTGCAAGTAAATTTTTCATATCCATGACTTGATACTTCTAAATGTCCGTTTACCAATGTCATAAGCTGAATTATTGACTCTAATTGTCTATGAGGTTCAGAAAAAATTTAATTCATTTTGTTGTTATAGAAATTCCATTTGCTTATTTTGTAAATTAATTTTAAAACGATTGCAATTCCACACGGATAAGAATAGGTTATGGCTATGTATGTCATCATGACCCATGAACCACATGTGAAGTTCATGAGCTAAGCATTCCTCTCTCCAGTCAACCTGCTTCGCAAGCGGTTTATTGAGGTTAAAAAGAACAATGATGAGTCGGCAGACGCGCCATGCACCTTCAGAACTGATGACGTCGTCCTGGCAGGAGATTGCTCTCAGCCAGTTAAGAGTTACGTTACTTGCTGTAAAAATACGACTTTAGTTTAAATTTTTTGTTTTTTAATACTCGACCCACACGAGAAGAATGTCTGAAAAAAAAACAGTACCAAAATTGAACAATATATTAGTTTCATGTTGGAAATCTTCATGATTGTAAATAAATGTAATTATGTTAAATTAGATATTCCTTATTCAAACAAATGAAAAGGGTTTCCATACAAATTTTATATATACTATTTGCCCTGTATAAGATTATTCGCATAGATATACATTTTCACTTCTAGACTTCCTGACTTTAAAATCTCTTTTATTCATTTATTATTTATTTATTTATTTATTTATTTTTTTTTTTCATTGACTACGAATATAAATCACCGGGACAGACAATATGTCAGTAGGTTTTGATATGTGTTTGAAATTTTAGCTTATTTGTCATTACTAAAGCGTTAAGTTAGAGTTCAAATCTTTACGCATATACTATATTTGGATATTTAATTAACCTATGGTTACGTTTTTGCTTATTGATTTTATCGTGATTCCTTTTTTGTTATAATTTGTAACCCTTCCGACTTCTTACGGAGCGTATTATATCGACTCCACTTGTATCCATATTTATTTTATTTTTTATATTTATTTATATATTTTTGTTATATATATTTGATAAATTAATGGTTGGCTTGAATATGTGGAAAAGTGTTCTAGCGGCGTACCGTATAAGGCTACTTGCGGTATCAATTCTATAGATACAAGATATGAATGATAAAGGTATTTAAAACCGTGAGAACCGCTATAATCCAGTTCTGATCCAATATCACGAGTTGTAACTCGTAAGACATTGACACTTCCTATTTATCTCTTATTCTACCAAACCGATTGACTCTGGGTGATAAAATATATTATTGGTTTTCTTAATGGAAAGGAATTCACACAACGAGTTAAGGAGATTATTGATTTACACCACCTGAGTCAGATTATCATGTGTTGAATTCCATTTTTACTGATTTAGCACTCATAAATATTCCTAGCGCACTCAATTGCGGTGTTTGTTTTTAGTGCTATTAATTCTATATAACGTGTCAAGGAACTATTAACACTAAGAAGTGTTTATTTCCTCTGTCAGACTCGTAATTCTGTTAATAATTCTACGTATATTCTTTCAAGGATTGATTTGGCACAGGATAGGCCCCTAAACTGACGGTGTCTTAGTGTATCCCTTGTTTTCATGACACGTGTTACAATTACTAGTTATGTGCTTTTTATATCTGTAAGCATTGTAGGCCAGTAAAACAGTGATTTGGCTTTCTGTGACATAATAGAGAACCCTGGATGACGAAATGCAACCAGTTTAGGACGATTGGTATGAAAGAGATTATTACTACTACCTGGTCGTTAGTCATCTGCTGTGTTCTTCGGGTTTTCCTCGTCACGGACCTACATATAATATTACATTTGATTACATAATTCTGGTACACATACTTGAAATATACTTTTGCCTTAGGGTTTCCGTTCGAAGTATTTATTGTTTTGCTTAGCTGCGGACCCTTGTTTCCGTTCGAAGTGTTTATTGTTTTGCTTATTGCTGTTGACCCTGTTTCCGTTCGAAATGTTTATTGTTTTGCTTATTGCTGTTGACTCTTGCTTTGTTCAGTTTGTAACAGTTCTGCGCTCCAACCCAGATATTCAATGCTCGCAATCTCTTGGGTTAATGAATTTTCTCGTTTAGATACGGTTTTAACAATAGGCACGGATATTTCTATATCTTTTAGTCCAATTAATGGTTCTTTGCAGTATGGTGCGGGATTGCGGGATAATTCGTCAGCTATGATAATTGCTTTCCCAGTTAGATATCTTAACTTGGCTCCAAAGACCTGAATGATCATATGTCAACGAGTTCCTTTGGGACTGTGATTAAAGCCTTTGAAAAAACTCGGTAAGTGACATGGTCAGTAAGGATTTTAACAGGATAGCCGTAGATTATGAACTTAAAATGTACTAGTGAGTTAACGATACCTAGCCCTTCCTTGCCTATTACTGCATATTTACTTTCAGAGGGCTTTAGTTTACATGAATAAAAAGCTATAGGGAAGAACTGTTTATCATATTGCTGAAGTAGTATCCCTCTTACCCCTTGGTCTTAGGCGTCTGTTGCAATAAAAAAAAATTCCTTATTTAAATCAGGGATTTTTAAGTTAGGTGAGCTGCATTATTCCGCTTTTAAGATATCGAACGCCTGTTGATGCTTTTTAGACCATAATAAATCTACGCTCTTCTTCGTAAGATCTGTTAAAGGAGCTGCTATGATTGAAGAGTTACATATTTACATACGATTGTAATACCCACTACAGCGCAAAAGTGTTGTATCCCCCTTTTTATGTTAATAGGTACCGGAAGTTATGAATAGCCGACACCTTACCATGGACTACTTTAAGACCTTGACTAGACACATAAAACCTAGATAAACATGTTCGGTTTTTTAAAACTCACATTTAGATATTTTACTCTGAGATTATTTGTCTTTGTCTCTGTAGCACTAGCTCTAGTTTATGTGAATGTACTTCTAAGGTATTAGAAAAGATTACAAGATCATCCATATAGGCATGTAGGTTATCCCCTAAAAGTCTCCAAACACTATATTATAATTGGGGCGCAACGTAAGCCGGAGGCATACGTAAAAATTGATAATGTCCCCTGAGTGTGCTGAAAACGGTGTATGAGGTACAATCACTTAGGTAATGGTATCTGGTAAAAGCTTTTAAGTAAGTCCAAGCTGGTGAAAAATATATTCTAACCTAACAGAGATAAGATGTCGTCGGTACATGGCACTGGAAACTATCGGGAGTCGTTTCCTTGTTTAAGTGACAGAAATCTACGCAGATACGCCAAGTCCGATCTTTTATGGCATGACGTTTGAGGGAAAAATTATATGGGCTTATTTTATTTCCTAATGACTCCTATTACTAACATTTTTCAACTTCGTCATTTATCTCTATTTTGAAATTTCATTGGGAGTCTATGCGAAGGTACAGTCGGCCACACATATAAGTAAACACATTTCAGCCACAAGGGCTGGATGTGATTTGGTAACACTGGAACTGTGCCTCCAGACGCACAATGAAACCCGCCCCTCCACCGTGGCCACCGCCCTCCACACTTCTTCCCTCAACATTTTTCACTCCATCCTTTCAAGCACACGTTTATAACTTCTGCTCCTTCTCTCTAATTTCTCCTTTAAGGAAAATAATATAACTGAATCTATTCTGTAGGTTTATTTTCTCATCATGGAGGCGAGAAAACCCGACTGTTCAACTTTTGTCGTAATAATATTATTACTTGCTGTTACCGACAGAAGAATTAACTCGGTTTTCGTGGCGCTATCATGTAATAATGGGATTTAGCTATCAACCAATAAAAGCCTTGTCTATCAAATAACAGCATACCTACAACTCTTTAATTATAATTGTAATATCAGCAGCCACATTCCAAATTCTTATAATTACAAAGACAACTAGCATCAGATCGTGTAGGGCCTTACGTAACTCAAATTAGGCATGAAGAAATAAAGAAGGCATAAGTTGAGGAGAGAAAGACCTCCATAGGCCTAGAAGACACTGAAGGAGGAGAAACAAAGAGACAGTTATAAGAGAGATGATAACAGCAAGAAGGAAGCAGACGGAAAGGAGACAGTGTAATAGAGCTGAGAGTGTGGCTGGTGTCAGAAGGGGCGACATTAACCTCTTAAGTATAATGGGGCCATAGGTCTTGACTTGTCATAGGGGTTATTATGGGAGTCGATTCTTCCTTATGGTTGGACGTTTGTTTGGTCACAACCGACTATCATTGGATCACATCCGACATTGGGTCAAATTCTCGTATTTTTGTGCATGATTTTAACTGCTCGGCATACGTCTACATTTATCGATGGCAAGCATGTGCGTTTTTGTTTGTTTGTGTTCGTTCTGCAGGTGTGAATTCCAACGTTAAGAATGTATCAAGTAATAATGAGATTATACCTTCCTATATATATATATATATATATATATATATATATATATATATATATATATATATATATATATATATATATATATATATATATAATTTGATGTCCAAAGCTGATATTAGTAACATTTTAACGTATACGTAATTAAGGGACAAATAGGTATTACAGTACCATATTAAGGATACACAAAAGATTGAAAAATAACCATTTATTATAAAATATGTATCAGTATTTAGTCCATCCACCATCGTTGGCGATGACATCTTGTAGTCTCGTGGGGGCGGAGGCTACATGATTGTAGACGATTTGTTGATTTTTTTCTGAATATCTCCCATTCGGACATGGTGTGCTGGAGGAGCTGCCTTGATGATCGCTCTTGACCTGGGATCCAAGAGTTGACGATGGTCCCCCAGCATTTTTCCAAGGGATTCATATCACACCCCTTACTTGGCCAGTCCAGCAGGTCAATGTCTCGTTGCTCCTCAAACCATCGCCTAACTATCCTGGCTGTGTGAATGGGACAGTTGTCCTGCAAAACAAACATCATATATATAGTATATATTAATTATTTTTTACAAGAAGCGTCAAATTGTGAAGGGTGAGCTGGATATAGTCTTTAATTTAAGTTTCTCCCTGTTTAGATCTCTCCTTTCCCCTGGTTTGAAAAGCTGAGAGATATTCCACCTTCGACCCCTCCCAAACAGCTCGAAGCCATAAGCCACGTGCAGTTGAAGTCTATCGTGGAGAGGAAGAAGATGGAATTTCGCTTAGCTTTTCAAACAAGGAGGGAGGAGAGATTTGAACTGGGAGACGGAACCTTACGTTAAAGATTATGTCCAGCTCACCCTTCTGACAAATGACACCTCATATGATACTTGCATCACTATCATATAATATTAGTATATATATATATATATATATTATTATATATATTATAATATATATAAGATATGTATATAATCTATATATTATAGATATATATATTAAGTATATATATATATAATATCTATATATATATATTATATATATAATATACTATATATATATATACTATATATATATATTATAATCTATATATATATATATATATATATATTATATCTATATATATATATTCTATATATTTATAATAATAAGAATCTATATATTAATATATAATCTATAATATATATATATAATCTAGATTACTATATATGATAGATATTCTATATTTATATACAGAAGTATCTATATTATATATTAGATTACAATATAACATATCTATCTATAGAGTATATATATATAATATAATATATATATATATTATATATAATATTATATATATTATATATATATATCTATCTAGATATATATAGGATATCTACAGTATATTAATATATTATATAGATAATATATAGATAATATAAGATATATATATATATAATATATAATTATAAGATATAATATATATATATATATATATAATAGATATAATATATTATATATATTATAGATCTAATCCATATATATATCTATATATAGATATATTTAGATATATATATATATATATAATATAATATATAATATATATTATATATTCTATATAGAATATATAGATACTATATAGATAAATATTTCTAGATATATCTATGATATTGGATATATATACATATATAAAGAAAAAATGAATATATATATATCTATATGAATTATACTATATATATATATATATATATAGATATAGATATATATATATATATATATATATATATATATAGATATATATATCATATATATATATATATATATATATAATATATATAATAGATAGATATATATATATATATATATATATATATATATATATATATATATATATATATCTATATAGAGTATGATATATATATATATATAAGTATATATATATATAATATATATATATATATATATATATATATATATATATAGATTATATATATGTATATATATATAGATATATATATATATATATATATATATATATATATATATATATATATATGTGTGTGTGTTAACAGGATATTCATCTCGTTATTTATTTGGTAAACATGGAACCCCAAGCGTCAGGCAAACCAATACACACATCCCCTCTCTCTCTCTCTCTCTCTCTCCAAGCGACCAACGGCTCGCGACCCCTCTCTCTCTCTCTCGGCAACTCCTCTCTCTCTCGCAGTCTCTCTCTCTCTCCACCTCTTTCTCTCCATTCTGACAGGTAATCAAAATGAGAGTCAAGTTATATAAAAAATAACTATTTATTTAACAATGGAAAGATAATAAATCAAGTCTTACTGACTAACTTAACTCAGTTAACCCCCCAACATTAAAATGTCTAAAACAGTAATTTGTCACACCAATTGTCTCTCCCATCTGGGACTCTCTGTCCCCCTAAGACTCTCGGTCCCCCCCTTGCCAGAATCGTCTGTTTCAAAGACACGAGAAACACACTTGTTAGCACACATAAGTTTAAAGACAAAGTTAAAGATTAAACTTTCTTACAATATGTAACAAGCCATTCCTTTTGGCTAAAGTAATTCAAGACTCACCTATCTAGCCGGACTATCTCACTCACTGTTCAAAAAACACTTTGGCATCCGCCATCGTGGCTTTGCCTTCCTCCCTCGGATCTCTGTGCAAGTGATACCATCAAGAATAGAAGAGGCGCACACGCACATATGAATGCACACTTCACTAACGCCTCATATTACTGGCTACAACCAGTTTCCCAAAGGCACTTTGAAAAGACCCATGAACTCACATAACTACAGGACGAACATTGACTCGCCTAACTATGCAGTTTTCATATCACGCCACCCAGGAATAATTTATCAGCTTTTCTTGGGTCGTTGCTTCGGCTCTGTTCTCCACATTCTAAGAAGGTCACAGCACATCACATTATGCTATTAAATATATCATTAATTATAATCCCTACCACAATTATATATATATATATATATATATATATATATATATATATATATATATATATATATATATATATATATATATATATATATATATATATATATATAGTATATATATATATATATATATATATATAATATATATATGTTGAGGGAAGATGTGTGGAGGGCAGTGGGCACGGTGGAGGGGCGGGTTTCATCGTGCGTCTGGAGGCACAGTTCCAGTGTTACCAGATCACATCCAGCCCTTGTGGTTGAAATGTGTTTACTTATATGTGTGGCCGACTGTACCCCTTACCAAAGATAGAGGAATTGTTATCTGTTGTTGGTAAAGGAAAGTTTTTTCCAAAATTGATTGAAAGAATGCTTATCTTCACATACCTGTTGATGAGAAAAGTCAAGAGTACTTAGTAATTAATACTCATAAAGGATTGTTTAAATATAAGCTTACCTTTTGGCTTGTCCTCATCTCCTGGTATTTTCCAAAGGTTTATTTCTCAACTGTTGGCAAACGTGGAGGGTGTAGCTGCTTATTTAGATGATATTATTGTAAGTGGTGCTACCAAAAAGGAGCATGATCATCAATTAAAAAAAGTTTTGGAGCTTTTGCAAGCACATAATGTACAAATAAATAAAACTAAGACTGTTTTGGAGGCTGAATCTATTGAATATTTAGGATACCACATCTTAAGTGAAGGAGTCAAGCCATCTTCAAAGGGACTGAAAGCTATTTTAGATTGCCCATGTCCTACTTCTGTTGAAGAAGTTCAATCTTCTTTAGGTATGATTACTTACTATTGCAAGGTTGTAAAGAATTTTTCTTCTAAGCTAGCTCCCTTGTATGATTTGTTGAAGGCATTAAGAGTCCAAAGTGCTGACTAGTTTTGATGGGGATGGTCCTTTAATCATTGAAGTGGATGCGTCTCCTGTAGGTGTGGGGTGTTCTTTAGTTACAAAAGGTTGGTGACCAAGAAAAAAAATTATTTTGCAAGTAAAAAAACTGTCTAAAGCAGAAAGGAACTACTCTCACTTAGATAAAGAAGGATTAACTCTTAGTTTTGTTGTGAAACGTTTTAGATATTTTTTGCTTGGCAGGAATTGTGTTGCTAGAACTGATCATAAAACCATTACTGGGACTTTTTGGAAGAAGGAAACAGATTTCATGTAATGCCAATTCTAGAATATAAAGATGGGCTTTGTTGTTATCTCAGTATGATTATGAATTAGTTCACAAACCTGGGAAGGAAAATGTAATGGCTGATGCTTTAAGCAGATTGTCACTTGATGATGATTTTCATTCTGGTACACCAGCTGAGTATGTTAAATTGGTTGAAATACTTGATTTTGATGACATCTCTTTTCAGGCAGTTAAACATTTCACCAATAAGGATGCTGTATTGTCTCGGTTGAAAAATTGTTTGAAGCTGGGATGGTCAAAGGAACATAATATGTCACTTCTGGAAGATGCCTCTGTAAAAGATGATTTATCTCTCCATAATGATGTAATATTGTATAGATATAGAGTTTTGATTCCTGTTGAGTTAAGATGTAAGGTTTTGAACCATTTGCATCGTGGGCATAATGGTATAAATGCTATGAAAGCTGAGGCAAAGAATTGGGTATGGTGGCCAAAGATAGACCAGGACCTAGGAGAAGTCACAAAGAATTGTAGTGTTTGTTTTAAGAATTTTACAAATCCTCGAGCTCCTACATTGTCTTGGCCTATTGTTGGTAAACCATGGTCTCGACTGCGCATAGATTATGCAGGACCGATTTATGGTAAATAGTTTTTGATAATTGTAGATTCTCATAGTAAATTTTTGGATATTCAGTTTTCTAGTTCCACTATGTCAGCTGTTACCATTGGTCATTTGAGGAGGACATTCTGTAATTTTGGTATACCTGATATCATTGTATCAGATAATACTCCAAATTTTGTTTCTCAAGAGATGGAGGGGTTCTTGTGTAAAAATAGTATTAAGCACGTAACACCAGCTCCTTATCATCCATCCTCCAATGGTCTGGCTGAAAGGGCTGTGAGAACATTCAATGATCAAGGAGGGCCTGGGAAAATTTAAGAAGGGAGATATTCAGACCAGAATTTGTAGATTTTTGTATAATTATAGGAGGACTGTGAATTCTTCCACGGGTAAGGCCCCAGCAGAAATAATGTTCAGTAGGAATTTCAAAGGTACTGTTGAATCAGTTAAACTGAAAGATAAATCTTTAAGGAAAATGAGGAATGAAATTTTCCAGGAGGAAGGTAAATTGTATAAAGTCAATGATGCTGTGTTTGTTCGTCATTTTGGGAAAGGTTCACCATGGGTAGAAGGAAAGATTGTGGAAGTACTTGGGTTGAGAAATTATAAGGTGGAAGTACAGAGTTTTAGTAATATTATTTGGACAAGACGTGCAGATCAGATTATGTAGAGCTATATGGGTGACTTTAACCAATCCAATAAAGAAGTGTTATCCAATAGTTCTAAGTCATCTGCTTTCATTTCAGACACTAATGTACCATGTGATAATAGTAGGGCTGAAGAACCCATAGAAGTAACTGTAAATAATGATAGTGAATGCTCAGTACAACCACCAATGTTTAGGCGATCCAGTCGAATAAATAAACCTCCAGATCGACTTTATTTATAAATATATACAAGTATGCTGTATTTATCATGTTTTGTTTTCATATTTGTTCCATATTTTGGAAGAAGTATAGATTCATTTAATTTTCTGATGTTTTAAATGGGAATATTATTGCTCTTTTAGGGATAAGGGATGTAGAGGTTTAGATAAAATAAAGGCAATCCTTTGTTAATTCTGATTCTATTCCCTGCCGTGAACGTGTTTTATTTTTGAGTTCTCGGTCCCGTTGTTGTGCTGTGATGCGCCCGCCGTGCTGGTCCTTGGCGGCAAGTTGTTGTAACGGGATTCACAGTAAACCTTGTATCCGGCCCTGTATTCAACTATGCTTGTCCTAACAGTAGGTCTGCTTCTTCTTCTCTTTTCAGACTTTTGTGGAGTATGATATATATTCATATTTGGAAAACCAAGGTGACATGCAATCACCTGAAGGCAGTCTGCAAAAAGAAAAATAAATAAATAAATAAATAAATAAGGGGGCTTAAGATCCAGGTGATGACGAAATGCGGTTCAGCATTAGAGTATAAGACAACGTTTCCTTCAGTTCTTCATCGTAATCCGTTTTCTTTGAGGCCTCAACCTAAAGGAAAATATTTATTCGTACACTGATCTAAGAACTTTGCTGATTACCACTACCGCCTTTTATTTGATATTGCTCATGTTTATGATATCTACCACCTTTCGTTCATGTTTTTACATTCATTCCTACGGGGCTGCTACTCAACACGGTAGTTGTCTGCAGTTTTACAGTCTTCCAAACACACACACACACCAAGCTTACAGATAAGTTTATAGGTACTACTTGTCAACTAATCTATAAAGCTTCACAATCGTTCTTCAAAGCTTTTACATACTTATAAAAATGTATATATAGGCCTATATAGTTCAGATAGATAGATGGGTTCTTTTGAGTTGTACAAAATAGCTGCAAGGTGTCATTTACTTTAGAACTTCCACCTGTTACATTTACACATAATAGGTTTTTTGATTTGTTGCCCAGAGTCATATGGTGGATTTTACAAGTATACCCCGAATCTGACAGATGACCGGATCTTCACAGCAGAATGGCTATGTAAACTTTACCTATTTTCCAATTGTAGTTCCTTCGGGAGAGTTAATTACTCTGGGCAGATTCAACATCTGATTCAAAATTAAAGTTCTCCAATTTCGAAACGGGTCTTAATAAAATGGAATATATCTTTAGCAGTTCATTATTTCAGAAAAAAAATTGTCTTGTCTGAAATGAGCTGTGAATACTCGAGCACTTCATGATTGAAACAACAACTGTTATTTTGTGCTTTTCAAACAATACAGGTACCTACCCTAATTGTCAAATTCCTAATGTCTCAATCTCTTTTAAATATACATTTTCTTAATTTCCTGTCAAGTATTCCAGGAATTAAGTGATCAACAATACAGTAACTAACAACCTTAACTCTTTTCTTTATTTGTACCACCAGTCAGAGTTTACTATAATTCTTTCTAATTCTTTGCTTTTTTGTCCACATTCGCAGAATAAATGGGAATTTAAAATTTTACACTGTCTAAACAGTCTCATACAATCTAAGACAGAATTTCATATACTGCTAATAACTACAACATACTCACCCTTGATGATGATGACGATGATCCAGGACTTGGTGCAGTCTGCCTCGACGTCAGTTCCCATATTTCGATGTTCAAGTGGTTCCCGAGCGCCTCAGTGGCGTGGTTGGTTTGGTGTTTGCCTCTCACCTCGGTGGTCGCGGGTTCGATTATCGGCCATTCCATTGAGGAGTGAGAGATATGTATTTCTGGTGATAGAAGTTCACTCTCGACGTGGTTCGGAAGTCACGTAAAGCCGTTGGTCCCATTGCTGAATAACCGCTGGTTCCATGCAACGTAAAAACACCATACACACAAACAAAAAGTGGTTCCCGACCCCGATTCCTCCTTCTTAGTTTTCATTCCAACTTGAGTCGTTCCAGTACTATAGCACCCACACAGCCGATTTGATACAATCACACTAAAGGTATCAACGCAAATAGATTTCACTGAATATTTACGATTTTTTTATTCATAGAATAACATATATAGCTTTTGCTATGTTTACAGGCACTCATCTGACACAAACCCAAACATTTATTGCTTAAAACCAGATCAAAGTTTACATTATTCAGATATCGGGTACGTTACGCAACTTTCTTAAATCAATTGTTGGTTTTGATTTTTCTAATGTTTTTAGCACTAATATTTACTCAACTGCACAAATCAATTGCAGAATTGGGAGTTCGGGCAAATGGTCCCAAGAATTGACTGACGGCAAACTGATTGTTCCAAAACAAAGGGACATTTCTTAGTTCAATGTGGAGGGCTTCGGTTTCTGGGTTTATTGATCGAGTTCTGCATGTGAATTTATACTTTGTGAAAAGGGAGAATAGAATACAGAATTTAGGCTGAAGGCCAACCTCTGGGACCTATGAGGTCATTCAGCGCTGAAAAGGAAATTGAGAGTAAAAGGTATGAAAGGTGTCACAGGAGGAAAACCTCAAAGGGGTTGTTGAAGAAGATGCTTAGGGAAACAATGTTGAGAAAAGAGGATTTGGAGTCAGATGGAAGGAAGAACAAATGAACGGCGGTACAGTAAAAGTGAATTCAAGAGGTTACAAAGACCCGTAGGTAATGCCTACAGTGCACCACGTGAAGTGGTGAAAAGGAAGAGAAAGAAATGCTTTTTCTCTTGTAACTTAATGACTTGACCAATCAAACGAAGATTTTGAGTTGTATCGAACCGTCTTTGTGGATGCACTGAAGCGACTTGGATCAAAATGGCTGTATGTGGACCTTGAAGCAAAGATTTTTGTCTGCAAAGAAAGATGGTCAGTACTAATTATATGTCAGGTCAAGTCCACAGTGAAATTCTTGTTACGAAACATAGCATATTAAGAAATATATATGTACAGAGCTTATAGCTTCCGTCCAATTGCTGTAGACTTGATCACTAAAATGAAGTATGAAATATACAATTCAGAAAACATAAATAAACCATTAAAGATAGTAAAACTGTTTTAAGAGGTTATTGGACCCGTAAGTCAATTCCAAAAATCTTCTAGGCCTCCTTGGCTGAATAAATTCGGAGTCTTCTTCAGCTAAAGAGCCAACAGGTGATTTAGTTCTCAACTGTGACTTAAATTCTTCAACTGGCAAAGTATATTTCTTAATTAATAGTCGAAAAAAAAAGGTTTGATACAAAGACAAATAATAATTCTAGACGAATGTCTCCTGTTGCAAAAGAATTTGACTCTACATACATAGCTCATGGAAATGAGATTCACCAATAGTTATTTGTTATAAGCTCACAACCACGTCGAGAGTGAACTTCTATCACCAGAAATACACATTTCTCACTCCTCAATGGAATGGCCGACAATCGAACCAAAGACCACCGAGGTGGGACGCTAATACCATACCAACCACGCCACAGAGGCGCTCAGGAGAAGTTTGAATGAGACGAACGACAGAGTTTCTTTCTTCACTGTGCAAAGAATTTTACTTCTTTTCTGAATGACGGCTTTCGGTCCTCTCTGGATTCTTCTGTCGTTCTGAAATTCAGCCACCCTCGGTTCGAATCCGGCACCACCTCCTTAGGCGGTGTAGGATCTGGTTCTCCACCCAACTGAATTCTTGATTCAATGAGTGGTGTTTCCTTATCTTGTCCCCATCCCCTTTTAGGTGGGGTTAACATGTTAATTCCTCCTCTTCCAGGCAGAGTCAATAATTTAACATGTTAATACCTCCTCCGGGAGGTGGAGCTGCATTCTTATAGAAGCTGAGTAAGTCTTGTGCAAGGTCACAGGTTATAGATTTTATGACAGTCTTTAAGATTTTTTATTGCGATGGTGTTATGGTTCAACTTCCTGTGACTAAGGTTTTGTTGGTCAAATTCTTGCTCACACACCAAAGCTCAATTCTCTCTCTCTCGTTATTTTCACTGTACATACTCTGATTATTCTCTCTCCTCTTTCTCATTATTTTCACTGTATTTTGATTATTCTCCCTCTATTCTACCCTATCTACTATTATTCCTTATAAGCTATCATTACATCACTCTGTCACCTACCAAACATTGTCTTCAATATTTAAATATATATATATATATATATATATATATATATATATATATATATATATATATATATATATATACACATATATATATATACACACATATATATTATATCATATATATATATATATATATATATATATCTATATATCATAATATATATATATATATATATAATATTATATATATATACTATATATATATATATATTATATATATATATATATATATATATAATGTATAATATTATATATATGTTGCTACTTTCAAAACACATATATCCCCTCTTTGACTGTATAAAATGTTTATATAGAGTTTTGCAACATTTTTTCAGATTCCTTAGCTAGCTTGGAGTTAGGACATCTTAAAATATGTGTTCAGATTTCACATAACATAATGTAAAAGAATATATAACATAGAATGTAAAGAAAGAGAGAGATTATCTTTGTCCGTTCCAAGATAAAGTTGTTTCAGTATCTTTTCATTCGAATCCTTAGATGTTAAAGAAGCGCGCCAGTCTCCGTGTTGTTTTCACAACATGTCAATCATCTTGCTCGAGGAGTCTGTTTCGATCGAGTCGTGTCTTTGTTGAGCAGACTGGTTTCATATGTGTACGTCTTTGCCGAATACCACATGCAAATTTCACAATTTTTCTGTAAAGTTATGCCATATTAGAAGCTTCTAGAAAGGATTGCATCTTCTTTCGCATGCCCAAAACGTTTTGTGCCATCTCCACTGTCCAGTTTCCGAGAGCAAAAGATTTCATTGTTACTTAGAACCGCATTGCGTTCAGACATCTCTCTCTCTCTCTCTCTCTCTCTCTATATATATATATATATATCTCTCTCTCTCTGTGCCTCGCCATAACTGATATTAAAGTAACGTCGATTGGTCACTCGTAACTTTTGGATTTCAGATTTGATATTTCTTAGAGTTATTTAGTATTATTTAGTGTTTTTGTGGAATCTGAACAAACATTATACAAGTGTGTAACGGCGTCTATTTTTGTGAAATATTGTGAATTGGTGAATTTTTTGAAGAAAGAAGTTGGTATACCAAGGTGAAGTGTGTTATATTTTTATTAGTTGCAACTAATAACTAATAGTTACAATGGTTTGATAAACAATTTATATTTTTACACATTGCAAATTTTTGTGTTTTGTGTTTATTTCATTTGAAGTGCATTTATCCATTTCTTATTGAAGCGTGTCTTTTTATTTTATATTCTGTGTGATTAGTACTTTTTGCAATTTTGGTATTTTCCACATTTTTCTGTGTTTTCATTTGCATTCACAATTTAATTAACTTAGTTATTTTTATCACTTAATGGTTGCACCTTTAATTGAATTAACACTTGTGAATTAATTTGCATTTACTTAGAATTCTTTTCAAGTTTTATTGTTGTTTTGCACTTGTGAATTAATTTCCAAATTTTAATTATTACCTAACACTTTTGAATTTTGATTTAATTTTACTTAACTAATTGAAGAATTGATTAAACTTTGCTTTGTTTTCAAGTAACAGTAATTTTCCCTGATATTGTGAATTTCACTTATAAATTTTGAGTTTGATAATAAATTTTTTGTATTTGAAATTTTTATAAGTGTTTCTTTACACCAGTGTATAAATATGATTATATTTATGTTTGGTAGAAACATAGAGTGGTAATTGAGCTGTTTTCCTTCAATTTATTTGAAGTGACTTAGAACCAGGGAAGTACTTAGACTTCTGAAATCAGGGAAATACTTAGATTTTTAAAGTTGTTAATGGAGTGATGCCCTTTGATTAGTTTAATTACTTACAAGATTACCTCACACCTGTTTTGATGAACTTAGTCTGATTTTCTGCAATACTGGTAAGTTGTTTAAGGGATCACTGTTGCCTTTAGAGTATTCAGTCGTTTAGTACCTGTGATGAGGGTTCGGGTGTCTGGCTGTTGTGAGGTAACAATTAATGAATGGTAAGTGTAGTAACCAGATACTTTGCACTTCGTCACAATATATATATATATATATATATATATATATATATATATATATATATATATATATATTGTGACGAAGTGCAAATATATATATATATATATATATATAATATATATATATATATATATATATATATATGTGAGCTGATTCGATACAGTTTTGAATATGCCTTTTCCATGATAGTCTGAAGTCTCGTGAAACCGTTATAAGTGATACTGTGTGTATGTGTAACAAAACAAGGCAACCGCCAAAGACGTTACAAGTTGGCGTGGCTTGGCAGTTCAAAAGAGTACCACGTTTCTCTATATCCCTTCGTGATTGGCCCTTGTGTCTAAGGAGCCAGAATAACCAATCAGCTTCTTGCATAACGATGCCATCTGAAAGGGGGCATTTGAAACAGGCCGCACCATCGGTCAGATCAGTTCGTTAGCGGGTCCCATATAGCACAGAGTGCCCAGCCAGTGCCCCGCGTTCCCGTCGGCCGCCACACAAAGACGTGCGTCACCATGAGCGTCAATAAGTCTAACCTGCCGTCCGTTTGTGCACTAGTATAGTTAACGCAATAATTACAGGCCACCTGTGTAGCTAAGAAGAATACACCTGTGTTAAACGTTTCATCGATTATTATTTTTGCATGTCCTACATCGCATGCACGTAAACTTCTCTCTCTCCTGTTTTTCCTTCATATCCCGAACCCACAAATGACCGAGATCAGGTTATATATATATATATATATAGATATATATATATAATATATATATATTATATATATATTATATATGAAAAAATAGATATACAAAAAACTAAAGAATACAACAAAACACATCAAAATTATTCACCCAACTCTGGAAGAAAGGATTAGTGTAATAAAATTGTAAAAAAATCATAGCAAATGTTAAATATAATAATTCACAAGTATATCAAATTAAAAATGCATTAAATCATTAGCATAATAAATGAATACTTAGAATACAATATCTGAAAACAAATGTTTGAAATGATGTAGATGTTGAATGTCAATTATGGATCATTTCTTTTCATTTCTGTCAGTATCCCTTGTATCTTTTTGATAATCAAATGCCTCACTATAATGACAAACAACACAATAGTGACTACTATTATCAGCAGATTTACAAATGAAAGAAATGGTGCTATCTGTTTCCTATACAAGTAATAGTCATCAGCAAAATTCAAGTTCTCAAGTTCCTTTAATTCTAGCTGAGACAATTTAAACTCCATCTATTGCAAATGTGTAATTCTTATATGGCATATGTTTGTTGAAATGGTATTCAGTGAAAAGGTGTGGTTCACAGTATGAGTGATTTTGTATAACTAACTTACATGACGTTGCAAAAGACTTAATATTCTTGAATTTAAGTTGGGTGTTGACATTAGGACACGTGACTGTGGCTATAACAGTATCTAATGAAAATATGAAGATGTCTTCATTTACTATAGTTGCTTCAAATGACTTATTGAATGACTGTGTACACACATCCTTTTCTTGATTTTGTTTTAAAATCAACTCTTGGATACAGGGATGATCATTAGTAGTCTTATATGTTATTAATATCACATATATACTCAAAACTATACATTCATTGACTTGTTCATCAGTTAAAAAGGCTAACATTAATCCATGTTCTTCCAATGCAAAATGAGTACTAAGGCCCTTTCTAATAATGATCTGATTTTCAATATACATAGGAAAGGGATATACAGAAACTAGCACATTTGAATTTTCGTACTGAAACGTAGAACTAAAATAATTATGTCATGGATTACTTTGGCACTTATCAAATTATAGTACATGAAAATATTTTCTACTAAAGGTGTGCAATGCTTCTCAGTTATATAAAACTTAATAATGTCTTCCGATTCCTTTGGAGTGATTAGTGTTGGGCTCAAAATATCTTTGTAAGCAAGTAAGACAGCATTCAGCATGTCTTTATGTTCTTGTAACATCACCTCACTTTCCAGTGCAAAGGTATTTAAAAACTGTATATTTTCTATATTATTGAGTTCTTTTGTTACATTCTGATTTACTTGACTTATGAAGACTTTCAATTTTTCTATTTGTTCTGCAATTTGATTGTGAGAGGCAATCACTTTATTCATCACTGTACCCCTTGCGGCTGCCCACTTTTCCAGTCTGTCAATGGTTTCCTTTTCTTGTTCTACATTTGCTTCGTTAGCAACTCCAAACAACTGATTTAAATCAGTTCCAATGAAGGGTTAGAGGGATCCTTTGGACCTTGTTCTTAGTGTGTTATCTATGTTCATGCTCAACTTTTCCAATAATGACATGGCACTGTTATGATCACCCTTCTGTAGGATTGCTTTAATACCATTTTGGATTTCTCTTAGTTCACTTTCACGTTAGATCACAGTGGAAATATCTATAGTAAGTATTCCAAGGTCCTTGATCATTTTGACTTTTCCATGTCTGTTTAACAGGGCACCTTTTCTTATCTCCAATTAAAACTAATGCTATGATGAGCCGCATGTTTGTCTCTGCAAAAATTAGACTTAATCAGATTTTCTTTATAAATAGACACATAAATTGCACTATATACATTATAGTTATGATATATTCAGTCCAACACAATTTACACATTCAAACCTCTTTCTGTTTCTTTTATTACTCTGTATTTATTACTCTGTATTTATTTAACTTTAACACTTCTATTAATCTATATGGCCCAGTGAATTTGGGAGAAACTTTTACATTTGGACCTTCTGGTACATGATTCTGAGCATAAATTTGAGTACCCACTGTAATGTCTGGTTTAGTGGTATTTTTGTTATGGTATTTTTCTTGAGTCTTATGTACGTCTTTTAGTCTAGGGTCTTGTCTGCATGATAGTCTCGTAAGTACGTGTTGTTTTCCATGCAATATAGTCATCATAGCTATAAGTATGTCTGGGTGGTGTTGCATCATCTAACAACGTATTTGGCATTCTTTTCTGATAGCCCTATAGCAAATAATGAGGAGATTCTCCTATTGTCTCATTAACAGTATTATTCAATGCGAACTGTACGTCTTCAAGAGCTAAGTGTCAATCCTCTGTATGTGGTTTTACTTAAGTTTTCAGGATATCCTTTATTTTACGATTAGTTCGTTCTACTGCTCCATTTGAACTGGGTTTATAAGCTGTTATTTGACATTTATTTGGTTCATAAAATTCACATATTTTCTTTAAAAGATCAGTAGTAAATTCGGCAGCATTATCAGATAGTAGAACTTGAGGACATAAATGTCTGGTTATAATTCTAGATTTAAGACCTTCGGCTACTGTAGCTACATCTCTGTTTCTTACAAGTATAATTTCTACATATTTAGTTATATAGTCTAAGAAGACCAATATTTGTTTGTTTCCTCTGATAGTTGTTGGAAATGGACCCAAAAAGTCCATAGTTACTACTTGAAATGGATTTAACTCTGATGGATATTTTTCAAGTGGAGCTTTCGTATTTACGTTAACTTTATGTTGGTTGCAAACTACGCAATTTTGTACAAAGTTCTTGGCATCTTCACTACAATGTGGCCAAAAATAATTTCTGGATATGATTCTAGTTGTCTTTTTAATTCCTGGATGTCCTGCCAACTTATATGAGTGTGTTAGCTCTAAAACTTCTTTGGTTAGTGTTTTTGGGATATATAGTCGAGAACAACCATTTTTCTCTGTTTGTATTTTATACAACAAACCATTTATTAACTGAAAATCAGGTTTTAAGGATTCATCTATTAGCAGCTGTCCTACTATTTGTCTGATTTCTGGATCTTTATCTTGTTCTACTTTCACTCTTTCTAAATCTAAATCTACCACTTGACAACTAAAACAAAAGGTATTAGTTGTAATGCATTTTCTGTTTCTTCTTTAGATCTGGATAATGCATCTGCCAAGGTGTTAAATTTCCCTGGAATATATCTGAACTCTGGAGCAAACTCTAATACACCAAGGAACCATCTATTGAACTTCATGTGGTGAAAGTTTTCTTTTTAAACAAATCACAAATGGGTTTGTGATCAGTAAGCACATTAACTTTATGACCTAAAAGTATGAGTATAAATTTCTTTAAACCCCAAAATAAGGCTAAACACTCTCTTTCGGTTGTACTATAGTGTTTTTCCGCTGGATTTAAAACTCTACTAGCACAGTATACTGCCCTCATCCTAGTTTTGGCCTTTTGTAACAATACAGCTCCTAGTCCTGTACTCGAGGCATCACAAGCTAAATAAAAATCTTTTGAAAAATCTGGGTAGACCAAAACAGGGTTCCTACTCATTTTGCTCTTTAATGTTTGAAAAGCTATTTCTTGTTCCTTCTGCCATTCATATTTAACATCCTTTTTGGTTAATTCTGTCAAAGGTTTGGCGATAGTAGCAAATCTTATTATAAAAGGCCTATAATATCCAACCATTCCAAGGAATCTCCTTAATGCTTCCAAATTAGTGGGAGCTGGATAATCAATTATTGCCTTTATTTTACCTGCTTGCATGCGCAGTTCGTCTTCACTAATTACATGACCCAAGTATTCTAATGACTTCATCAGGAACTGACATTTCTTTAATTGAATTTTTAGTCCTGCCATTCTTAATCTTTCTAGGACCAATTCTAATGTTTTGAGATTGCTTTCTAAATCTTTACTAAAAATGATTACATCGTCTGAATATACTGCAACATTTTCTGTGTCTCCTAGAATTTGTAACATTAATCTAACAAATGTTAAAGGAGCTGATGTGAGTCCAAATGGCATTACTTCAGACTGTAAATGTTCTTTATGTGTGCTGAAGGCTGTGAATTGTTTGGATTCTTCATTTAGAGGTACTTGCCAATATCCACTAAGTAGATCTAAGGATGAAAATATTTTGGCCCCTTCTAATTGAGCCAACATATCTTGAATTACCGGCATCGGCATTCTATCGGGAATTGTGCTGAAGTTTAATTTTCTATAGTTATAGTATTCTCATACTGAGGATGTTCTAGGAAATACCGGCTTCTAAATAGGTCTTTATTACTGGAACTCTTACAAACAACTCACAGAAAATACAAGACAAGGAACAGAAGTAAATATGTAAATATGAGAGTAATGAAGGAAATTAGCTCTGAAGCATTGTTAATACAAACAAGTGCAGCTTAACAACTTAAAAGGATTAACAACTTTAAGAATAACAAGCACTTCTGCTAAATAAGAAATTCCAAACATATACATATATTACAATAGTCTGTTACAAGTCTCCAGCTGCCATCTTTCTTTGGAACAAGCAACAATGCAGAATTATATGGAGATTTAGAAGGAATTATTACTCCATCTCTTCATTTCCTTTATCAAATTATCAACTATGAGTCTCTGGCTTATTGGTAATCTGTAATTAGGAATAAAAAATGGCTTGGCTCCATCATCTAACAAAATCTTATGTTGTAGGACATTCGTTCTTCTTAGTTTATTTCCCTCTACAGCTATTACATTTCTGTATTTCTCTAGCACCTGAATTAACTTGTTTTTATTTTCTGGAAAATCTGTTTTATTTACTTCCTGATTTATTTGAGAGTTTTGACCATTTATAAAATTTTTTATTTATACTGTTAGTAAAGGATTGTTAATAGGTATTCCTATGCAAGAGACAGTGCCTGCGTATAGTGTTAGTTTGATATTTGAATAGTTTTGGACATAAGCTTCACAATTACCACCATTCATGTGGTCTAGTGAATTATACATTCTAATTCTGACAAAATCTGGCAATTCATCATACAATCATACCTGGCGGGGTAAGATAATCCACTAAGTAGCCCTCTTGGGAATCAGAGAGAA
>NC_087220.1:3650019-3657519 GCF_015104395.2 Macrobrachium nipponense
TATATATTGTGTCAGTATCTTACTATATGATATATATTATATATATATATATAAATATATATATATATATATATATATATATATAAAATTGAGTCCGGGCTTGTCGAAAATGACCAATTAAATAAATGAGGCGTCCAGTGCTAATAGCCCACACTCGCCAACTAATGTTTGAGAAATGCATTTTATCGTACATCTGGAATCCCCTTCGTTTCTTCTTTCGAATGGTGTAAGTGAGTGTATATTTTCATGATTGAGAATATGGTTCAATTTTGCATTACATAATCTGTACTTTTGTAAACTTCAGCATTAATTTTGCTCATCAATTTTAACAATCAATTTTACAATCAATCATACAGTCATCAGTCATCAAATTGTATAGTATAATTTTTTTTCATATATAACATCATATTTTTGGGGTCCTAAACATTCCAAAAATTCAAACCTGAAGAAAATATCTTGAAAATAAAGGAGTTATGGCGTTGTTAATTTAACAAATTTAAAGGCCTTTTTTCCTCTATTTTTTTATTTTTTAATGAAATACATGTGAAAACAGCAACAGCTTAAAATCAATGAACAAGCATTAAAAGACCACAAATTACAATCATAATCAAATACCATAAAATAAAGAATCTCAAAATGCAGTTACAGAGCCATACACTGCTCAACACTACTACATTAAAGAAAAAAACAAGCATATAACATAATAAACAAGCAGCATAAATAAATGAACAAACAGATGGACTAGGGAGTGGTAAATAAAAAAAATAAGCATATACAATACAGCAGTAACAATAAATAAAAGTATAGAAATTACTCCTGGGAGCACAGATAATTTCCGTAGAGAACTGTCACGCTGTCAAAAAAGATGAATTGAATCAGACGAACTCCGTGAAGGCATCGTAACAACGGGCACCAACTGTTGACAGAAACTCAGCCACCAGCACAGACGAATCACGGGAGAAACGGGAAAGTCCACAGATGACTATGGTTAAGTCATCAATCATCCTTCCAACCGTTGAGGCCAAAAGCTAACCAATACCCGAGTTCTTAAGTATAAATGTTCTATGTTGCTTAAGTTATCAGAACATGTCTCGCTCCTGTGATAACCGAACTGGTTCAATAAAAAAGAAAGAAGAAGAAGATGCGCGCGGCAAACCTCGCTTCAACAAAAGCAAAAACACAGGAGGCAGATAAACAACCAACATGTCACACAAGGCTGTTTCAAACTCAAGTTACGAAAACACAAAATTACCTTACAAGTGTTTTTTTTGGAACAGCCTCATATAATGAGGAAAATCCTCGTAGAAATTCTGAGGATTGGTGTGAATCTACTAATTAGTGTGACGTATTTGAACATATTAGCAGGTTGCAGGTTTATTCATATTGGAAGTTAGACACACACACACACACACACACACACCACACACACATATATATATATATATATATATATATATATATATATAATACTACTATATGTGTAGGTGTGTAGTCAGTAAAGGTGTACCACCATCTGTGATAGCTACAGTATTCAGAGCGCATACACATGATAAGTCGAGCCATAAAAAAGTGGAAATGCAGTGGTAATCAATCACCAACCTTACACTGATATTATGAAACGTGGCTTTCATTCGTTACTTTATGACGCAAGGAAATGATTAAAGGGATGTTTTGTCCCTTTAATTTTATATTTCATTTATTCTATAAAGATTTTTTTTCAAGTGAATCGATCAGATGAGATAGGTTTCCTGACGGTTATAATTGCATAGTGAGAATTCTGTGCACCTGTGTGTCTCTCACTCTCTCTGTCTCTGTCTCTATCGCTCTCTCTCTCTCTCTCTCCTCTCTCTCTCTCTCTCTCTCTATTAGAGGAAAATAGTTCTAATGAAGCGTTAGGAAGTACTTGGACTATATTCACTATCCGAGGTTACTGGCGTAGTCTAACAGTATTTGTGGTTTACAATAATAATTCACATCAGAGCCATAGCTTTCATACGAAGGACTTCCACAGCCTTAGGTACCCGACTGAACTCTTTACTTTTCTCCTTTACTCTGTAGAATTTAGTGAATATTTTACATGCTATTGCAACCCATAATTTAGTTTTTAATATAGGCACATAGCAAAAGGTTTCCTATCTTCTTAACCTCAGTGTGCCTTGAGATCCTAAATCACGTAACAACATTACATACACACACACACACACACAGACACACATATATATATATATATATTATATATATATATAAAATATATATATATATATATATATATATATATATATGACTGAGAACGCAGACAAGTCAGCTAAAGTGATATAGAGCACAGGGAGCAGAAGCAGGAACAAACATGAAAGTATTACAATGAATGCATCCTCAGCTTCTGTATAATAAATAATGACCAATATATGCATTTGCAACTTATCTAAAAATCATTTACAACTAGTTAAAATGAAAACTAAATCTTCACACATACGTAAAAGTAGACTAAAAATTTACAAAACACGAGAAATTGAAAGCACACATGGCAATGAAAAGTCTAGAGAGAAGGAAAAAATAAATAAAATACTCCCGTGACCTTTTCTGACAAAAGTTCTCTTCGATTTCCGAAGGACATTGATTAAAGCAAACAGTATTCGGCTGCGACGAAAATTCCTTTAAAAGTATTTGCAAGAGCAAGTGATCCGAAAGTAATTATTTCCTATGCGATTACGAGGTGACATTAAATCTCCTTTCAATAAATTTTGTGTGATCTCCCTCAACAAACATATAGAAAAGAAAAGAATGCTTCAATTTAATGTTTTCAAGAAACTGAGAACTGACAGATTAAATTTCATGAACAGGAGTTCCCAGGATCCGAGAATAGTATATATCCCCGTAGGAGGATAGTGCCGTTAGTGCACCTCATGCGGTGCACCGGTAGCATTACTCAAGGTTTCTTTTGCAGTGTGCATTCGGCCCCTTTCGTTTTTTTACGTTACCTCCTTTCATATTCTCTTTCTTCCACCCTCTCCTAAAAATTGATTCATAGTGCAGCTGCGAGGTTTTCCTCCTGTTACACCTTTCAGACCTTTTACTGTCAATTTCTGTTTCAGCGCTGAATGACCTCATAGGTCCCAGTGCTTGGCCTTTGGCCTAAATTCTATATTCAACTCAACTCATAACAAAATTTATAATAACCTACTTGTGTATCACCTGGAACACAAGTAAAAAAAGCCTCATGAAGATAAGTGGATGGAATAACAAACATAAAGATGATTGTCTTATATCTCTTTCAAGCAAAGAACTAAACCCGAATCTTAAATGTGCTTTAGGTTATGGTTTATCGTATACTAATCGTAATAAAGTTTCGTGCACAAACACCTTTTCCAAACTGGAAAAGAAAAACACAAGCATATCACCTTCAATGAAATTGGTTAAAGTACTTTTCTTTGCATTACTTCAAATGCCTAATAAATAGCGAGTTTCCATAAAAGGTTTATAGATGCAATTTAAGAAACGAAGAAAGAAAATTTTGCTGATGAATGTGGTAAAAATGAAAAACTTATTAACTTATTCTAGCACTTACGAAAAACGACGGAAAGACCCATTAGATGATATCATGAAAAGTTTCAATTCTAAAATAAAAACTATACTAAAGGAAATCAGTTGAGTAAAAGAGAAAGTAACGACGATTGGCCCATCTTTACCTTACATGTACGGATTAATCAAGACACAAAGATATTTTCCTACTCGTCCCATTATCAGTTCAACCGCGTTTACTAGGAATAAAATTTTCTAAATATCTACTTAAATTACTATCACCTGTCCTGGGTACTATTTCAAATTCCAATTTACAAAACTCTGTTGATTCCTGTGGTAGACTCATTATATTGGCATCCTTTTGTATAGAAAAATTTGTAATTAACCTCCAATGATAAATTTAATAAACAAATATTTGGCATGGATACGCGTAACCCTCTTTCGCTACTTTTGTCTAATATTTATATTGATTTTTGTAATCTAGACATATTTCAAGATATTTATTCTCTAACGTGTTTTGGGTTAGATATGTAGACGCTTGATTGTTTTTGTATTGTAAAAAAAAAATTTAAATATTCATGAATTCTTGCATACAAATAATTATCTTGTACCATCCAAAAAAACGACAATAGAATATGAAGAAAATAATTGTATACAATCTTTGGTTGTCTTAGTTATTAGAAATATCACTAATTTTTGTTTTAAAGCATACAGGAAACCCAGGAATAACTTGTTATGTATTCATTTATATTCTAACCATGCTAAACAAATCCAGATGTCAAAATCTTCTAGAATGTATCTCAGAGCTTTTAGAATCTGTGGTCTGGAATATTTAGAAGATGAGTTTGAAGTTATTGACCAAATAGGAGACTCATTATTTTACTCTCCATATTTTTTGGAACTTTGTTAAAATAAAGCAAAAAAGACATATTCCAATCAAATCAGTATTAACAACGAACTTGAGAATATTCTCTGCTACATTTCATCCTGAAAATTCTCTGCTACATTTCAATCTAATTTCTTCTTTTCCCCTTTTTTAAAATTATTGATACTAACTAGTATTTATACAATGATACTTTGAGAAATACACCAGTTAAAAATAGCCCTGCCAATTCAGACAATATTGTATACAGTATTCCTTGCAAAAGAATGTGGTAAGATTTATATTGGTCAACCTTCAAAATGAATAAAAGTGCAATGCTCACGGCACAAATATGCAATTTCAAGAGGCTTAACAAATAATGGCATTATGAATCATTGGCTTAACACAGACCATGCCAATGACTGGAATAAGGAATCAATAATCCACACTGTCAGTGACCAAAGGAAAAGAAATCTGTTGGAGTCCATTGAAGCCACACCAATAAGGAATATAAACCAACCCTGGATTAGATTTCTTGATTCCCTTTCACTTTGGCATGTGTTTTAAGAACACTGCTAAGATTAACAAAATGTAATGCTGCCCTTCCTTTGTATAAACAAGTCTTGTCAACCTCTCCTGGATTCAATGTGAACTTGAGAATGTAGAAATAAACTATGAAAGCAATTGTTCAAAGACTTAGTTTCACTCACCTTCTACCTTGAATTTAAGGATATTCTTGAGCATGTTTTCTTCATGCTACATTGGATATATATATATATATATATATATATATATATATATATATATAATATATCTATATATATATCCATATATATAGATATATATATATATATATATATATATATATATATATATATTTATAATGGACCCCACTCGGAGATTATTGAAAGTAAGCTTTGATCCTCATCATGGAGCTAGCTATCATACGGGCATTAGACAATCAAACCCTGAATTTTCCCCGTATTAGAGACCTTGGAAAAAAATGTAAATACAATATTAATTACAAGGATTTCAAAATAATAGACAAAGCTCCAAACGAACACCAATTGCCAATACTCGAATCTCTTTATTAAAGAACTGGTTCCCAATTAATTATTCAGCCCACATCTACTCCTCTGTACCTCTCTTAGGTTTCCGTTGGAACCAAGAAAAGACCATTATTGTCACTCAGCTTTTGCCTTCAGCACTACCCAGTAATCAGTGTTCCCTTCTGTTGTGCTTCCCTTTACGTTCCTTCATGTTAAGGAATAACCTCATGTTATGTTTTAATCTGAGTCTAATTTTAATTCTGTTGTTCTTTTTAATTTCTAGTTTGAAAATGGGACGTATGGTCCTGAAACACCAGTTCAATAAATCACACTGAAAGAAATCTGGGATCTCTCCCTTCATCTTAAATGTCCTGAATACTATATATATTATATAATATATATAATATATATATATATATAATATATTATATATATATTTATATACATATATATGTATACACAAACACACACACACACACACCACACACACATATATATATATAGTATATATATATATATATATATATATATATATATATAATGTGTCTTATTAATAATTGAAAGATTAATGACAACAGTGGACAAAGAGGCAAGAAGGCGTTTGCCGTCGTGTCTAGTTTGGTTTATTTTAAAATTGTTAATGGGGAATAAAGTGGACGTCCTTACGGGTCATATGCCATTGTTGGATCTTTTTAATAAGCCAGCTCTTTCCCTAAGAGGTCTTGGTTTTTTTTGACAATTAGAGATTTGGTGTTAAGCTTACGTATATTGAACCAAAACATAACGCGGTGGCCGATGCCCTTCGTTGGAAGTTTATAAATGGAGGGTTAGCTTGTGTGTAATGTAACTGGCGAGTTTGCGGACTGAGATGTTAGTTTGGTGGAGAAGAAAAAATATAATGATGAGGTTTTAGCACATGCAAAGACGTTTATTATAGATTGGTGGAGTGGGTAAAAGCTTCACTGACGTTCCTGGATTTGTATGGTGTCCTGGGTTCGCGCCTTAGCGCCGACTATTCCATTATCGCCTAATAAAATTCTCCTTCGGTTAAGCATATATGAAAATATATTAATTCCGAGGTAGAGTGAATTAGATATTAAAGGGACATTTGTAGCTCGATGTATGTATAAGCGATGAAGTGCAAACGGTAATTGAGATGACTTAAATTATGGCTACATGCTGTCGGAGGGTTAGCATGTGTGTAATGTAACTGGCAAGTTTGCGACTGAGATGTTAGTTTGGTGGAGAAGAAAAAAATTTAATGATGAGTTTTAGCACATGCAAAGACGTTATTTATTACAGATTGGTGGAGTGGTAAAAGCTTCACTGGCGTTCCTGGATTGTATGGTGTCTGGGTTCGCGCCTGGGCGCCGACAATTCTATTATCGCCTAATAAAATTCCCTTTCGGTTAAGCATATATGAAAATATATTTCCGAGGATAGTGAATTAGTGAAAGTAGACAGATGTTTTGGAAATCTCAATCTCAGTAGGAAAAGAAGAGCATAGGTTAAGAGACACCACATTTTTATTGCGACGCGTTTCGTTGTTTCTTCATAACAACATTTTCAAGCCTAAAAGAGACATTACAGTATTTTAATGGTAGTTAAAAGATTATGTAATTATTGGCTGACAAAGCTGAGTAAAAGTAGCAACAATAAGATAATGGTTGCTACTTTTACTCAGCTTTGTCAGCCAATAATTACATAATCTTGTAACTACCATTAAAATACTGTAATGTCTCTTTTAGGCTTGAAAATGTTGTTATGAAGAAACAACGAAACGCGTCGCAATAAAAATGTGGTGTCTCTTAACCTATGCTCTTCTTTTCCTACTGAGATTGAGAGTGAATTAGATATAAAGGACATTTGTAGCTCGATGTATGTATATGAATTACGGTAATGTGATATGACTTATATTAAGGCTACATGCTGTCATAAGCACTACAACACTACCGAGGTCGAGGTGGGTTAATGCTGGCTCCAAATCAGCGAATACCTGAGCGCGAAAGGTATTTGAGGGTGAGAGACGGCTTTAACTTATGCCTCTTGCGGTGGTGGAGTGGATAAAAG
>NC_087220.1:3665019-3676571 GCF_015104395.2 Macrobrachium nipponense
AGATCCATTGGACAAGGTAACGAGAAACTTTGAAAAAATTAACATTGCAAGTGACAATTACTTGAGTCCGGAGAAAGGGCAGTGAGGTGCGGTACACATTCTTTATTGACGAACTTTAATATTTTATAGTGTCATAATTATGGTCTCTTTATTTTAGATGGATTCGAGGTCACCTATGGGTTTTTCTCTGACTGATTTTTGACTTTTTGATAAACTATGAATATTTAGACACTTGGGGGAAAAGGGGGTACTTACTTAAATATGATTTTGAGAGGAATATGATAGTTTAATGTTTCCTTTTGAGTCAAGTTTAATTATTCCATTTTCATATTAGCTAATTTTAGGAAATAAAATGTATATTTTGTAACCACAAGTGTTTATCTTAGCCTAGTTTGAAACCGAATTTCTGCCAACTCCAGAGATGGCATTCAATGGAACAATGGTTGGTGACGTTACCAGTTAGATGTATGTTTTCATTTTGTTTAAACGAGTGTCATTTGACCTCGGTTGGAGATTTTCCCTGCTAGATATATATATATATATATACATATATAGATATATATATATATATATATATATATATATATATATATATATATTGTTACGTATAAGCCTCGGCCTTAAGGAGTTCAAATACGTAAACAGAAATAGTTGAGTGAAAAAACAGAATAAATTAATTGAACTTACCGTAAAAGGATTTAAAGTGTTAATTTACTCTAGAGGGAAAGGTCGCCAGAAAACTCAGCTAATTACTTTACATCTATTTATTTACAAGAGGCTGCTTAACAGCCTGGGAAAGTAAATGAAACTGGTCCACACGTGGACTAATAATATCTCTCAAGGGATAATAGTTGGCTCAAAATGAGATTCACGTAAAAACTGGTTTTTACAATGGTTCATATGTCTTGCGGTAAAGCATCACTTGCGGGCGCCAAGACTTGGACACGTGACTCAGGGAATCTGGATGCCTTGATCAGTGGACCTTTGTAGAAATGCGGCGTCCGGCTTTGTCTCAGGTCTGGGGCTCTGGGCGCGCCAGTAACGCCTCGTTAGGCGTAAGTGGGAAGGCTGGTTGGGGACATCCGTCCGAGGTCACGATTGGAGCTGACTGAGAGCGAGGGCAGGTGTGTTTCCTGGGTGTTGGGGGTCAGCTTAACCCCCCAAGAGCAGGGCAATCCTGGAAACAGAACATACAGCCAGCAGAGGGTTCACAGGAAAAAAAGCTTAAGACGTAGGCCTTAATAAGTACCAGGCTGCCTACATCCTTCCCTTTGGGATACGTCCCTAAAGCTGACAAGAGCCTATATTCCCCCTCTCTAGCAGGAAATTCCTATCTCTGGCTGGGTGTT
Organism: Macrobrachium nipponense; assembly: GCF_015104395.2. NCBI lineage: Eukaryota > Metazoa > Arthropoda > Malacostraca > Decapoda > Palaemonidae > Macrobrachium > Macrobrachium nipponense. Next base: position 3,666,369 of record NC_087220.1, read on the forward strand.
TTGGTTTCCCACCTAAAAATCAGCTGATATTTGGGTGAATATGTCGGCTTCTCTAGCAATCAAAATATTTAACTAAATGCTGGGTAGAAAACGAGGAGATCAATAAAAACGTAGTAATAATATATATACATATATATTATATATATATATATATATATATATTATATATATATATATATATATATATATATAGCTAAATACAGAAGTGTCAATGTCTATCTTTTCAGGTATGGTCCCCCCCCCGCGTTGGGTTTATTATATGCCATGCCCACTCGCTTTCTACGTAAGCTGACGGAGAAAAGATTCCCGCTCCTAGTTTTGGTTTTGGTTTTCATCATAGTTTATCAAGTTGTGGAAAAAAGGACCTATACCCTACCCCTTCTTAGTATCCCTGACCTCCATATTGTCTCTTGTGATTGGCTTTACTACCACTTTTGTGATCTCACAACTTTTTTTTGCCTGTGATTACATTTACTTTAAACACTTCATTGATGTTAAGCCAATGGTATAGAGGCACTATAAAAAAATGCTTGATATGATATTTAGTCTTTATGTTAATGTTATGTTCATCCAGAACGGTTCTCATTTTGTTTCACAAAACATAAATAAATAAGTAAATAGATAAATAAATAAGTAAATAAATAAATAAATAAATAAATAAATACATAAATAAATAAATAAATGAATGAATATAAATAAACATGCATAAATAAATATAAAGTCTTCTTCACTGTAACCAAATCTATTTAGTTTCATCAAAGAAAATACTAGTTGCATATAAATCTGGAAAATGTTTGCAATAATTTATCAATCTTTTTTCGTTTGTAAAATAATTTCTGATGTGATATTATTTGAATGGTCACCTAATTTTTCAAAAATAATTAAGTTTGCCTATCGATTACCATTGTCTTGTAAGACATAATAATGTTTTTTTAAATGCTTATTATAACCTATATATTCCTTTGACTATCACAATTGTACGCTTTCAGTTGTCTCCTTAATGTTCCTGATATCGGAAGAACTTTTCTTTCAATGTTTGGCCACTTAGCGCAGCTGCATCTACTTTCTGGTCATGAACAAGACCAGTCACATTTAAAATACTAAGAGTGTGTTAATTTTGCTTCTGCTATTTTGAAACCACTTTACCGAGATACAGATATGATGTTCGGAACATTTGGTGACAGTCCTTCTATAATCCTGTCTACAATCCCTACTGAAGCACTTTGCTGCCAAACACTAGCATCTGATCGTGAGGTTTCTCGTTGTCCTTATGTAAGAGATGAATTTACCGATCTTATTGAACAAAATCAAAATCCCTTATAATCTTCTCAGAATCCAAGAACTGATTAATTTGTGTTTTTGTTGATGATGACAGCCCCTAGGGATCACTTCATGGATTTCACAAATAATAATAATAATAATAATAATAATAATAATAATAATAATAATAATATAATAATAATAATAATAATAATAATGATAATAATAATTAGTATTCTTTTGGTGTTTACAAATCTCTCAGAGATTTCATAGCTAAGATGTTTATAAAGAGAAGAACAGCATTTTATGAATAAAGCTTACTCTCGTGGAAAAAATGATGACAATTTCCATTTCCGAAGGAAGATGCATAGATATCAAACGACTCTTCTTGATTGAAAATTCCAATTCTGTGGTTTCTGATCTGAGAACCGCGAGACTTATACACCAAATAAAAAGTTAATAGAGCTGTAATGCTTAATGGAAACTTCGGGGGGGAAGGAATATTTCATTTGCATTTGCAAATTTTGAGTCGTCTTATATTTCAGAAAACATTAAATTATTACAACGCAGAGAGAGAGAGAGAGAGAGAGAGAGAGAGAGAGAGAGATTAGTTTATCTCAACTCATTTATTTTTTTCACAATAATAGTTAGGTAACATTACATGTTTTGGAGACGAAAATAAGAGATTATAATACAATGGATTCAACTTATCAAAATTAATAGAAAATCCTCCTTTTTATAAGTTGCATTGAATGTAACATTAGAATTTTAGTTATTAATAAATATTGCTGTTTCGTGTTAACAAACATTTACCTTACTGAAGTCTGTTTGAAGTGTTTAAGGATGTTTTCTCAAAGTACAAATCGGCATGTGTTATGACACAACATAAAAAAAATATATACTACTTGTGCACCTGTAAAAGACAGGTGTTTTATCAAATCCTAAGCTGATGTGCATATCATTTCGTGTGCGTGTGTGTGTGTGTGTGTGTGTGTGTGTGTGTTTAAACAGTACGGCAGTTAATACCTGTTTTCTAAAAGACCTCATATCCTGAAGTCGAAATGGTTGTTATGGCATTTTAGATGCAGTGACATTATGAATATAATACCTTCCCTTTATTATTGATTGGCTAGTACAGTTGCTAACATGCTGGTCTCGAAATTCTCGGGTAAGCGTTTGCCTCCTCATCAAGGGGAGAATAGTGAGACTATCCACTGGTGGTTAATGCCGTGAGTGGTGCCCAGTAGCAAGACTGTCTCTAGTGGTTACTTCCATGAGTGCTGCCTTGGTAAGGGGTTGGGGTTGCCCGACTGATGACGTCCGTCCAAGAGGCGTTAGCCTGGTGGATGACCGAAACTGCTAACTTTAACTTTAACTATTCGATATACTATATATCAATAAAGGTTTTTTGCCATGAAGGAAAAAATGAAAAAGCGAGATAGCCAAGTACTTTCGGTCCTGTTCGGACCATCAGTAAAGGGTCCGAACAGGACCAAAAGTACTTGGCTATCTCGCTTTTTCATTTTTTCCTTCGTGGCAAAAAACCTTTATTTATACATAGCATCACGTTTTATATACTTCGTGATCAAGTTATTCATACTATATATCATATATTAAGGAATATTAGATGTAATAAATATATTGGTGTTTGTAGATTATTTGTTCATTTATTTCCTGTTAGTGTGTCTTCTTAAATTATAAAGACGGGAGTAGGTTAAAGACCACATGACCGTCACCCTGGTCACAAAGGCCATGAGAGACAAGGTCTGCTCACTTCCCCTCAATCCCCAAATAGGCGGAGCTTTGTCTACTTTCTTATTGCCAGCAGGTAAATTGCCGTAAAGAAAAACAACTACTATCACTATCATACTATCATTATGTGTGTGTTTTTGTATATATATCACACTACAATTTAGTTTCCTCGAATATACCACCAGTATTAAGGATGCAAGTCTTGTGCTGTACTGAGTTTAGTGAATGAGATGAGTTTCATGCATCTTGAATTATATTACTTATCATTAATGTAATGTGATGCCTACTCTTCCAGGGTGTTTAGGAATGTGAATGTAGGGGGCAATGGACTCTATCAAGAAGAGACTAAAATGTTCAACAAGAGCCCAAGTGTCTGTTTTGAAAAGCTCCAATGGTCAACAGGTCAGTCAACGAATATTTAGATTATGTAACTCAAAGAGTGTAGGTATAACACAATTGATACATCACAAAAGAATGCAAACAAAACTTTGGAGAACACCCGCATAGGTAAGAAAGTAGGGGCAGTTAGGATGTGAGCAGCTGTAGGAAGCTGCACAGAGATCCATTAAAGGTAAAAGCAATTTATTGAATATCTTTTTCAGAGCACACCCTGGGCCATGGGAAAACAGCCGGAAGCCATGGATTAGCAAAGAAGGTGCTGCCAGATTGACCAGGTTGGCCTTGATCTGACCACGAGGCCTGCAAGATCGCGCGTGTGCATGAACACCTTGACATAGAAAATGGGAAGGAGTGAAAGACAAGGTAGACTGCTGGAACAAGCAGAGACGGTTTGGGAACGAAGGGGGAAACATCTCCTCTTCCACAGCCTTCCTCCCCCCCACCCTCTTCTGCCATTACTTCGTACTGGATGGTCGAATCTCAAGTATAATTTTACCGTCTGCCATACCCCTACCTATAATTCAGCATACTTATTTACATTGTACAGCCTAAGTTAGTCTAGCCTGTTAGAATAGCTTAGGCCTTCATAACTAGCTAAGACTTGAACTGTATTTCAAGTCTGTGGCCAGATAAACAAAACCAGGATTCCCGAAGGTTATGCCGAGTTAGACTACCTTTGCTAAGCTCAGATTAGGCTATGGTAAGTTATCTTTGATTATTTGATGATCAACCCTGGTAGACTAGGTAGTTGGTAAAGTTTACTTATATATCAGCTAGTGGTGAATATAACTTATAAAGCTATAATGAATTTGAAGTATCCTTTTGGGTAAAAAGATAATGGGGAGGAACAACACTTCCTTGAGCAGTCGCAAACGTCGCTCTGGTCAGGAGCCCTCCCTATTATCTTGATATTCTTGATAATACCGTCGCGGGAGATAGCTTCCTGGTGTGCTGTCATGATATGGTTTTTAATTGCTCCTTCTTGTACGTGGCAGGAAATCCTCTTGGACAGTTTCATAGAAGTCATACCAACGTAAGAGCCGGGACATCCACGGACGGGGCATAAAAATTGGTAGACTACATTTGACTGTTTCAAGAGGTCTCTTGCTGGGGGGGTCGGGTTGTTCTTCATAATAAGGTCCCGGGTACGTCGATTTTGGTTAAAGATAGGCATATTCTAGTTTAGTAGAGTTCAGTCACTACTTCTTATCATATCGACTGTTATACGATTGCAATAAAATCTATTTTATGACAATTAAGATGTAGTAAAATATCCTAAAATTAATATGAAATACCAATCTGCATAGCTCTGAGAAAGTTTTGTATTTAAGTTTTGAATGGCGAACGTGACTGACGTTATTAGGCTGTGATTATCATTATCTTGTAATTCAAGTGTACCAATTTGTAAAACATTCACAGTGTCACCTCAGTATTCAAGTGAACTTCATTTATGAAAAACAACATTGCATCATGTGGGACACTCCTTACTTCATTCATATTTCCGGGTCTAGGACAACTGGCCACGGCGACTGGCCTTGGTCCAGCTGGCCTTGGCTGACTGGCCGCAGCCGACTGGCCGCAGCGGTAAGAGAGAGAGAGAGAGAGAGAGATTTTTATTATCTATTGAAGGAAACTAGTGTTTATTTTTTTTTTAAATACCCTTTTGATTTTTGTGATTGTTGTTATTGGTTATAAAGTCTTCCGAAGATAACTGGTATTTATTGTTATTAATGGTTGTATACTATTTTCATTTTTTTTTTTAATGAGAGCTTGATACCTTGCCAATTGGACTGTTTCTTTTTTTAAATACATTGTTGAACTTTGTAATTATTGTTAATGGTTGTAAACTATTTATTTCATGTATGCATATAATTTTTGAAAAGAGGTTTTCTCTAAGAAAAGAATAATACTTAAAAGGTAAATTTTATTAAACGGCTGAATTACATAGAAGTTACATAAAAGCTGAATTATTGGAATAAAAAATTTAAGAAAATAAAAGATAATTAAAGATAAAAGAAGTTAAATTTCACTTTAAAGTTGAATTATTGGAATATAAAAACTGCTTAAAATAGCAGCTACATAACTATAAATCTCAAGAGAAGTTATGAGCAATTCCTCTCAGATACTCTAAAATATTTCTGTTCTCAAACTGTAGCACCACTGATTTTATACGAGCATCAGCTTCTCGGAATTTCTTCAATTTTATGGGCGGTGTTTCACCAGCAATCATCTGTTCCTTTCCAAATATATGATTCTGCTGGATGAATCTTGCTTGTCTGCTAGAAGAAATTTCTTCGATCCATAATTTTGAATATCAACAGGAATAACCAATTCTTCTAAAGATGTAGGATTAGGAGGGTATGCAGACAAATCTTTACGTTCTCTTCTCACTATTTTTCGCAAAGCGCTATGACTAGGCATGACTCCTTGGCATGCTTCATTAACATTTTTTAAACATACATTAATCACAACAGATGTTTGTTCCATTGTTTCTGAAGCCGGCAATTTTATTTTCGATACTATTTTTCCTTTTTCTACATGAGCGGGGTCAGCATTATGCAAATGCTCATTGATATTTTCTACAATTTCACCATTCTTTACATGTATTCTCGCCTTGCATAGTTTTCTCCTTTCACATCTCCAAAACTCTGTGATATTATCATCTCCATGTCTATCAAAAACGTCTTTATAGCCATCTCTCACAAACTTTCCTTTGCCTCGCTGTTACAGTATGCCTGATGCCATTGTAGAAGGTTTACTGCAACTGAATATTTTAAACTCTAAACTTAAAATCAATATTTCCTAAATAGGTAATCCTAGCTTTCCAAAAATCGGAGAGGAAAATAGTTTACAACTATTCTTGTAACATAGCATTGTTTCCTTGTTACTTGTTAATTGACATTTACTGTATTCAAAACCATTCTTGTAAATAATTTTTTTCTTTATCTCTTCGTCTTATAGATTTACTGTATCTAGATATTTTCTGTGAGAGAGAGAGAGAGAGAGACAGAGACAGACAGACAGACAGAAATAAATTTTTTTTCTCTCATCTCTTCGTCTATGGCCAGTCGTCCCCTGCGGCCAGTTGGGCTGCGGCCAGTCGGCCGCGGCCGACTGGCCATGGCGGCCACGGCCAGCTGGGCCATGGCCAGTCGGCCGCGACCAGTAGTCCCAATCCCCATATTTCCCTATTTTTTCATCTCTAGGGAGATTTGTATTATGATTTTATTTCAAGGAATAATACTTTATAACGTTTCGTTTTGATGATCAGCAGAACTTTTTGTAGTCCGTTAAAATAACCATAGCAAAATTAATGAAGATGAAAAGAAGCACAAATTAAACCTTTTCGAAGCCGCTACCAACCAATAAGCTTCAAAGGATGGTCATGATGTAAGCAATGGGCGGGGCTTAGCTGCAAAGAGCGGTGGATTGTGACATATACAATGCACGGAAAACTCGAATATGCATAGAAATTTCACCGTATTTTTTACACGTTTTTATTTGTGCTTCTTCAAAATTGAAGTTCTTCCTTTCCAACTCCCTTTTCACTCCAAATAACCAACATTTGTCCGCATTCTATTTGAAAGAAACACACACACACACACACACAAACACATAATATATATATACTATATATATATATTATATAGATATATATATATATGGATATATATAGGATATATATATTGTTAAAATTAACCATTTTTTCAAACTGATAAGATACTATTTAAAACAAATTTTTTCTTTGCAAAACAAATTTCTATATTTTTCAGTTTGGAATATCCTTAGTAGCATACACAAATAAGGCAAATAAGCAACCTTAATACTTAATAAGTTTTCTCAACTTAGCATCAGCAGCCTACTTAGGAGAATTGGCTCAGCAATTCTTCTAGTTGTCTATATTATATTCTTGCTCCATCTCCATGCATTCCTTTCACCAATAACTCTTATTTGATTCCTCTCCCAGCTAACCCTTCTCTGTAGCTTGAATTCTCAAATGAAATTACTGCTGCATCATCTGATAAATTCTGCCAATTATATTTCATTTATACTCCACTATCTCATTCTGATTGAATCTCGTATCCATGATTCATACTCCACCCCCTAACCCCCGCCCTACCTTTTTTTTTTTTTTTTTGTTTTTTTTTTTTTTAGTTCAAACAAGTATTAAGCAGTATAGTACTAATATAATATGTTATTAATTGAAAAACATTTCCATACTAAAATATTGTTAACCTCTAATACTAAAATTCCATAAGAAATATCAGCTCTTATTTGCCAAAATCAGCAATGCTATTCATCTGTCAGTCTTTTTCTTATCTGCTTAACTTCCTTAATCAACCGTCAAGATCTGCTTCTCTTCACTTCAAAGAAAAGGAAATTACTCCTGAACATCTGTATCAGAATTTATAAAGCATAAATACAAACAGAAGTAAAACAGAACAAAGACAAAAATAAAAAAACAAGTAAACAAGAACCTAAAATTATGTTGAAGGAAGTTCGCATCAGAATACATGTCTGCAAAGGAAATGCACTTCGCACAACACTTCTGAAATTCACGATCTTAAGGAAAGCGTTCAAGAAATCTATTAATTTACTGGGCACACTCTGGCGTCATTCGGTTGATGACTTTATTCTAGGTTTTTCCACTTCTGCTTCTCAGAAACCCCTGCGTACTTTGTAAGGGATGACTATAGTGATCCTCACTGGCACGATTTTCACTATTTTTACTTGTTTGGAAGAATAGTTTTATAAGGAAAAGATCGTGGCTTTTAAGATTTGCCGAAAATGCTTATGGATATTCATGTCTCAAATTGTGTAAAATCTCTTATTTTTCAACTGCCATAGAATGTGCAAAAATCTATTATAATGGGCTTTAGAAGTATTAGCTTATTATTACCTATGGGTTTGCTGTCTGTACTCTCAATGGAATTTTACGTAGAAAGAGTTTCACTATACAATACGAGGGTGAAAAACAAACAAATGTGGTAGTTCTGATCATTTACGAGTGATGTTTGCTTTTAAATATTTTTAAAGTAGATGCCCTTTTCTAAAATAAGGAACTATAATGGTTACATGAATAACAGTGTCTCCTTTTAACGTGGTCACAGCAAGGAAACGATTTGTTAGTCCTTCCACAGAGAAACTAAATATAATTTTTGTTACTGATCAATGACTTCTTTGCACGAGGAGATTGGAAATTCAGGCAATTATCCATAACTGTACATAGCATTCTATGATTTCACTATAACAAGAAACGACCTTGGCAAAGCTATAATATTTTTCTAATGAACAAAAAACAAATTATATTCGCAACTATTAGACAGAGAGGTAGTAAAATCAATTAGAACGAATCTGGACTCTTTCATTTCATTTTTAAATAATCATGTTATTAATTGTCAATAGAATTATGCGATATATTCTGTTTCATGATAACTTTCAGCTAGAATTACTAAGGCCCATTACAAAGGGAATTCAGAGACAACTTTTAAAAATTGTCAACGGAAATTGCTTAACCAAAATAATCATTGTTCCCATTTTGGTATGTGTTGGATTAATTCATTTTCACAGGATAAAGGGCGTTCGAATTCCAGACACATTCAGTACAACACAATTCTATTTATTTCCAGTTAATACGGCATTTTGACAGAACAATGAATGTTTTGTTTTTATATAGAAAGTTAATTAATTCGCTGACATATACATATATATATATATATATATATATATATATATATATATATATATATATATATATATATATATATATATCTATATATATATATATATATATATATACATATATATATATATATATATAATATATTATATATATACACACATATATATACATATATATATACATATATACATATATATATATATACATATATATATATATATATATATATATATATGTATATATATATACATATATATATCATATGTATATATATATATAGTATATATATATATATATATATATGTATATATACATATATATATATATATAGTGTGTGTGTAGCTTGATGATGAATAATAGTGCCAAACCAGGAAGAACATTCTTTATTATACGAGCTTTCGATTTTGGTTTAAAACCTCATCTTCAGGCTGAAAAAATGACAAGGATGAGAAATCACTAAAAATTACATTAAAATGATTGTCTTTATTAAAATCTTCAGTAAAAACACAAAATAAAAATGCAACATCACATACAAATTAAAAATTAAAAATTAACGAAAAAAACTAAAAAACAAAACGCAAATCATACAAAAACAGAAATAAAAATAAAAATAAATATGTAAAGGTACCAAACACACTACACTCAAAAATAAAATGGCTAACGACCCACTTGTGTACCTACTATGAAACTATATGATAGCTAGTTGAATACCGGAACGAGTTGTTGTTCAATTCCGGTTTCATTTGTTCTTAATAAACAGCGACTCTGAAATTAAAAGGTCCAGTCTATTTGAGCAAAAAGACAGTACTCTAAAATCTAGGTGAGTGAAAGGATGGTCCTGTGCTAAACTGTGATCCCTTATGGCAGAAAATGTGGTTTAGAGAGGAACCTAGTTCTAACGGAAAGACCTCTGTTCCAAAATTCTGTGTCTAAGCCAGCGGAACTGGATCCCACGTATCGCAGACCACACTGCGAACAGGTAAACAAGTAAACGACACTCGAATTAAGGTCCACAGTTTAGCACAGGACCATCCTTTCACTCACCTAGATTTTAGAGTACTGTCTTTTTGCTCAAATAGACTGGACTTTAAACTCCAACATAATTATTT
>NC_087220.1:3677071-3692071 GCF_015104395.2 Macrobrachium nipponense
AAATAATTATGTTGGAGTTTAATGATTTCCTGGTCCACCCTTTCACATGATATATATAATATATATATATACTATATATATATATATTATATATATATATATATATATGTAATAATACATTTATTCAATTTACAAGTTCTGTAAATATAAACCCATGACCTGAGGTCATGGGCATTAGGAGGGTCCTACGTAACCAAAGCAGATCTAGATTACGCTATGCGCTGTCTGCAGTAGCCTGGTCTAGCTCAGAGCTTTGTCAACATTTTATGTTTATGATAACTTTGCACAACAACTTCCATGGGAAGCGGTTGACCTGTTAACCTACGCCGGAAACTTGTAACTTCCGAGCCGCGGACTACGTATGTTTTTTTTTTTTTTATATGAATTTGCTGAGATAGCTAATGTTCCGCTATCGACGTGATGCGATGCTTTAGAATGGCAGTTCCGCGCCAACCATCAAACATATCGGTCTTCCGACCGAGCTGCATCTCCTAGTATGGAGTTACCGAATAAAGGTTGTTATCTTTGTTCAACTTGTCTGTTTGAATCATCTCCTTTAGTTAAGAAGAACCACTCTACTAAGATATCCCAAGGAGATGGGAGGAACCAGAAATACTTACGAATGACAGTCGTAAGGAGAACACAAAAAAAAGTCTATCGCCAAGCGAAGAGACTTAAATGTGGTGGCAGCGTATAACGAAGAATAAAATTAACAAGACCCATATCAGCCGACCGAAGGTCTACAAGAACTAACTTCCACCTTCAACAATCAAACTAAACAGAGGAAACGGGATCTTCAATCAACGCAACAGTTTATGAAGAGACAGATATGTCCTTCATCGAGAAGAATACAAGCATTAACACCGACGTTTGAGCGACTGTTGTCACTTATCTTCGAGAATCTACACCGGACGAGAGCAGCATCGAACATCAACGGAAAGAAGAAAACAAACACAGGAAACATCACCCGATCACGAGCAAGGACGCAGAGAGTACAGCTAGAGGCAGTAGTGCAAGGACGAGCTGTGACGTCATCAATCTTGGACTTCTCCACGCATCGTGCACCGAAGAAAGAAGGACCGTGACGGTCATCACGACTTCTGACGCGAGACTTAGACAGGAACTGAGACGGTCATCCCATGTCAACAATCCTTCGCAATATAATCTGGAGCTAAGTACCATTTTTATCTATTTCAGGTCTTTTCCTCAGTGAAGTGTTTGTTCATCAAGAGTCGATCATCCAGTATTCTGGGGGTGAGTTGTTTCGCCATATTAATCTTCCTTCATTACAGAATCAATCTTCAACTACGAGTTCTCGCCGCAGATTAATTTTTTTTCTCTTTTCGTTGTTGTTAAACGTTTCTTGCAGGAATTCTCCGTATAATATTTTATCATATTATCTGTATTTTTGTATCTTTTCTTTTTGGGGGATTTTCCTATTATTATAACACACTTATACAGTACATTGCATATGCGTTTACGTAGTGGTCGAGTGTCTCTTATAGATATTTTGATAGGATTGCAAGGAATAGAAGTGATAAGAAAAAAGTGAAAGTCGAAATGGCAACTACTCCGGCTGGCAACCCCAATGTGGTGACTCTCGTTAGCGCTTAGGTCAGCAATTGTCCCTTTTCAAGGTCGGGTCAATGGGTTTCCTGCCTCAAAAATGTTGAGGCATGGATCTCATCTGTAGACGCTCATGTTTAAATGCAAAAAGCATCACAGACCCAGCAGTACAATTACAGGAGGCCAAGAGCTTCATAGACTTTGCAAAAGGAGACGCAAGTGCGTATCTAAGGTGTTTCTTTCCAGAGGCGCTTACATGGGACGAGTTCAAAATCAGATTACGTTGCCGTGTATGGGGCGGGGGGTAAGAGGCCTTAGATGTAGTATTGGCATTGAGAAATATCCTTAACCAAGCCTCCATGACTCAGCTTAATGTTGTCGAGCGGGCGGCGCTAAGTGCCGACCGGCTAAATGAATATCAGGATAGTTTAAGTAACTCCGGGTGGGTTACGAGTGCCAATATCAAGTGAAAGATTTTATCCGTTTGATCTACCTTACGTCTATCACTGCAATGTTGCCTGAAGCGTTAGTACGGTGTTTTGATAAAAAATTGCAGCCCGACAGTACGGAATTAGATGTGTATAAACAAATCAAAAACACATGTCTAAATGTACCGACCTAGATCCTTCGCTCATTCACGTTTTTGCAAAAAAAATAGAAACAAAAGCCACAACAAGTAAATTTGGGTACATAATAATAATCAAGTTGCAGGGATGGTTTGTTATAACTGTAAACGACCAGGTCACATGATTTCAGACTGTCGGACGCGTTTTTGTTCAATACACATAGTTCAACTCATTCATATACCGTTGCTACTCGAGGAATCAACAGCAGAATGCTACAAACACGCAACCAGTTGCCAGTTGCAAATAAAAAGAAGGGTCCTCAGTACTATAAGAAGAAACAACCAAACGGAAATTCTGCCACAACAGCAGAAACAAACAAATCGTGCTTCAGGTACCTCTGTTCCTGGGCCGTCTAGCCAGAACTCGCAAGGGCAAGCGAATTTTCAAGGTGTGATAAACAAAACAAATACCACGTAGTTCACTCCAAGGGGGGAGAGGGCGATGTTGGGTCATCAATATCAACATCTTTTGTATCAAATAATCAGTTTAATCATTTATCAGATCATTGTGAGGCAATTGATTTTCCTATGAAACACACTGCCGAATCCAAAAAATCTGTGCAGGTTCCCGTAGATTTGCAACAAATTCATGCAATTATTAGTCAAAACGAGTTGCGACCAACCTTACATGCAGTAAATTTGGACCATAAGTCATTCACTTTGTTCTTTGATCTGGTAGTCCACGTAATATCATGGATTTAAGGACTCATCATTTACTCTTTCAAATTTCCCTATAGAAAAGTCCGGAATAAGGCTCTCAGGCATAGGGAATAATGAATTAAATGTTGTGGGCGTAACTCATGTACAGTACAAGGTTCGGTAAGCGCACGTTTGCTGATACCTTTGTCGTTGTACAAAACATTAATATGTATCCCGCAGTAATTATCGGATACCCGTCTATGGGCACTCAAAAAATATTATCTTAGCACCTGCAAAAACACGGCGTGTATCAAAGGGAAATTCTATAGGTCTTCTAATACCCTAAAATCAGTTTAGATAATAAAGAGACAGACAGAGTTGTCACTTACATTACAGAACCAATCACCTGTCTCATGAACCAAGAAATAATACAGGCAACCCAACAGAACTCTCGCTCACCCGTAATATCAGCTTGCATTCGCAAACTCTCGAGCCTAACGTAACTTCGAACATATTAGTGCGTGTAAAGAGAACCTTGCCAGGATCTGAAACATTAATCCTTTCCGAAACTCTGAAAACACACGGATTATCCGTCACAACAAGCCATTTATACAGTTGGCTCACAACAATGTAACATCGAAGTCTGTAATCATTTGAATACCACTTTAGTAATCCACAAAAATCAACATATCTTGGATGCCGAAGTTTATAAACATCGCATTCTTACCGTAGCTGAGATAAATCATGCTCAATCAGTTGCGGATGAATCCCTTTTGCAATCTATAAAGAACAAATCAATAAGGACATTCAAGGAAGAAGAAATTCAGCAGAAATTCTTGAATCTTTTAACTAAATATCAATGATGTTTTTTCCACTACGGATGGAACCTTAGGAAAAACGGATGTCATCGAGGCATCAAATAAGGCTCAAGGACAAACAGAAAGTAATCTATGTACCTTCGTACCGACTTCCTATGAAATTTCAGAATGAGATAACAGAGGAAGTAGGTAAAATGTTAAAGAAGGAGTCATTAGGAAATCAAACAGCCCTTATAATTTTCCGTTAATAGTAGTACCGAAAAAAGATCGAACTTGGCGGATATGTGTAAGAGTTTTCGTCGTTTAAATGAAGAAACAATCCCTGACAGATTCCCAGTACCATGTACCGATGATATCCTATCCCTACTAGGTCAGAACAAATATTTCACAAGCTTAGACTTACTAAAAGGATTTCATCAGATTCCGTTGGAACAAGAGAGTATCCCATACACTGCCTTCAGCACAGCCAGGGGACATTATGAATTTTTGCGTATGCTTTTGGTTTACGTTGTGCTCCTATAACTTTTACATCGTATGATAAACATCGTGTTGGAGACTTGTTAGGAGATATCCTACATGCCTACATGGACGACCTAGTAATCTTTTCCAACACATTAGAAGAACATTTACGTAAATTAGAGTTAGTGCTACAAACGACTAAGGCAGCATAATTTAAGGTAAAGATAAGTAAGTGTGAATTTTTTTTAAAACAGAACTAGTCTATTTAGGTTTCACGGTTCTAGTGAAGGTCTTAAAGTCGTCCATGATAATGTGTCGGCTATCCGTAACTTTCCGATACCTACTAACGTCAAGGGAATACAGCAATTTTTAGGCTGTAGTGGCTACTATCGCCGCTTTATACGCAAACTACTCAATCATAGCCGCTCCCCTAACCGATCTTATAAAAAAGGGCGTAGATTTTCGTATGGTCTGAAATGCATCACAGGCGTTCGATAAATTGAAAGATGTAACTGTGTAGTTTCTCCTATCTTGAAATTTCCTGACTTCGGTAAGGAATTTTCATAGCAACAGACACCTCAGAACTAGGAGTAGGTGGGGGTATTGCTTCAACAATATGATAAACAGTTTTTCCCTATACTTTTAGTTTTATTCACGTAAACTGAGACCTTCCGAAAGTAAATATGCAGTATAGACAAGGAAGGGCTCGCTATTGTTAATTCACTCGTGCATTTAAATTTCATAATATACGGTTATCCCGTCCAAGGTTCTCACTGATCATAAGCCCCTAACCGTACTTCTTTAAGCTTTAGTCACAGCCCCAAGCGAACTCGGTGGCACATGATCATTCAGGACTTGGCGCGAGGGATCGGGTATTTACCTGGGAAGCAAATATCATTGCTGACGCATTATCACGCACCCCTCTTCATCTTGTACCGAGCCATTAGCTGAATTAATAGATATCTCAACCTCCACGCCCATTGTTAAAACATGTATCTGAAACAGGAAGATCTGGGCTGGAGTGCTGAACTATTACAGACAGAACAAAGAAAAGATCCGCAAATAGAAAAAATCATCATTGCGTTAAACGGAAATCCGAAGGAAAAGGAATACTAAAGTATAAGCAGCAATTATATCATACAGGACAATATCCTGTGTAGACTCCGTGACGAGGAAAACCCGCAACACACCGCAGTTGAATAACAACCAGGTGGTGGTGCCTATCTCACTCATACCCACTGTCTTAAAATGGGTTGCATGAAAATCCACTGCATGGACACCCGGGTTATTCCTTGATGTCACAGAAAGACAAATCCTTATTTTATTGCATACGATGCTTACAGATATAAAAAAGCACATAGCAAATTGTCGCACTTGTCAAGAATACAAAGGGCACACGAAGACACCTGTCAGCCTAGGGGCTTACCCCGTGCCAAATCAAACCCCTTGAAAGAGTACATTTAGATTTATTAACAGGATTTTACGAGTCAGACAGAGGAAATAAGCACCTCCTAGTAATTATAGACGCTTTGACTCGATATTCAGAACTTATAGCGCTTAAAACAAAAACCGCGGTCGAGTGCGCTAGGAAGTTTTACGAGTGCTACATTTGTAAACATGGAATTCCACACATCATTATCTCAGACTCGGGCGGGGAGTTCAATAATCATTTCCTTAACTCCTTGTGGGACGGAATTCCTTTGTATAAAGAAAATCAATACCATGATCTATCACCCAGAGTCTAATGGGCTAGTGGAAAGGGCAAATCGTACAAGGTTTTAAACATTTTAAGAGTCACCTTAGGGGGGGCAGACCCCAACTGGGACATTGCCATACCTGCGGTACTAAGCACACTTAATCACTCGTATCATGTGTCTATTAAAATGACACCGCACGAGGCACTGTACGGTATCCCGGCTAGAACGCCTTTCCACATCTTAACGCCTACAACTAATTTATCAAATCCTCTAAAGGATGTTATGGATGCAAGCAATAAGTCGATATAATATACTTCGTAAGAATCTAGAAGAAGCACAAATAATAATGAAAAAAAATCATGATAGAATAGCTAAGCCAACTAGAACATATTGCCGTGGGCGATCCAGGTATTATACATACAAGATACGTAACGTAAAGGTTTAAATTATAAACTGCACCTAAGTTTGAAGGCCCGTTTAACATTTTAGAAAATTTAACGGCCAATAGAGTTAGGGTTCAAAATGTATCCAAACCCACTGATGTGAGAATAGTCCCATTGGCATATCAGAATCTAAAGAAAGGTAGATGGAGTGAGGGGAAAAAATGGTTGTATTTATGAAACTTGTATAATAATTTATTTATATATACTATTAATCATATTGTATGTAAACCTATTCTTTTACGCGAGTTATTACATATGTTTTTACTCATTGCAGGTTTCAAAATGAATCTGTTATTGTTAGGAGTGATATTGTGT
Source organism: Macrobrachium nipponense (assembly GCF_015104395.2). Taxonomy (NCBI): domain Eukaryota; kingdom Metazoa; phylum Arthropoda; class Malacostraca; order Decapoda; family Palaemonidae; genus Macrobrachium; species Macrobrachium nipponense. Next base: position 3,683,634 of record NC_087220.1, read on the forward strand.
ATCCAGACATCTTTGTTGTATGGAAAGAGCGCTAGGACGAAAGAAATAGAATTTAATCATGGCTCGATTATCGAGAGAATAGATGATGTATTCATCGTGTCAAGTAATATTGTTATAGAAGTAGAATGCATGCGATTTTCTTGCCTGAAGATGACGTCCTTAACTTAAAGAATGACCTGATGATGGTTGCTATTTCGCTTAAGGAAATGCACGAACGTAATTTTCATGCTAACTCAGAGATTTCGCTAGCTCAAACACTAAGCGTCGCGGAAATGTTTCTTATGACATACAAAATAAAAACCGCCGAGGCAGAAGAACTCGCTCGTGACCTGCTGATGTGGTCTGTGCGGCACAATACTCTCGAACGCCGCAACCCGCTTATTCTGGCTGACTAAACATCTTAGGATCAGTTGCGAATCTAGGCTTAGGAATTTCAAATCGCCTTTAAGATAAATAATCAAAATAAAAGAATTGAGTTTTTGCAACACAAAACCGAATTGGCTTTGTCTGAACTTCGCACCAGTTATCTTCAATCAATCAAATAATGAGTATCGTTAATGAACATTCAAATAATATCGATCAGGTCATGGAAGTTCAACATTTGCTGGCTACATTAGCTTACTATAGTTCGAAAATAAGTCATATCCGTGTGAAAATATCACATTTTTATTGAAAAGTCAAAAGATTACGTAGAAGCGATTACGTTAGCAACAAAGGGTGTGTTATCTCCTCACCTCATGCCTATTAAAGATCTGACGTTAACTTTGGAAAACGGAACGGAGGGAAACTAGGTTATATTCCTTTATTAGACGCCCCATAAAGTAGAGTTCTATTATAGCCTAATATCAGTCAGCGTTGAAAAATTATAGAATTATGATCACAATTCCTTTTGATTCTTCCGATGCTTGGCAATCATACAAAATAGCACCGTTTCCTACTTTCATGACGAATAACTCAAATCCAGTAATATCCAATTTGACGGGGGCATGTACTGATTTCTTCTGATAAGAAATCATTTACAGTCATTAAAGACTTAGATAAACTCACTCACTGTTCAGAAGCCATGAATAATAAAATTTGTACAGCTGACTCTTTGAATTCTATCCTATATCACGGATTCATGTGAGTTAGGCATAGTGCTAAACGGCTCTCTCTCTCATACAAGCGAAGGTTGTCTGGGGAAACTTTATCCCTTTTACGGTAATAAATTCAATTACAGGATGAATAATGGTTCCTGGATCCGTTATATAAAGCCGGATTCGAAGTAGTGTGTCCGGACGGTACCACCGCCCATGCCCCTATCTTCGTAGCAGCTGATTGGTTGTACGGGACATCTACAAACTACACCGTCAGAGGGGTCAACACGATAATACGTGAGAAGGCGTATTTTGCGAACTACACTTGGGCATCCACAATCATCCCGTCACTACCTCTCCCATACAACGCGCGCAGTGGCTCATCGTTTGACGCAACTGGCTGAGATGACCCACGCGTCACCGACTTATGCAGGTGGAGAAAATCTTCGCTACTACATTCTGCTAGCCGTGTTCAGCGTGACGGCCATATTGGTTATCGCCGTCAACATCTTTGCTTGGCGTAGGCTGAGGCGTAAACAGAAGGATCTCCAAGGGAACGTATTGGCCCGTCTGAGATGACGTACCCGTTAAACTCAAGTCGTTTGAGTTTAGGGCCGCCTGAACCTGGCCACTTCAGTTTGTGCCTAGGGAATTGTCTGGAATTGGGTGTTGTGTGTGAAAAGCGGTCCGTATCTGGCAAAAATGTAGGACAAGAAAGACTCACGCCTTTGCATTTGAACAGTTAAAGTATCTCCAGGGCACCTAATAAAACATTATAGCCCAATATTATACATTAATATATTCCTAAAGGTATTTTTCGGGCACCTAATAAAATATATCAGCCCTATATATTGCATTTCTGCAGAATTACATAGTTATACTATTATACCATTGTACATTAATATTTTATCTATTACAAAGAGTGACAAGTACTCTTTAACAATTATCCATGATCATGCTATAATCATTATTTAGTAACCATTATTCTTAATCAGGTTACCTATTATCATATTAATCATGTATACATGTTAATCTTTTGATTTTTACCTTTTTATTATTTTGGGGTACCTAATCATTATTATTACCACATGGATCTATATTTTCCATGCATTTATCATTGTTTATGAATATGTCACAAGGTATGTAACGAACCTTTTTATGCATTTAATTTCAATCTTCTTATTGTTTATACCTAGACGTATGTTACGAGCACGCTCCTATGAAACAATGTTTAAAGTAATTTTTTTTTTGTTATTCAAGGCTTGAATAGGTAGCAGTCCGAGCCTAATGTAATATACATTTATTTCATATTTACAAGCTCTGTAAATATAAACCCATGACCTGAGGTCATGGCATTAGGAGGGTCCTACGTACCAAAGCAGATCTAGATTACGCTATGCGCTGTCTGCAGTAGCCTGGTCTAGCTCAGAGCTTTGTCAACATTTTATGTTTTAGATAACTTTGCACAACAACTTCCATGGGAAGCGGTTGACCCTGTTAACCTACGCCGGAAACTTGTAACTTCCGAGCTTGCGGACTACGTATGTTTTTATATGAATTGCTGAGATAGCTAATGTCCGCTATCGACGCGATGCTTTAGAATGGCAGTTCCGCGCCAACCATCAAACATATCGGTCCTTCCGACCGAGCTGCATCTCCTAGTATGGAGTTACCGAATAAAGTTGTTATCTTTGTTCAACTTGTCTGTTTGAATCATCTCCTTTAGTTAAGAAGAACCACTCTACTAAGATATCCCAAGAGATGGGAGGAACCAGAAATACTTACGAATGACAGTCGTAAGGAGAACACAAAAAAAAGTCTATCGCCAAGCGATGAGACTTAAATATATATATATATATATATATATATATATATATTATATATATATATATATATATATATACACTATATATACATATATATATATATATATATATATATATATATATATATATATATATATATATATATATATATATATATATATAATATATATATATATATATATATATATATATATATATATATATATATATATATATATATATATATATATATCTATATATATCTATATATATATATATATATATATATATATATATATATATATATATATATATATATATATATATATATATATATATATATATATATATATATAACAAAGATGAGCTGGATATATCAACGAATTAATTCACTTTCTAAATAAAAACAAAACATTCATTGTTCAGTCAAAATGCCACTAGAAATAATAGAATTGTATTGTGCTGAATGTGTCTGGAATTCGAACGCCCTTTATCCTGTTAAAATGAATTAATCCAACACAGACCAAAATGGGAACAATGATTATTTTGGGTAAGCAATTTCCGGTGACAATTTTTAAAAGTTGTCTCTGAATTCCCTTTGAAATGGGCCTTTATAATTCTAGCTGAAAGTTATCATGAAAACAGAATATATTGTATAATTCTATAGACAATTATAACATTGATTATTGAAAATTAAATGAAAGAGTCCAGATTTGTTCTAATTGATTTTACTATGTCTCTATCTAATAGTTGAGATGTTTTTTCTCTTTAAAACCCTAGGAATATAATTTGTTTTTTTGTTCATTATATCGTTTTCTTGTTTTTAGTGAACTCATAGAATGTTATTGTACGGTTATGAATAATTGCCTGAATTTCCAATCTCCTCGTGCAAAGAAGTCATTGATCAGTAACAAAAATTAGATTTATTTTCTCTGTGGAAGGACTAACAAATCGTTTCCTTGCTGAGACCCCGTTAAAAGGAGACACTGTTATTCATGTAACCATTATAGTTTCCATATTTTAGAAAATGGCATCTACTTTAAAAATAATTAAAAGCAAACATCACTCGTAAATGATCAGAACTACCACATTTGTTTGTTTTTCGCCCTCGTATTGTATAGTGAAACCTCTCTACGTAAAATTCCATTAAGAGTACAGACAGCACCCATAGGTAAGTAATAAGCTATACTTCTAGAGCCCCTTATAATAGATTTTTGCACATTCTATGGCAGTTGAAAAATAAGAGATTTTTACACAATTTGAGACATGAATATCCATAAGCATTTTCGGCAAATCTTAAAAGCCACGAATCTTTTCCTTATAAAACTATTCTTCCAAACAAGTAAAAATAGTGAAAATTGTGCCAGAGACAATAATTATAGTCATCCCTTACAAAGTACGCAGGGGTTTCTGAGAAGAAGAAGTGGAAAAACCTAGAATAAAGTTATTAACCGAATGACGCGAGTGTGCCCAGTAAATTAATAAATTTCTTTAACGCTTTACTTAAGATACTGAATTTCAGAAGTGTTGTGCGAAGCGCATTTCCTTTGCAGACATGTATTCTGGTGCGAACTTCCTTCAACATAATTTTAGGTCCTTGTTTACTTGCTTTCTGATTTTTGTCTTTGTTCCGTTTTTACTTCTGTTTGTATTTCAGGAGTAATTCCTTCCTTTTCTTTGAAGTGAAGAGAAGCAGATCTTTACGGTTAATTAAGGAAGTTAAACAGATAAGAAAAAGATTGACAGATGAAGAGCATTGCTGATTTTGGCAAATAAGAGCTGATATTTCTTATGGAATTTTAGTATTAGAATTTCATGTAGTATGTGTATACGCATTACTACACAGATGTGGAAGATTTGAAAGATATAAAGATATGTTGGAATAAGGGAGAAAATTATTGAGTGTTACTATGTTCTCTTGTGATAAAAAAATTACTAATGCACATGAGGTTAACATTGTTTTAGTATGGAAATGTTTTTCAATTAATAACATATTATATTAGTACTATACTGCTTAATACTTGTTTCTGACTAAAAAAAAAAAAGGAGGGCGGGGGGTTAGGGGGTGGAGTGTGAATCATGGATACGAGATTCAATCAGAATCAGATAGTGCAGTATAAATGAAATATAATTGGCAGAATTTATCAGATGATGCAGCAGGTTTGATCATCAAATAATCAAAGATAACTTACCATAGCCTAATCTGAGCTTAGCAAAGGTAGTCTAACTCGGCATAACCTTCGGGAATCCTGGTTTTGTTTATCTGGCCCTCTCCACAGACAATGAAATACAGCTCAAGTCATAGCTAGTTGTGAAGGTCTAAGCTATTCTAACAGGCTAGACTAACTTAGGCTGTAACAATGTAAATAAGTCTGCAGAATTATAGTAGGGGTAGGGCACACGGTAAAAATTATACTTGGGATTCGGACCATGCAGTACGAAGTAATGGCGGAAGAGGGTGGGAGGGGGGGGGGGGGGTGGGGGGGGGGGGGTGGGAAGGCTGTTGGAGAGGAGATGTTTCCCCCTTCGTTCCAAAATCGTCTCTACTTGTTCCAGCAGTCTACCTTGTCTCTCACTCCTTCCCATTTCCTATGTCAAGGTGTTCATGCACACGCGCGATCTTGCAGGCCTCGTAGTCAGATCAAGGCCAACCTGGTCAATCTGGCAGCACCTTCTTTGCCAATCCCATGGCTTTCGGCTGTTTTCCCATGGCCCACGGTGTGCTCTGAAAAAGATATTCAATAAATTGCTTTTACCTTTAATGGATCTCTGTGCAGCTTCCTATAGCTGCTAAAACACCTCCTAACTGCCCACACTGTTGGCCGTTTAATGCCCAACTTTCAATTCGCATAGGATTATTATTAATTTTACATGGGCCCTGATGTGCATACGACTTACGAATGCAGGTGTTCTCCAAAGTTCTGTTTGCATTCTTTTGTGATGTAACGATCGTGTTATACATACACTCTCGAGTCACATAATCTAAATATTGGCTGACTGACCTGTTGACCGTTGGAGCTTTTCAAAACAGACACTTGGGCTCTTGTTGAAAATTTTAGTCTATTCTTGATAGAGTCCACTGCCCCCTACATTCACATTCCTAACCACCCTGGAAGAGTAGGCAATATATGAATATAGTGCATCACATTACATTGAAGATAAGTAATATAATTCAAGATGCATGAAACTCATCTCATTCACTCTTTAACCTACTCCCGTCTTTATAATTTAAGAAAAACCACACTAACAAGAATTGAATGAAAAAATTATCTACAAACACCAATATATTTATTACATCTAATATTCCGTAATATATGATATATAGTTAAAGTTAAAGTTAGCAGTTTCGGTCCTCCACCAGGCTAATGCCTCTTGGACGGACGTCAGTCGGGTAACCCCAACCCCTTACCAAGGCATCACTCATGGAAGTAACCACTAGAGACAGTCTTGCTATTGGGCACCACTCACGGCATTAACACTAGTGGATAGTCTCACTATTCTCCTCTTGACGAGGAGCAAACGCTGACCTGAGAATTTCGAGACCCAGCATGTTAGCAACTGTACTAGCCAATCAATAATAAGGGAAGGTATTATATTCATAATGTCACTGCATCTAAAATGCCACAACACCATTTCGACTTCAGGATATGATGTCTTTTAGAAAAACACGGTATCAACTGCCGTAATGTTTAAACACACATACACACACACAACAACACACACACACACACACGAAATGATATGCACACCAAGCTTAGGATTTGATAAAGCACCTTTCTTTTGCAGGTGCACAAGTAGTATATACACGAAACAGCAATATTTATTAATAACTAAAATTCTAAGTGTTACATTCAATGCAACTTATAAACAGGAGGTTTTTCTGATAATTTTGATAAGTTGAATCCATGTATCATATCTCTTATTTTCGTCTCCAAAACAAGTAATGTTACCTAACTATTATTGTGAGAAAAATAAATGAGTTGAGATAAACTAATCTCTCTCTCTCTCTCTCTCTCCTCTCTCTCTCTCTCTCTCTCTCTGCGTTGTGATAATTAATGTTTTCTGGAATATAAGACGATTCAAAATTTGCAAATGCAAATGAAATATTCCTTCCCCCCTGAAGTTTCCATTAAGCATTACAGCTCTATTGACTTTTTATTTGGTGTATAAGTCTCGCGGTTCTCAGATCAGAAACCACAGAATTGGAATTTTCAATCAAGAAGAGTCGTTTGAGATTTATGCATCTTCCTTCGGAAATGGAAATTGTCATCATTTTTTCCACAAGAGTAAGCTTTATTCATAACATGCTGTTCTTCTCTTTATAAACATTTTAGCTATGAAATCTCTGAGGGATTTGTAACACCAAAAGAATACTAATTATTATTATTATTATTATTATTATTTTTTATTTTTGCTCTATCACAGTCCTCCAATTCGACTGGGTGTTATTTATAGTGTGGGGTTCCGGGTTGCATCCTGCCTCCTTAGGAGTCCATCACTTTTCTTACTATGTGCGCCGTTTCTAGGATCACACTCTTCTGCATGAGTCCTGGAGCTACTTCAGCCTCTATTTTTTCTAGATTCCTTTTCAGGGATCTTGGGATCGTGCCTAGTGCTCTTATGATTATGGGTACAATTTCCACTGGCATATCCCATATCCTTCTTATTTCTACTCTCAGATCTTGATACTTATCCATTTTCTCCCTCTCTTTCTCTTCAACTCTGTGTCCCATGGTATTGACATCAATGAGTGATACTTTCTTCTTGACTTTGTCAATCAACGTCACGTCTGGTCTATTTGCACGTATCACCCTATCCGTTCTGATACCATAGTCCCAGAGGATCTTTGCCTGATCGTTTTCTGTCACTCCTTCAGGTTGGCGCTCGTACCACTATTACTGCAAGGAAGCTAATGTTTCTTGCACAGGCTCCAGTGGAGGGCTTTTGCCACTGAATCATGCCTCTTTTGTACTGGTTCTGTGCAAGTGCCGGCATTTGCTTGCTATGTGGTTTATGGTTTCATTTTTCGTATTGCACTTCCTACATATGGGAGAGATGTTATTCCGTCTATCGTTCTTTGAACATATCTGGTTCTTAGGGCCTGATCTTGTGCCGCTGTTATCATTCCTTCAGTTTCCTTCTTTAGCTCTCCCCTCTGTAGCCATTGCCATGTGTCATCGCTGGCTAGTTCTTTAGTCTGTCTCATGTATTGTCCGTGCATTGGTTTGCTGTTGCCAGTCCTCTGTTCTGTCTGTCATTCTCCTGTCTCTGTATATTTCTGGGTCTTCGTCTACTTTTATTAGTCCCTTCTTCTCATTGCACTCTTAGCCACTCGTCTTCACTGGTTTTCAGATATGCCCCAGTTGCTCTGTTCTCGATCTTGACGCAGTCCTCTATACTAAGTAGTCATCTCCCTCCTTCCTTTCGTTGTAGTATGTCTGTCCGTATTTGCTCTTGGGTGTAGTGCTTTGTGTATTGGCATATGTTTCCTGGTTTTCTGATCTATGCTGCGGAGTTCTGCCTTCGTCCATTCCACTATTCCTGCCACTGTATCTGA
>NC_087220.1:3694571-3697071 GCF_015104395.2 Macrobrachium nipponense
TATGTGTGGTGTGTGTGTGTATGCTGTTGTTGTGTGTGTGTGTGTGTAAATAAATAAATCCTTCTGTTAAAACAGGAAATGTCTCATGTATAAGAAGCCCATTAAAAAACTCTGGTTTAAAACTAATGACAATATTTCGGTGGACTAACTTCCACTCTTATCAAGTAGTAAATAACCTAAGAAGTTACAATAGCGAAATACATAGTTGGAGATGCCTGGGGTCACCATATATTAAGCGCTTACACCTAAAGACTAATTTACAGATAATCATTTGGAGGTTACTATTAATCAGCTGTACACCTGGTGTTTGTCAGGGACCAATGTTTTGTGATTCACTAGCAAGCAAGCACAGAATATCAGCAGCACCCGCATACTAAATCAAGATCTTATCCCAGCGATTCTGTATGATTAGAAAGCACTATTTATTAATAAGAATAGAAATATATCGCTTATTATAATGGTAGTGGCATTTAATGTAATCGAATTATTAATGCACCTACTGCATTCAATGTTTACCCTACTAAAATTTTTTCATTTTCAGTGGATCGATGAGTGTATAGATAAAGGACCCTGGTGTAACAGTGGTAAGACCCTATATAATTAATCAACTAACGGATTTAAAAAGATACTCCATCCTTCGATTATTCGGAAAAAAAAACAACTTCTCCGTGGAGTTAATCCATTTAGTAAAGCTTCGTGTAGATTAATTGTCAATCTTGCAAGACACTGGATTTTATCGATAAATTAACAACCTATCACAAGTACTTAACCTACTTCAGCCTTAATTGATTGATATACAAGGTTTAAAAAAAACTCTCGAATATGTAATAAAAATCTATTGAAAGAATATATTAAATTCTATGCCCCATTCGTGTTGATTAGACAACTTAATCAAAGCAATAGAGGTTGACAAATAACCTCAGCATCAATGAAAAGCCAATCAAACAATTGTAGTTCAGAAATTTCTCTAACGTCCAGAAAATCATTTCAGCTCACACACACACACACACACACACACACACACACACACACACACACTCACTCTCTTATTCCAGCCCATAGAACAAGTATAAATCACTTTTGCATATTGATGTTGATGAATTTAGAGTACGCAGTGGTTCTTGTAGCGGTACTTGTGAGCCTATGTAAGAACGTAAATGGAATAATCCATCTGAACAAATTAATCGGGTGTTGCTTTTGAAAGAATTAGTTTTCCCTGTGTATCGAGATATCTCAACATTTGTAGCTATGAAAGTGTTAGTAATACTTCATTATTTATCATAAAAGCAGATTAATTACTATATCCAACACGAAAGTTTACACAAACACACGCGCACACACACGTACATATCTTTAACTGACCTTAATAAGAAATATCCTGTCCCCCGTAGATTAATGATAGCCATCCTCTCGCTAATAAAATTAGACTTTGTAATAAGTAGACCTGACAAAGACGGCAAAATCGTAATCATGAACAAAATCAACAAACTCCTTAGCGACACAAACACTTACGACAAACTGACGAAGAATCTCCTCCAAAACGTTTTCGGAAAGTAAGATTAATTGGCCAAGACAAAAAGAGTATTGAACGTTTAGAGAAATTTAAAGATATTAATCCTAAACTACCCTACTTTTATGGCCTTTCCAAAACTCACAAAGACAACCTTCCATTCAAACCCATCGTTTCATGTGCCGGAGCTTTCAATTAATAAATTTCTAAATGGTTAGCTGGCCTCCTTTCCCCTTTTTTAGGCACTTTTTCTCCCAGTCACATTAAACATTCGGAAGATTTTTGTCACAAATTCAGAGAAGCATATATATCACTTCACAACATAAAACTTTTAAGCCTTGACGTAGATTCCCTGTTCACAAAAGTACCAGTACAGGAAGTTCTTCAGTTTATGAGGGAAAAATGATCCCCTTATTCAGATCATTTCCCATTGGCGCTAGACAAAGTTAGTTGAATTATGTGTATCTAATAACATATTTTCATTCGGGGAATCATTCTATAAGCAAAAATTCGGGTGTAGTATGGGTCGTCCTTTAGGTCCTGTTTTAGCCAATCTGTACATGGAATACTTTGAAACTACAGTAATAAATGCAACAAAACCCAAAAACATGCCCGTGGATGAGGTATGTAGATGATATTCTAACATTTTGGGATAATAAATGGGACAATTTTAATGCAATCTTTTCAAAATTAAACGCATTAGTGCCCAGCATCAAATTTAAAGTTGAATGGGATACAGACAACAAAATTCCTTTTCTTGATGTTTTAATAATCAGAGACACGACAGAATACAAATTTACCATATACAGAAAACCAATGTTCTCACTTTCCTACATTCACTATTACAGCTATCATGACATTCCTATCAAGATAGGCGTAGCCAGCAACCTATTCTTAGGAGCCTTAAGAATTTGTTCTCCAGATTTCTTAGAAAAAGAATTTGAACTAATTCATAAGCAACTTTCGTCTTTAAAGTATCCTGACCATATA
>NC_087220.1:3699571-3704571 GCF_015104395.2 Macrobrachium nipponense
ATAATGATGGTGTAATAATTTCATTTTGGATGTATTTAAGGAACTAAATTTGTTTTGTTTTAATGTGATGTAAACAGAGAATAACCCCTTGTATGATGAATGAAAGTTTTTTTTTTTCCGCTCGTTTTGTCCGTTAATATTTCGGTGACTACGTCATGACAACTGACAAACTTCTCATTCTGCAGACTTTTGTCATTAAGTAAATGCTTAAACTTTAAGATTGCAGCAACGGAAACTTTCTTCTGAGCTTCCGGAGACAAACGACACTCAGCGTGTGTGACATTCATAAGGCTTTTTTTCACTCAGCAAAGTTATTCTGTATCTTATGAGGAAAGTTGTCACAATAGCAGTCATAGCAACACATTTATTTCACTTCTTCACTTACCCTCATATCAGTAGACTTTTTCATTTACTATTTCATTTGTTAAAAAAGTACTTTCATCCGTGTATGCATACAATCATACATACACACACACACGATATATATATATATATATATATACATATATATATATATAATATATATATATAAAACAATGCCTACTTTACCCTTGTCTACATCATGAAAATAATAAAAAAGGAAAACTGTAATCGGAATCTCTGATGAACTCTCAAGACCATTAAAGCTGGGGAAAGACCAAAAATAGAATCTTTATTTCCCCAAAAACTAACCTGATGAAAAATATTAAATTGATTGAAAAACCACCAAAAAAAAAAAAAAAAAAAAAAAAAAAACGTAATCACTTCTAGCAAGGTAAAGTCATTTCAAATGATTACCACACCAATTCCCATATTAAGTCACACTAGCTCGCATAGATATCACTATTTTTTCCCAAACTCAGAAATGTAAACATATCATTCAATAAAAGTCAGAATTCCCATTTTGGGGAAATTAAATGCACTTGAGAGGAAAGAAATCATAACCTTCAGAATTAAAAATAAAAATTGATGAGCAGACAGTTTTGTGAACAAAATAAAAACTTTTCCTATCTACATAGAGGAAAAGAGACCGATTAGAAACTGAACGTTTTTCATTGACTGTTCAATGGTCAACAAAAGTCATTTTTTCCCACATTAATTACCTTGTCCGTAGACCTTCCGCGCCTCCCTCACCGAAAGTCACTTAGAGAGTCTGCTGTTTAATGAACTGTTTTCACCGGAAATCTCATTATATTCCACTTGTACGTCTCCTGATTTTCGTTCATACGAATGCGCTATATCCTTCGAGAAGGTTCTTTTGCACACGCCCTGATGAACGTACACACACACACAAACGGGTGTTCCCAAGATATGTGTTTGCATTTTCAATTACGTCACAACTAGGTGACAATTTAAGACGCATAGTACACTCGCTGGGTCAATTTGTGCACCCGCGATATGTTTTACTACATCTGCATCTGCCGGACATCTTCCCAAACCATTTGCTGACGTCTCGAAGCTTTTTCCACAACACACGGACGGCTGCTAGATGAAGATTCCAATCGAGTACATTTTTCTCTATATTCAAAATTCCTAAGTACCCTTTAAGTGAGGTTAATATATGTATGTACATATACACACACACACACACACACACACACACACATATATATATATAATATATATATATATATATATATATATATATATATATATATATATATATATATATATATATATATAAAACCTCCAGGGGATGTCCATGATACAATGATTAAAACATGAATTTATTCTAAGAAACGTTTTCGCACATGAAAATCTCTGTGCATCATCAGTCTGTGAAAGATAAAGACACATTTATAAATAACAAAACAATAAAAAGTGTAAAAAACAGGAATTCACAGAAATTAAAAAAGTCTTAAAATTTCATAAAAGAACAAAGTAAAAATGATAAAACAGGTTAAAAGAGACTGCTTAAACACCAACCGTTTCATTGTGAGGAGAGAAGTGGATGAACTAAGACAAGTTAAAAAGTAACGACTCCAACTATGCCAGGTACAGAGTTGCTGAGGACGTGTTACTGTTAAGAGAGGGAACAAGCCTCTTGATATATAAAGACTCAAGGGTGGTTAAATGGTCAGGATTTTTGACATGGTCTATTATGGAAAACTGTTCTTTTTGTACTTCAATGATGTTGGAAAATTCGGGTTGTTTTATTCTTTGACCAGTGCGAAAGCTGAAGCCCAAGTGAGAGCAATATCTGACCCTTAACAGCCTTCGAGTTGATCCGACGTAAGAGCCCGGACATCCAGTGGCTGAAGGTGCAGCTGGATGCCACATGCCAGCAAGAAAGGGAAAACAGAGAAAAGCTAAGGAAACCAAGAGAGCTAGCTCTCTTGGATGAAGAGATCAAGCTGGAGAAGGCAAGGGAGAAGTTCTGCCGCTGAGGGTGCGCAAATCACAATATACCTGCCATTGCTATGCCCGTTACCAATTCCGCTTCATTAGGCGCCCCAGCTAGGGTCCCTATCTCTGCAGCTACCCTCCGAAGCCATTATCCTACAAAATGCATCAGAGTTTTCGATGACTCTGGCACGCAAATCTCCCTAATACAGGATGACAGAATCCCTCACGGGGCTAACGTCAATAGATACCACCTAATTACCATTGAAGGTATCAATCACGTAAAGCTGATCCTTCCAACAGTCAAACTGAGAGTCTCAAGACCTCATCATTCCAAAGTATGTACCTTTGCAGTAGCAAATTATATTCCTGGGGTACGACCTTCTTCTGGGATAAGATTTCCAACAACCTAGGGGTCATACCCCCACAACAAACTCCTCCAAAGCAAGAAGCCACCAAAGATTTACTTCCTCTCGGAAGTGCATCCACCAACAGTTTCCCCCTCCACCAAGGAGGGAAATTGATCATTCCCAGTTCTGCTGCAAAACCTGTGACATAATAGGGCCTTCCACTAATTGGCCTGGGTGCCCTAGCAAGCTAAAAGCAGCGGACACTGACATGTCAAAAGGCTCAGCCTTCCACATGAGACAGGAACTTCGGTCTCCTATGACCACGGGCACACCAAGAAGTTTTGCACCACCGGTACCCGTCCCAGGTACACCAAACCTCAACTTGGGAACACTGAGTAGTGCCATGCTCCGTCCAGTCCGGGTGTAGAGCCACCACAAAACTTAACCTCCATGCCTGGCTCCGAGCTAGTGCCGGCACCCAAATTTAACCTTATCATGAATCCTCCTAAAGGAGATCCTCCACCTGCATGGAGCTTAACACAGCCCATTGCCCATCTCCAGTCCACGATTCTTCTCGCCATCACCTATGTCAACCGAGAATGAACCTCTGGCAGACCTCACCCTCACATCTTCACTGGTTGACCAGGAACTGCCCGACCAGGAGTCAGCCTTGAGTCTTATCCTTATGATGGTTGTCGCAACAGCTGGAGTGAGGGCCTCCCTTGCAGTAGGGTCTACCTCTACGATGGTTGCTGCAGCTGCCGAAGTAGGGTGTTCAACAGTAGTCCCTAGGGCTACCACTGCCTCTGCTGAGTCTGCTCCTGACGGCATTTCTGGCTTTTCCTAGAGTCGGTGCCTCCATCACCTCCTTGGACTGGTGTAGCCAGGCCTTGGAGGAGTAAGAAGAAGAAGAAGAAGAAGGAACGTAACCAATTCACTAATTAATACCAAAGTGCCGCATGCTCTCCTTGGCACCTGTGACATAGGTACAGTGCCCCTTTCAATTGCTGAGTGATCCTGGCACCTGCCCAGAGAAGGTAGCCAGCCTGATCTCTGCCAGGAGACTAATCATCTAATCCCTAGAACTTGTACTACTAACCCTCATTTAAATGTTATAATGACCTCATCCAATTTTCTTCCTGGTAAACTTCTAATCACACATCACCCTCATGCATCATTACCTCTCCTTATGTATTTTAACCCTTCATGTCAATAAACCTCCGTTATTGACTACCACATTCTGGAATTATTGCGTCCTTTTGATTAATTGTGTAGAGTGGGTTAGGCTAATTAATTTAATACCTGAGCATTAGGGTAGTAGTAAGTAGAATTTTCAAAGTAACCTTACCTAGGGATATAGTAGCCTGTCGTCACAGACAACCATTAGTTATCATCTAGGCTAGACTACATTATTAAGTCAATTAAGTTAGTACACTTAACATCTTCACTTATAAGTCATGTAGGCCATTGTAGTTAGCCGTATCACTGCTCTAAAACCTCAGAGAAAGAGTACTGCCTAGTTGAGGCAAGATACTTATTAGCCAAGGCCTTCATGCCTGAAAGGAGTGGATGCCTTCTTAACAGGGGGAGCTTTTTACGTTTTATCTTGCCTTGCCTTACCAGAAATTGAAATTTGATTCAAGCTATAAGCAGCAGCTATTTCACACCCCCCTACCATTGGCTGCCTTTTTTTTTGTGGGGCCGGGGTGTGGGGGGGGGGGGGGGGGGGGAATTTCCGGTCCATCATAGTTAACAGGAGGGTATAGATCCATTAAGCACTAGGGACATAATACAAGGGAATGTGGGCAGTTAGGTAGGTCCTTTCTAGGCCTAGTCTTAAGACCTATTTTACCTTGACTTTGTTACTGGCCGTATGTCTGTGTCTAGAATGACCTGCCAACAGAGGGGGGCGGGGAGAAACTACTCCAAATGCAAATCGACCACGCCCTGATTCACTCTCAGTCCTACTTAGTTGCTTATCAAGGACAGACGTTCGTCCTTGCCTTCCAAAGGCCTAGACAAAAAGCTCACTCCATAAGGCATCCAGGTATGTTCCGAGTCAAACAAATTCTCCCTCACTTTTCAAATTCAATTTTCCCACTTCTCCTTTTGTCCAACCTAGCAGTCACGTGTTTCCCTTGTGACTTGTCCAAGATCAACGAAGATCTTCATTAAGCTATTCCACTTAAGCATTAGATTTCTCCCCGTATCATCAGTATTGTGCGTGATTTAAGGATAAATTCCCTCCATATTGCATTAGTCATAAATGCTGTGCGATAAGTCTTTGTTTTATGTTGTGTGTAACCTGGAATTCATTTCCAGATATCT
>NC_087220.1:3707071-3709185 GCF_015104395.2 Macrobrachium nipponense
AAATTCTACAGCTAAGGCTGTGGAAGTCCTTGGTATGAAAGCTATGGCGCTGATGTGAATTATTATTGTAAACCACAAATACTGTTAGACTACGCCAGTTACCTCGGATAGTGAATATAGAGTCAAGCACTTCCTAACGCTTCATTAGAACTATTTTCATCTAATAGAGAGAGATAGAGAGAGAGACAGAAGGCGATAGAGACAGAGACAGAGAGAGTGAGAGACACACAGGTGCACAGAATTCTCACTATGCAATTATAACCGTCACGAAACCTATCTCATCTGATCGATTTAGTTGAAAAAAAATCTCTATAGAAATAAATGAAATATAAAATTAAAGGGCCAAAACATCCCTTTAATCATTTCCTTGCGTCATAAAGTAACGAATGAAGCCACGTTTCGTAATATCAGTGTAAGGTTGGTGATTGATTACCACTGCATTTCCACTTTTTTATGGCCTCGACTTATCATGTGTATGCGCTCTGTATACTGTAGCTATCACAAATGGTGGTAGACATTTACTGACCTACACACCTACACTACAGTCATATATATATATATATATATATATATATATATATATAATATATATATATATATATATATATATATATATATACATATATATATATTATATATATATATATATATATATATATATATATATATATATATATAATATATATATATGTGTGTGTGTGTGTGTGTGTGTGTGTGTGTGTCTAACTTCCAATATGAATAAACCTGCAACCTGCTAATATGTTCAAATATGTCACAGTAATTAGTAGATTCACAACAATTCCTTGGAATTTCTACGAGGATTTCCTCAATATATGAGGCTGTTCCAAAAAAACACTTGTAAGGTAATTTGGTATTTTCGTAACTTGAGTTTGAAACAGCCTTGTGTGACATGTTGGTTGTTTACCTGCCCTCCTGTGTTTTTGCTTTTGTTGAAGCGAGGTTTGCCGCGCGCCCTTTTTTTTTTTTTTTTTTTTTTCTTTTTTATTGAACCAGTTCGGTTTATCACAGGAGCGAGACAGGTTCTGGTAACTTAAGCAACATAGAACATTTACTTAAGAATCGGCTATTGGTTAGCTTTTGGCCTCAACGGTTGGAAGGATGGTTGACGAGACTTAACCATAGTCATCTGTTTCTCCCGTGATTCGTCTGTGCTGTGGTTGAGTTTCTGTTAACAGTTGGTGGCCGTTGTTACGATGCCTTCACGGAGTTCGTCTGATTCAATTCATCTTTTTTGACAGCGTGACAATTCTCTACGGAAATTATTTGTGCTCGTAGGAGTAATTTCTATACTTTTTATTTATGTTGCTGCTGTATTGTATATGCTTATTTTATTTCACACTCCCTGTCCATCTGTTTGTTCATTTATTTATGCTGCTTGTTTATTATGTTATATGCTTGTTTTTTTCTTTAATGTGGTAGTGTTGAGCAGTGTATGGCTCTGTAACTGCATTTTGAGATTCTTTTTTTTATTGGTATTTAATTATGATTGTAATTTGTGTGGTCTTTTAATGCTTGTTCATTGATTTTAACTGTTGCTGTTTTCACATGTATTTCATTTTAAAAAATAGAGGAAAAAGGCCTTTAAATTTGTAAATTTAAAAAGGCCATAACTCTTTTATGTTTCAAGATATTTTCTTTAGGTTTGAATTTTTGGAATGTTTAGGACCCCAAAATATGATGTTATATATGAAAAAAAATTAGACTATGCACAATTTGATTGACTGATTGATTGTATGATTGATTGCAGAATTGATTGTAGAATTGATTGTAAAATTGATGAGCAAAATTAATGCTGAAGTTTACAAAAGTACAGATTTTATAATGCAAAATTGAACCATATTCTCATCATGAAAATATACACTCACTTATACCACTCGAAAGAGGAAACGAAGGGGATTCCAGATGTGCGATAAAATGCATTTCTCAAATTTGTGGCGAGTGTGGATATTAGCACTGGACGCCTCATTTATTTAATTGGTCATTTTCGACAAGCCCAGACTCAATTTTATATATATATATATATATATATATATTAATATATATATATAATATATATATATATATATATAGTAAGTTACTGTACACAATATATA
>NC_087220.1:3709685-3724685 GCF_015104395.2 Macrobrachium nipponense
CTACTAGGAACTGTATCTAATTCACACATCCGGAATTCTCTTGATCTTGTGGAAAAATTAAATAACATTGTACTAAACTCTAGCGATATCTTTGTCACTTTTGATGTATGTTCTTTGTTTACAAAAGTCCTTATTGACTCTGTGCTAGAATATTTAAGTAATGAACTTGTACTGCATGAATTACCTATGCCCGTTAGTCACATAATTTCCTTGATTAAGTTATGTATTTGTGATTGCAGATTTATTTTTAATGGAGAATATTACCAACAAATATTTGGTATGGCCATGGGTAACCCTTTATCACCTCTCCTTTCAAACTTATATGGAATTTTTTGAATTTTTTAGAGACAACACCTCCCGAATATCACACTTGTCAACACCTCCCGAATATCACACTTATCCCCTTAAAATGGTACCTATATGTCGATCTTAGTAGTCTTACCTCTTGATATTGATGTAAATGATTTACTGTCTATATAGAATAATTTAGTGCCATCCATAAAATTCACTGTTGAAATCGAAAATAACAATGTCATCTCTTTCCTAGATGTAATAATACATAGAGAATCTTTCCAATGCAAATTCAGTATTTATAGAAAACCCACAAATAATTTAACATATGTACATTTTTATTCTGGCCACCATCTTAATATTAAAATTTGAATTTTTTCTTCTATGTTCCTACGCGCTTTACGTATCACGAGTCCACAATATCTTGACCAAGAAATAGAATACATAAAAAAGATAGGAAAAGATCGCTGCTACCCACCTCATTTAATTGATTTATGTTATCAAAAAGCTCACAAAAAGTTTTATAGTGTTGCTATTAATGAAAAAAAAAATGCCTAAAAATGTACTTAGCTTACCTTACTTTCGTGGATTTGAAACCATAAAATCAATATTTAAATCGCTTAATGTTAATGTAGTGTTCTCTTATAACAATACCATTAAAGATATGCTAATTAAGAATAGTCCCGTAACAAATAACAACATCATTTACAAAATTCCTTGTAAGGATTGCCCATCGTTTTACGTTGGTAAGTTAAGTAAAAATTTATGTGTACGTATTAAGCAGCATATGTATTCAGTTAGAACAGTCCAGACTTCAAATGCACTGTTCATCCATCTGAGTGAAAAATCTCATTGTATTAATTGGGGTGATACCTCGGTAATTGCTAGATCTAATGATTATGTCTCAAGAAATTTACTGGAATCGGCAATTATACAAATCACTAATAAAAACAACCTAAATCTTAGTCTGGGAATGTACCATTTGAATCCATATATTTGTAAGAAGTTTATGAAGGACCTTAAAATAAATGAACTACTAATAAATTAGTCCCACATGTATATAGCTATTATTTCTTTCTCTCTCTCTCTCTCTCTCTCTCTCTCTCTCTCTCTCTCTCTCTCTCTCTCTCTCTCTCTCTCTCTCTCTCTCTCTTGCTCGGTATATATATTTTTATTTTCTTTCGTCTTTTCATTAATAATAATTTTTTGGGAAAATTTGTGTAAATTTCATGATATTAAATTGTATATGCTTCCTTGTTTTTTCAAAATGTACTGTTTTTCTGGAAGAATAACTTGTTTACTGCGTGTATCCTTCAAGGTGTGACTACCCTCAGGCATTTCCTCGTTTCTGTAGAATGAAATCGCCCTTATTGCTAATCTTGTAGTGTCAGTTTCGATATTAAGCCTTCTTTTGACTATGTCTTCCTTTGTAAAATCAGTTTGTTCCGTTAGTAAAGGGTCTGAACAGGACCGAAAGTACTCGGCTATCTCGCTTTTCCATTTTTTCCTTTGTGGCAAAAGCCTTTATATATATATGTATATATATATATAATATATATATATATATATATATATATATATATATATATATACACTGAGCTCTATAGTTCTGATTTGTAGAAAAACTTAAATAAATCATGGCTTAGAGTTAGGGCACTGCTCAGCCCTGAATTATAACGGTTTTTGTTGAGAACAACGGGAGGGAAAGAAGTCCCGAGTTGTCTTATGGCCAGTTTAATTCTTATTTAAACTTAAAGTGGTAGGGGCTATGATTATTCTTGTACAATACGACGTTGAAGCAGACAATGAGATGCTCTCATAATGTGCCTATCCTTTTGCTTCAAGATTTTAAAACAAAGCGCCATATCCACCAATCCTCTAATTCTCAACGCAAAACAAACCTCCTTCTAATTTGAACACATCTAAAGTTTAGAAAACTTCAACAACTACTTAAGGTGATGTTATAATTTATTTCCAGTAAAAACTTGCATGAAAACAGTAATGCTCTTTTTATGTTTTTACTTTTGTTATTGTTGATATGATTGTAATAGTTCATCATTAGTAAAAATGCATATTTTTTGTCGTTAACTCTCTCGAATTATGTACCATAAAAAAAGAAACTCAAAAAAGTTACAAACAAATAAAACTGAGCGAGCCATGCTTATATATCCTTTATTTACTCTGTCATCCAATATGCAATAAATAATGTCCTTTACATGGTTAATTTAAAAGGAAAGTCAATATAATAGAAGCTTGTTTTCCTCACGGTAATCCTGATGTATATTGCTGATGAAGCTTTGATGACATCTCGGTAATTAGAATCAGTGTGTAATTAGGATCAGTGCAATGAAATTCCTTTCCGAATTTAAATTATTCAAAGTTATGCTATACTGATTGCATTGAAATGTTATTGGAAAATTACAATAGTATCGTCTGTTGTATTGTTTCATATACAAATCTTGTTTCTTAAAATAGGTCAGAGTCTCATTAGATAAAAAAAATAATCTCCAGAATCCTAATAGTGGGAAGATGGCATTACTTATTTGTAAGAGCCAAACTCGTATATAAATTTAACTGATTTACATGAATACCACCAATGTTAGAATATACGAGGAATAAAGAACGACAACATGATTCAGAAGTAAAACGTGAGAGCAAATGACATAATTCTCTCTCTCTCTCTCTCTCTCTCTCTCTCTCTCTCTCTCTCTCTCTCTCTCTTGTTTGAATAACTTAAAACTTGTTTCAAGACTTTGTGTATGAAATGATGAACAAAATAAATCTACCCCGGATTATCCTCGATATGATAAAATAATAAAGGATAAATTATACTAAAATGTTCTTGATACAATTTTGTAATGAGAACATGTCTAGGGGTCAGGGGATATCTTCATTTCACTTTCAAATCCCAGAAATGCACAAAAAGGGTAATTTAATTACGCAAACGTTTCTGTGGAATCAGAGAAACTTCGTTATAAAATCTGAGAAATTATTTTTACCATCCACAGATAATTTCTTCATCGTAAGCGACAATCGTTGAAGTTTTACTAACCGTAAATGGTATAATAAGTAATATTAATGATGGAGTTTCATGTTCTTATTCATCTTTACTTGGACTGAATGCAATTCATTGTGCTAAAGGATATTATCAGCTCATGATTCTTTGTAATAAAATTTGATTAGAACTGATATTGCCACACATATGTGGTTTGTAAGTCTTGGTTGGTAGAACGAGTTCAAAGTTAAAAGTAATATATTAGACATTATTTCATTATTCCTTATTGCACTTATTGGCTACCTCTTAGCAAGGGTTAGTATTGGGACAGGGTTGATTGAATATATATATATATATATATATATATCATATATATATATATATATATATACATACACACACACAACACACATATATATATATATATATATATATATATATATATATATATATATATATATATATATATTATACATATATCAAAAGCAGGGGTAAGCGACGACCAGCAAGACACATTAGTGTGAGGGTGGCCCAGGGAGAGCAATTAACTCCAACATATATAACAAGGAAGACCTGGATATTTGAATAAATTAATTCAATTTATATATAAAAACTAAACATTTATTGTTCAGTCAAAATGTCATATTAACTGGAAATAACTAGAATTGTGTTGTACTGAATGTGTCTGGAATTCGAACGCCCTTTATCCTGTTAAAATGAATTAATCCAACACAGACCAAAATGGGAACAAGGATTATTTTGGTGAAGCAATTTCCGGTGACAATTTTCAAAAGTTGTCGCTGAATTCCCTTTGAAATGTACCTCAGTTATCATGAAACAATATATTGCATATTTCCATTGACAATTAATAACATGATAATATAAAAATGAAATGTAAATGAATCCAGATTTTTTGTAATTGATTTTGCTATGTCTCTTTATCTACTAGTTGCGATGTTTTTCTTTAAAACCCGTCGAATATAATTTATTTTTGTTCATTAGAAAAATATCATAGCTTTGCCGAGATCGTTTCTGGTTTTAGTGAAATCATAGAATGTTATTGTACGGTTATGAATAATTGGCTGAATTTCCAATCTCCTCGTGCAAAGAAGTCATTGATCAGTAACAAAAATTAGATTTATTTTCTGTATGTAAGGACTAACAAATCGTTTCCATGCTGAGACCCCGTTAAAAGAAGACACTGGTATTCATGTAACCATTAGAAAATGGCATCTACATTAAAGATAATTAAAAGGAAACATCATTCGTAAATGATCAGAACTACTACATTTGTCTTTCTACCCTCGAATTTTATAGCGAAAGTCTTTCTATGTAAAATTCCATTGAGAGTACAGACAGCTAAGCCATAGGTAAAAAATAAGCTAATGCTTCAAGAGCCCATTATAATAGTTTTACTCATATTCTATGGCAGTTGAAACGTAAAAGAATTTACACAATTTGAGACTTGAATACCCATAGCATTTCTCGGCAAATCTTAAAAGCCACGAGTCTTTTCCTCAAAAAAATATTCTTCCAAACAAGTAAAAATAGTGAAAATTGTGCCAGAGACAATCATTATAGTCATCCCTTACAAAGTACGCAGGGGTTTCTGAGAAGCAGAAGTGGAAAAGGCTAGAATAAAGTTTTTGACCGAATGATGCCAGTGTGACCAGTAAATTAATAGATTTCTTTAACGCTTTCCTTAAAATACGGAATTTCAGAAGTGTTGTTGCTTAAATGTATTCTGATGCGAACTTCCTTCAACATACTTTTAAGTTTTTGTTTACTTGCTTTCTGATTTTTGTCTTTGTCCTGTTTTTACTTATGATTGTATTTCTGGTTTATAAATTCTGATAGAGAAGTTCAGAAGTAACTCCTTCCTTTTTGAGAAATAGAGCACAGGAATGAAGAAGTGGAAATTGGGTGAAAATATCAGACAAAAATGCATTTTTGGTCAGTGTTGAATGTATGAAGTGAAGAGAAGCAGATCTTGATGATACACAGGTGAAGGGTTACTTAAGGAAGATAGCAAAAAGATTGACAGATAAAGAGCAGTGTTGATTTTGGCAAATAAGAGCCAATATTTCTTATGCAATTTTAGTATTAGAATTTCGTGTAGTATGTATATACGGATTACTAACAGATGTGGAACATTTAAAAGATATAAAGATATGTATGGAATAAAGAACAATAATGATTGAGTATTGTTACCATGTGCTCTTGTGATAAAAAAATTACTAGAGCACACGAGGTAAATATTATTTTAGTGTCTAAATGTTTCTCATTTAATAACATATTATATTAGTACTATACTGCTTAATGCTTGTTTGAACAAAATAAAAGGGGGTGGGGTTGGAATGTGACTCATGGATAGGAGATTCAATCAGAATGAGATAGTGGGCTGTGAATGAAATATAATCGGCAGAATTTATCAGATGATGTAACAGTAATTTCATTCGAGAATTCAGGCTACAGAGAAAGGTTACCTAGGAGAGGAATCAAATAAGAGTTATTGGTGAAAGGAATGCAGGGAGATGGAGCAAGAATATAATATAGACAACTAGAAGGATTGCTGAGCCAATCTTCTCATTCCCAAATAGGCTGCGGATGCAAAGGTAAAAAAAAAGTTATAAAGTATTAAGGTCGCTTATTTGCTTTATTTGCATGTACTATTAATGATATTTCAAACAGTGAAAGGTATAGGAATATGTTTTGTAAAGTAAAATATTTGTTTTAAATGCTATTTTATAATTTCATAATTTAAAAAGATAATTTTAATTAATTATTATATAATATATATATATATATATATATATATATATATATATATATATATATATATATATATATAATCTTTCTTTTTAAATAGAATGCCGATAAATGTTGGTTATTTAGAGTGGAAGGGGGAGTTGGAGAGGAAGAAGCTCAATTTTGAAGAAGCAGAAATAAAAACAAGTCAGAAATACGGTGAAATTTCTTCGGTTTAATCGAGTTTTTCGTATTTTGTATACATCAAAATCTAACGCTCTTTGCAGCTAAGTCCCGCACACTGCTTACATCACGCCATCCCTTGCAGCTGAATTGTTGGTAGTGGTTTCGAAAAGTTGGTTAATTTGTGGTTCTTTTCATTTTCATTTACTGTGCTATGATTGTTTTACCATACTAAAATATGTTATGCTTATTATCAAAAGGAAACGTTATATATTGTTCCACAATTCTGCAATGTTGTTTTTCGTAAATGAAGTTCATCTGTATATGGAGGTGATACAGGGAATGTTTTGCATTCAAACCGGTGCACCTGAATTAGAATATAATGATAATCACTGCCTAACAACGTCAGGCATGTTCGCGATTCTAAACCTAAAACCTAAACACAAAAGCATTCTCGGAGCTATGCAGATTAGTATTTCTTATTAATTTTAGGAATTTTTACATAGTCATAAAATATATTTCATTGCGATCGTTTAACATTAGGTGTGATAACAAGTAGTGACTGAACTCTACTAAACTAGAATATGCCTATCTTTAAGTTAAAGTTATAGTATGATAGGCTAAACCGTATGTATGTATATATGTATATATATATCTATATATATATATATATGTATATATATATATATATATATATATATATATATATATATATATATATATATATATATATATATATATATATATATATATATATATCAAAGCAGG
Organism: Macrobrachium nipponense; assembly: GCF_015104395.2. Taxonomy (NCBI): domain Eukaryota; kingdom Metazoa; phylum Arthropoda; class Malacostraca; order Decapoda; family Palaemonidae; genus Macrobrachium; species Macrobrachium nipponense. The sequence continues at coordinate 3,716,671 of NC_087220.1, forward strand.
GGTACTCAACGGCCAGCAAGACACATTAGTATGAGGGTGGACCAGGGAAACCAATTAACTCCAACATATTTCTTTAGGGATCTCTTGAGTAATCAATAAATGACTAAAAATGTTACTTCAAAACTTAAAAGTTCATAAGAAATATAAAATTCACCAAATACAATATAGATGAAAAAAACAGAACCCAAGATCACTAACCAACCTTAGATGGAGAGAGCGAAACAGAATGCTTACAAGAAAGTTAATCCAGGTAAAGTTGAGTAGAGGCGGTTGGCCTATTTAACTGTGGGACTGAAATGAGGTCTGGTATTAGAATGTTCTGGATTAGAGATCTTACAACCAGCACAAAGTCGATTCTGACCCTCAGTAACCTCCTCATCGATGCAACACATGTCCCAGTGTTACACTTATATATATAGTATTATATATAATATATAGATATATATATATATATTATATATATATATATATATACATATATATATATATATATATATATATATGTATATATATATATATATATATATATATATATATATATATATATATATATATATATATATATATATATATATATCTAATGGACTCTATTCCAATACGAACCTTTGCTGAAAGGTAGCTTATATATAGGAATATATATTGATATATATATATATATATATATATATATATATATATATATATATATATATAGAATATATATATACTATATCCAGTGGGGACTCTATTCCAATTGAACACCTTTGCTGCTGAAAGGTAGCTAATAACTATGATAAGGAATAATGAAATAAGAGATCTAATGTAGAACTTTGAACTCGTTCTACCAACCAAGACTTACAAGACCACAGATGTGTGGTAATACCAGTTCTTATCAAAGTTTATTACAAACGATTCATGAACTAATAATACTCTTAAGCACAATGAATTAACGTCCAAGTAAAGATGAAGGAGATCATGATACTGCAATATTAATATTACTTATTATACCAGTAGTTTTGCGGAGATTCAACAATTGATATTTACATGTGGTATTAGTGATGCATATAACACAAAGATTTTGCTCTATACGTCCTTTCAGTATATATTTAATATATATGGAGATGAAGCACAGGAATATACATAACTAACGATATATTGTTCACTTCATTAAGGCGAATGCACATATGGGCATTAATGTACAATCAAAGTCCTCACATATTAAGTTGATATGGAAAATGTTCTGCAGAATATCAGTTTAAATATTGCCTTAAGTATAAAATAGGATATCCATACATAAAGACAGTTTTTCACACTATTCTGTATATATATATATATATATATATATATATATATATATATATATATATATATATATATATATATATATATATATATATATATATATATATATATATATATATATAGGGCTGGCAGGCCAAACCTGTTTTACCACTCATCATCTTATGTTATTAGAACAATTTCCTTCAATATCTGATATAAGTACCTTCAGTTTGTATTTTTCAACACCAGCTACTAATTCACTACAATTCTCAAAGCGGAAAAGGAAATCATTCTTTAATAAACATGAGCTCTTCGGACTAGAGCCTTGGTTGGATGCAAAGACCTCTACTGGCTTCACTGGTATAAATGGCGCCTTATATAGTATTTAAAAGTGTGTTGAAGTGTAGACTGGAAGGTATTTAAGATACATTTCAGGGACCGCGAGTCATCATTTTTCTCAAATACCTTTCCAACTAATTTTTTGATCGAAATGGTACCTTAATACAGTGTACAAGACACCTCCCGCTAATTGTTGGTAATATTGAATCCATCTGAAGGAAAATAAAATATAATCTTCAGAAGTCAAATAAAACAGAGGAGCACAAAAAGAATGGGAATAAAATAAAATCACTCTGAGATACATAGGGAAAACTGATTAGAAACTCAAATGTTTTCCCACCAAAAAATATAGTCTTCAAACAGTGCACATGGAAAATGTTCGATGTTCAGTAAAAGCGTCTGATCACTCCAACACTAAATTACTTTTACCTTTGCTGGATCTCTGCGCACCTTCCAACGCTGGCTCGTCCCCTAACTGTCCCTACTGTTGGCCGTTTCATGCCCAACTTCCGATTCACTATCGGTTTATATTTAATTTTGCATGGACCCTGATGTGCATACGAACTTACGAATGGGGGTGTTCTCGAAAGTTCTGTTTGCATTCTTATGTGACAACGATTATGTAATACCTACACTATTCGAGTCACATAACCAAAATATTCGTTGACCGACCTGTTGGAGCTTTTCAAAATAAACACATGGGCTTTTGTTAAATATTCACATTCCTAACCACCCCTGAAGAGCAGTCAATATATGAATATAGTTCTTCATATGACATTAATGATAAGTAATATCATTCAAGATGCATGAAACTCGTCTCATTCATTAAACTCATTACCGTACAAGAATTGAATCCTTATTACTGGCGGTATATTAGTGGAAACAAAATTGTAGTGTGATATATATAGACACACATAATAATATTACGATAGTGATAGTAGTTTCCTGCAAACTGTACCCATTTTCTTTTTTCTTTTTTCCTTTACAGCAACTCACCTGCTTGCAATATGAAAGTAAGCAAAGCTCCGCCTATTTGGGGATTTAGGGGAAGTGAGCAGACCTTGTCTCTCATAGCCTTTGTGACCTGGGTGAGGGTCATATGCTCTTTAACCTATTCCTTTCTATATAATTTCAGAAAACACACTAATGATAATTAAATGAATACAAAATCTGCAAACACCAATATATTTATTGCATCCAATATTGCTTAACATATAATATATAGCATATCTAATAGTCAAAGTTAAAGTTAGCAGCTTCAGTCCTACACAAGGCTAATGCCCCTACCATGGCATCACTCATGGAAATAACCACTTGAGACAGTCTTACTATGTGGCGCCATTCACGGCATTAACCACTAATGTATAGTCTCACTATTCACCCCTTGACTAAGAGGCGAACACTGACCAGAGAATTTCAAGACCAGCACGTTAGCAACTGTACTAGCCAATCAATAATAAAGGGAAGGTATTATATTCATTATGTCCCTGCATCTAAAATGCCATAGCAACCATTTCGGCTTTAGGATATGATGTCTTAGAAAACAGGTATCAACACCCGTACTGTTTAAACACACACACACACACACACACACGCACACGAAATGATATGCACACCGGCTTCGGGTTTGATAAAGCACCTGTCTTTGCAGGTGCACAAGTAGTATATATTTTGTTTATGTTGTGTCATAACACGTGCCGATTTGTATTTTGAGAAAACATTCTTAAACACTTCAAATAGACTGCAATAAGGTAATTGTTTGTTAACACGAAACTGCAATATTTATTAATAAAGGAAATTCTCTTGTTACATTCAATGCAACACTTAAAAAGGAAGATTTCCTATTAATTTTGATAAGTTGAATCCATTGTATCATAATCTCCTATTTTTGTCTCCAAAACCAGTAATAAGTAATAACTATTATTGTGAGGAAAATCATTGAGTTGGGATAAACTAATCTCTCTCTCTGCGATGAGATAATTTAATGTTTTATTGTATGAGACGATTCAAAATCGCCAAATGCAAATGGAAAATGGCCTCCCTCCTGAAATTTCCATTAAGTGGTAAAGCTCTATTGGCTTTTTATTTGGCGTATAAGTCTCGCGGTTCTCAGACCAGAAACCGAAAAATTGGAGTTTTTAATCAAGAAGAGTCGTTTGAGATTTTTGAATGCATCTTCCTTCGGAAATGGAAATTGCCATCATTGTCTCGACACACAGTAAGCTTTATGCATAAAATGCTGTTCTTCTTTTTATAAATAGCTTAGCTATAAAATCTCTGAGAGATTTGTATACACCAAAAGAATACTAATTATATTATTATTATTATTATTATTATTATTATTATTATTATTATTATTTATTATTCATTATCATATTATTATTATTATTATTATTATTATTATTATTATTATTATTATTATTATTATTATTATTATTATATTATTATTATTTGTGAAATCCATGAAGTAATCCCCTGGGGCTGTCATCATCAACAACAACACAAATTAATCAGTTCTGGGATTCTGCGAAGATAATAAGGATTTTGATTTTGTTTATAAGACCAGCTTTTGTTACTCTCCCTTCCCGTTCTTAAGTAACGCCAAACCTTTTAAGACGCTTCTGAAATCAGAAAAAACGGTAAATTCATCTCTTACATAAGCACAGCGAGAAACCTCACGATCATATGCTAGTGTTTGGCAGCAAAGTGCTTCAGGAGGGATTGTTGACAGCATGATGGAAGGATTGTCACCAAATGTTCCAAACATCATACCTCTATCTCGGTAAAGTGGTTTCAAAATAGCAGAAGCAAAATTAACATACTCTTAGTATTTTAAATGTGATAGGTTTTTTTCATGACAAGAAAGCAGATGTAACGGCGCTAAGTGGGCCAAAAATGAAAGAAAAGGTATGCAGAAGTTCTTTGATATCAGGAACATTAAGGAAACAACTGAAAGCGTACAATTGTGATAGTCCGAGGATTATATAGGTCATAACGAGCTTTAGAAATAAAAAATTTTAGGTCTTACAAGAAAATGGTTATCGATAGGCCAATTTAATTATTTTTTAAGTTACGTGACCATTCGAATAATATCGTATCAGAAATTGATTTTACAGACTAAAAAAGAATAAATTATTGCAAACATTTTCCAGATATATAAGCAACTAGTATTTTCTTTGTTGAAACTAAATTGATTGGTTACAATGAACAATGTTCTGGATGGACATAACATCAACATAAATGACTAAATATCATACCAAGCATTTTTTCGTAGTGCCTCTATACTATTGGCTTATCATTAGTGAAGTGTTTCAAGTAAATGTAACACAGGCGAAAAAGTGATGAAATCATAAAAGGAGTAGTAAAACCCATCCACAAGAGACAGATATGGAGGTCAGAGACACAAATGAAGGGGTAGGTCGAAAAGTAGAAGCAGGATTCCTGTCTCAATCAGTATAGAAAGCGAGTGGCACTATGATAAGCGCAACTCTAACCATACCCGAAGAGACAGACATTGGCAATTCTTCTTATATTACAATTTGAAGACATATAACAATTGTATCCACTCAGAAGCACACGATAAAATAACCTAATACCTCTTTGTGCGCAAATTTTTTTTTTTTTTTTTTTCCTCTTTGTCCTGGAGAGTATTACGGGCGAACTCATTCCGATTGCTGATGTTGCTGATGCAGAGACTAGAATAATATTCAACAAAAACTTAGGTGGGTCAGTGTTGAGTGGTACTGCTGAAATCAGGCGCTCTTGCATAATCAGCAGCTGTGGTTCATCCAAATCGAAGCCTATTCAATATGTGTATTATAATAAAACTCATTTTGTATATTGATTGAGAAAAGACTCCTGCTTCTGCTTCTCGCATTCGTCATAATTTATCAGGGATGAGTATTACTACCACTTTTGGTATTTCATTACTGGTTTGCTGTGATTTCAAACTGTTTTTTTACTATGCTAATGCATTAGATCGATAAAAATGTCGTAACAAAGGAATGGTTATCTAGATATTATATATAGCTTTCTTTATCCTATGGAGCTTCTCAGAGATTATGGGCAACTCCGCTCGTTTGCTACATAATTACACAATATATATATATATATATATATATATATATATATATATATATATATATATATATATATATATATATATATATATATATATATATATATCTATATGGATATATATTATATATATATATCTATATATATATATATATATATAGATATATATATATATATATATATATATTATAGATATATATATATATATATAGTATATATATATATATATATATATATATATTGGATATATATATGTGGCTGGTAAAAATGTTCTATTACAAAAGAATTCCATCTAAAAAAAAGAGCCCATAAAAATGCCAAAATATAGGGAGAAAATACTATATTTCAGAGACTGCTGTCTCCCTCTTCATGTAGATGAATGAGAAAAGTTACAGAAAATGTGGTATTTATACCAAGAGATGCATCCTAAGGTAAGCCAATTTAGGTCACTCCCACTGATAATCTTCCTTTAATCCTCTTTAGCTTTGGTAGAATGAAAACTTTATCAATGACATCTGTATCCCATGTGCCCTTTGAGATGTTCATTACCTATCTCTGTTTAATCAAGGCCGATTCCATCATCTGACTTTTGTACCAGTAGTTGCTGCTATAAATTAAATGTGACAAATTCCAGTTTATTCTGTAGTTATGTTCATTTATATGGTTGAAAATAGCTGAGTTCTGTTGTCCATACTAACTGACCGTTTATGTTGTATTAATCTCTGGGGAAGTGATTTTTCTGTAAATCCAATGTAAGATTGATCACAGTCCAGGTATGGGATTTCGTAAACGCCTGTGTCCTTAGGGGATGTCTTTTGTTGGACGTTAATCAGGGATTCGGCTAAGGTGTTTGGGTAAGTAAATTCAAAAGGGTTAGATTTTCGGAGAGTCTGGGTAACTGTCTTAATCCTGTCCAGGTGTGGATTTTTTATTTTATTGTTGGGTGTCTCTCTGGTCTTTTCTTGAGGGGGTCGGGAGAAAATTACGTTTGCTTTGTGAATTGCTTTCTCAATTATATGGTCAGGATACCTTAAAGACGAGAGCTGATTACGAATTAGTTCAAATTCTTTTTCCAGGAAATCTGGGGAACAAATTCGTATTATACGAAAGTAAAATTTATTAAGAAGAATAAAAATATATAGCTTATTATACTGGTAGTGACATGTAATGTAATCGTATTATTAATGCACCTGCTACATTCAATGTTTACTATACTCAAATTATTTCATTTCATACCCACTGCAAATTCTCTGTGCACTTAATCCATTTAGCAAAATTTTGTATAGATCGACTGTTAATCTTGCAAGACACAACATTTTACCGACAAATAAACAACCTACTTTAGCCTTAATTGATTGAGATACAAGCTACGCTTTTAATAAAAAGAAAAAAACTCTCAAATGAATAATAAGAAAAACCGTTGAAATAATAAATTAAATTTCATGTCCCATTCGTGTTGACTTGACCAGGCAACTTAATCAATCAAAACCATGCAGATTGACAAATAATCTCAGCATGAATGAGAAGCTAATCACACAATTGTAATTCAGAAATTTCTCTAACGTCCAGGAAATCATTTCAGCCTCCACACACACTATTACTCCAGCCAACAGAAAAAGTATAAATCACCTTTGTATATTGTTCTTTATTGATTGAGAGTATGCAGTGGTTCTTGCATCGCTGCTTGAGAGCTTATGTGAGAACGTAAACGGAATAAAAGCATATGAAAGTTAACACAAACGTGTATGCATATATATATATATATATATATATATATATATATATATATATATATATATATATATATATATATATATATATATATATATATATATATATATATATATATATATATATATATATATATATATATATATATTTATTTTTTATTCATCACAAAAGAAAATGAAATACTATATCCAACATGAAAGATATCACAAACGTGTATGCATATATAATAATATATATATATATATATATATATATATATATATATATATATATATATATATATATATATATATATATATACTATACAGATATATACATATATATATATATATATATATATATATATATATATATATATATATATATATATATATTATCTATCTCACGTATTTGCTAGACTGCAAGTGACCTGAAGTAACCTTTCCTTGTGGTTTACCTCATCTCTCTGGAATGCGCCCGTCATCTTGCCCCCACGATCAGCATGTTTTCGACTTGTGTCTCATATCAGCATCTTGAGGAATTCACCCTTTTGCACCTGTTTCTAAACACCAAGTGCTAAGGTTATCAACCCCATTTATTTCAATATATATCCACTTATACATCTGACC
>NC_087220.1:3727185-3729685 GCF_015104395.2 Macrobrachium nipponense
GCCTCCCTCACCGAAAGTCACTTAAAGAGTTTGCTGTTTAATGAATCGTTTTCCACCGTAAATCTCATTATATTCCACTCGCGGGTGTTCCCAAGATATTTAAGACACATAGTTCATCCACTGGGTTAAATTGCGCACCCGCGCTCACGTCTCCAAGATTCGATAGGCTTTACTACGTCTAAGTCTCCACACAGGTCATTTCTCCAACAAACCACCCAACCCGCACAGAACAAGCAGTTGACAATAGAAACATTCCCCCACGAAGATCAAGACGAATTCTGGAAAGGACGAGGGCTCAACCGCCTGATCATTCATAATAATAGTTAACTAGCTTGTTGCCTTATCTTTATTGTTTTTTCAAATGTTATAAAAAAGTATATTTGTGCTCCTACTTGTCAGTTCCTTGAGGTGATATATCGCATTTTAGTGAATAAGACCACAGCTGAGGGTCGAAAGCTTTAATCCTGTACAAGAAATATATATTTTAAACTACAGAAGGAATGCAGATCAAGAGCTAATCCAGGACGGAGATTTATATTCCTCATTGACGTGGCATTAATGGGATGTCCTGTCTTAAGTCAATGGTTCACAATGCCATTATTCGTTAAGCCTCATGAAAAGGCAGATTTGTGCTGTGAGCAATGCACCTACATTCCTTTTGCTAATATAAAGCTTATTACATTCTTTGCAAGGAATACTGTATAGAATATTGTTTGAACTGGCAGGGCTATCTTGAATTAGTTTATTTCTCAAAATATCATTATACTTAAATAGTAAGTTAATATCAATAGCTTTAAAAGGGGTACAGCAGAAAATAAATTAGGATGAAATGGTAAGCAGAGATTATTTCTAAGTTCTTTATTAATACAGGTTGGATTGTAATGTCTTTTTTGCTTTATATTTACAAAGTTCAAAAAACGTAATGAATGTCCAATTTTATCAATAATTTTGACCTCAACTTCTCAAAATTCCAGACCATAAATTCTAGAAGTTCCAGGATCCATACATCATTTATTTAGTATAGTTAGAGTATAAATGAATACATAACAAGTTATTCCTGGGTTTCCCTTATACTTTAAAAATATTAGTGATATATCTAATACCTAAGACATCCAATACAATACAATAATTTTCTTCAGATTCTACTGTCATTTTCATGGATGGTACAAGATAATTAATTGTATGCAAGAAATCAGGAATATTTTATTTTATTTTATGGTAGAAAAAAAATCGTTTACATATCTAACCTAAAACGCCTAGATTGAAAAGAATTCAATGTAAATATTTCACAAAAATAGCGAAAGAGAGTTACACATATCCATACTAAATATTTGTTTCTACAAGTTATCATTGAAAGTTAATTTAATCTTTTCTATATAAAAGGATGCCTAATTTACAATGACATTAGTAGGTAATACTAGATTATACAAGTCCATATGTTACGATGAATATTGAAGTAAGTCATCAATAGGAAAATTGGTAAATAAAGATATTACATCAAAACCGGTTATTTGTCAGTACTGGATAATTCAATATGGGTGTCGACAGAGTTTTTGTAAACGGGAAGTTGAAAGTACCCAGGGTAGGTGATAGTAATTTAAATAGATATTTAGAAAGTTTATACTTAATAAAACCGCTTAAACTAATAATGGGATGAATAGGAAAATATTTTTTGTCTTGATTAATTTGTACATGTAAGGTAAAGATGGGCCAATCGTCTCCACTTTCTGTTTTAATGAACTGAATTCCTTTAGTATAGTTTTTATCTAAGAATAGAAACTTTTTATGACATGGGCTAATAGGTCTTTCCGTAGTTTTTTTAATTAAAAACTAGAATAAGTTAATAAGTGTTTAAGTTTTTCCTTATAAATAATTTTAATCAGTACTACAAAACAATTAGATTTATCAGCTTTAGTAATATGCAAAATTTCATCTTTCTTCGTTTCTTGAATTGCATCCATAAACCTTTCCTGGAAATTCACTATTTGATTAGGTTTTCAAAGTATTGCAATAAAAAGTTCTTAACTAAATTGATTGAAGGTGATATAATTGTGATTTTCTTTTCCAGTTCTGATAACCCTGAGACGATGTTTGAGCACGAAACTTTATTACTGATAGTATACGATAAGCCATAACCTAAAGCACATTTAAGATTCCGGTTTAGTTCTTTGTTTGAAAGATATATAAGATAATCATCATTATGTTTGTTATTTCATTCATTTATCTCAATGAGACCTTTTTTTTATTTGTGATCCAGGTGATGCACTAGTTTCCTTAGCTTTAATCTAAGATTATTAGAAACTTTGTTAAGTAACACTGTTCTCCTATCCCGGGGACTCCTGTTCATGAAATTAAATCTGTCAGTTGTCAATTTCTTGGAAATATTAAATTCAACCATTCTTTTCTTTTCTATGTTTGTTGAGGGAGATCACGCATAATTCATTGAAAAGAGATACACTGTCACCTCGTAATCGCATAGGAAATAATTACTTTCGGATCA
>NC_087220.1:3734685-3747185 GCF_015104395.2 Macrobrachium nipponense
CTAATTACAGCCTCTTCGACCATCTCATAGGATGTCTTTGAGCATCAAATCATGAAAACCGTACATCATCCATCAATACATTCATCAGCGGTGCTGACAACCGAATGAGCGTTTTTTCGCAGCTCTAGATTTAGGAAAATCCGCAATAGTTTTGACTTTGTCATCATTCACTTGAACACCCTTCGAAATTGCATACCTAGATAAAACTGTATTTGCTAGCCTCGCAAATGTAATCGGATTACCTGACAAAGCAAAAGGCATCCGTATAAATTCATAATGTCCTGCCAAAAAACCTTCCATGCTAACAGCTGATGAATAATTATTCTTACTTCCAATCCCCACAAATGAATCTGGCAGACACGCCATTGGATACCTACCTGGAATGGTCTTCTCAATTGATTTCCTAAAATCCACACATACACAGATTGAACCATCTTTTTTTGGTACCTCTAACAACAGGATATTAACTGTTGGAGATAACTGACAGTTGTCGCATCTCCCCCGCATTTGTGTTGGGTGGGTTGTGCCTCTGCCATCATTTGATGCATGACGCCAAACTCAGTGACGTTGTTATAATTCACGGTGATTGTTGGCAACTTGGTCGTAATTGCATCATAATGATATCATAATGAGCAAATTTGCAGCCATTACGACGTGCACGGCCTTATTGTTCTTAACCTGGGGGGCGCAGCTCCCTAAAGGGGCATCAGCAATTTCCAGGGGAGGCCCGAGCCCTAGAAAAAAAATGATCTTACATTCGTCATTCTCTTAACAAGACAGGAAGTAATATCCAGAGGTTTATAAAAAAATGCAAAAGTATCGCCTTATAAAGTTACTTTACTGGAGTCTACTACTCGGGTTAAACTCGTTTGACTTACCATGTTTTGTAATTATTGACCATCCTTTCTATCCTTCGAAACCCCTTCTCTTTCTGTTTTTTTTTTTTTTTTTTTTTTTTTATGTTCCTTTAAATCTGGGAGAGAATTTTACCCATAGATGCAAGGGGGGCGGGAAAGAACGGACCACCTCTTAGAGGGCGCGTTGTAATAAAAAAGTTAAGAATCACTAGTCTAGAATCACCAAAGTGTGAGTTGGGCATAATTTTAATGTAGAGAGAGAATCTCGTAACTCTTTGCCTTTTCTGGACTTGTGTATCACCAGAGATGATAAAGGTTTCACAGCAGTATCCATAGAAAAAAATACTTTTACTGGGTTGGGCACCAATTTTGACACCTCGAGTAATTTAAATTTCAAGTTCATTTCTCTCTCTACCCTCTTCCAGAGGGTTTATATTTTAACCAGTCTTTCAGAAAAAAATAGAATTCTTGGCAATTATTTTCACTAATAATTGTTTCCCATTCTATATTTCTACAGCATATTTAGTTAACTCCTATCCTTGAAAATGAAACCACTTGTTACCATTTATACTACTTCAAAGTTATGTATGTACACTAAGTTCCCTTTCCCACACGATACCTTTAAAATGAATTGCATGAATTTAAGAAATAATAAATTGTCTACCTTGAATCTGAAACCAATCCCACGTAATCTTCTAATTATACGTTCCTTTTTAAGGGTGAAGGACAGACTGGGCCCCCCCGCGACATGGAACATTATCAATAAATATAAATCTTTCCCAGATGTAGTCTGCGAACATGCATTGGATGGACTAGAAGGCTACTCAGGGCTTATTTCTGTGCTCAACTACGAGTCAGGTTCAGGACGGGTTGCAGTCTAGCCCAATCCTGAAGTGTCGAACATTCTGAATCATTCACAAATTTGGATATTCCCATTAAGATGAGGAGTTGGTGTTGTCAGAACGTATCTTAGTGAAAATAATATACATGTGATGTCCAGTCCTCGTCCACCAAACTGTTTATAGCCCAATTACCTGTGTGTTGACTTTCCACGTTCGTTGTCGTTATCTTCATATGTTTACTTTCTTTCCCTTTCTACCCTTTTGCTTCCTCTCTCCCCCCTCTTCCTCTCCCCTCTCTCCTCTTCAGTCCCTCTCCTTCCTCTCCCCTCTTTCCTCTTTTTCTTCTCTCTTCTCCCTTCAACCCTTTTTCCTCCGCCTCATCTCTTCTTCCCCTTCTGTTCTTCTCCTCCCCTTCTCTCCTCTCTTCTCTTCTTCTCGCGCCCATCCGATTTCAAGGCCTCCCCCCACCAACCAGCCTTTTTTTTTTCCTTTCGTTTTAGGTTTTCCACTTTTTTTTTTTTTTTTTTAACGTCTCTTGACTTAGAAGTGTTTTTTTCTTTCATTTTCTTAATCTATATGGAATCTGTATAAAGTATTGCTTTAATTTCTATGAATTAAAAAAAGTTTATGGTATATTTGCGAATTGTTTTGTGTATTTAAAGTAAATGAGAATTCTTTCTAGCCTAGCAGCAGATACATCAACAGATGTGAAACGTCGGTAAATAAACCTATACATACGAGACACACGTATTTATCTTTTCATCTAAAGATCATTATCGGGTCTGGCTCACCTGTGATTCTTCGATATATATATATATATATGTATATATATATATATATATATATATATATATATATATATATATATATATATATATATATATATTTCCCAACTTTACATTTTGGGAAAGTGAAACAATAAACCACTAGAGACCGTATCAATGTAAGAAGCCTATCCTTATGGTGAAATAATGACCCAAGTGTCTTATGATTTTTCGAACATAATCTGATATCTAGAGCTGCAAATGTATTGGGAATTGAGTCTTGCAGTGTTTGTTTGAATTTCTTCCAATATACAAAAGAAATGGAGGCACACATGAGGAATTTAGGGACAATAGGTATGGACAGACGGGGTTGAAATATATTATTCAAGAAGCTATTTACATACTTGTTGAATAAGAAGGAAGGATACGAATTATTTTTGAAAAATTGAAGTAAAAACAGAATTTCCTCGTGAAAGTTGTGCCAGTTAGAGGACAACATTTAAGCATGGTGCAATAGTGTGAAAATACTATTAAATTTAAAACAAGTAGATGGTGTTTCTATGGGATCCCCTTTAGGTCCAATTATGGCCAATGCCTTTATGTGCTCTCTCGAAGAACAAATGCTCAAAAGATGTTCCTCAACATGTCGTCCTCCCTTTTACAGAAGATATATAGATGACACAATTGCTTTATTTAGATCTAGGGCAGATGCAGAAAATTTCTTGGAATACATTAATGGCTTACACCCAAATATACAGTTCACAATTGAGCACGAAGACGACAATAAACTTCCATTTCTAGATATTTTAATCACTCCACCTACTCAAGGTTTTAGTACCAGTGTTAAAAAAAAAAAGACATGTATAGGTCAAGGTACGAACTTTGACAGCAATTGCTCTTTCAGTTTTAAATTGAATAGTATTTTCCTTTTTTATATATATAAATGTGAGCAATGTTGAGCTTAAAATGTAAGGATAGTAGTCCGTGAAGGTTTTGTGATTTCTTTTTTTTCTCTCTATCTGCACAAATGTTACAACATGTTTGTTTGGGGTGGTTTTTTGCTAATTGTCTATGGGGTTGGCTAACCATTTTTTTTAATTTGAAGAATTTAGTGATTTATGACTTCGCGATCTTATGAGGTTTCTCCACAGCTTTTAATTAGGAATTAGTTTGGTTATGTGATATATCAGAGTTGTTTTGGCATATTAGTTTTTTTATGTTAGTGACGTTAATTACAAAACATTCAATTAGTATTTCTTGGAATATTGAGGTCATTATTTGACAGATGTATGTCTAGGGTTAATTCCTCTTTAATTGACCGGTGACTGACTGACATATTGAAACACCATAAACACCATTCCTCTACGCCAGCAAGACGTCCTTCAGCTATTGTTTGGGAGAACTTCGTTGACAAGATATTGTCTGCTGCCTACATGCGAACAAATTTACGAGTCTACGAGGATTTACGACGCCTTTTGGACGATAATGGCCATGGTACCGGGAGGTGTTTTTCTACAGCGTATACTTCACGGGTCTGTGCAGCTGCAGGCCACACACAGGCACACTTACGTACAGGGGCGTCGAAAATTCAAGTTGGGAAAGTATGCGATATGATAGACCTTGTGTTGCCAATTTCTGCAGTTTTATACATTATTATGGTGTTTATTAAGCCGACCCATTGTGTGTATATGTTTGTTATATACATAACGCTCTTTTGTATGAGCTATGGCTAGGAAGCAGCTAGCGTAATAGGTGGCAGTGCACCTGAAATGAGTATTGAGAATATAATTAAAACACCATTATGAATATGATTCGTTATCTTTGAATTGTCTTTCTTTGTTAACTGATGGTTGATAAGCAGATGTGATGAATATGACATTCTTTAAAATGATAGATGTCATCATTTTGACTCTGTGGAAACAGAGGTCTTTAAAGGACAAGATTCAGCATAGCTCCGAAAAAGTTGACGCAACCTCCTTGGTGGCGACAGGTTGAAGTCGCTTCCTAAGCAGAACAGACCACGTCCTATGCCCGTGTAAAGCTGGAAGCAAGAATCTGGTTTTGAATAGATTTTATTATGGGTGTGTGACTATGATCTGCATATGACATCATGAACTTGTGACAACTGGTTACGTTATTTTTTTGGGAGTGTCTTGTGAGTTAATTTGTGCTTGCCTATGTGCAAGCTGTTCCCCTACATAATGGGAGAGTAAGATACCTGGGCTCTTAGATTGTGTTTTGTGATTGTGTTTATAGCTAGAATGGGTAAGCGTACTTACCTTTAAGCCCAAGTGTGGCTTGTCTTTTTGTATTTTTTAAACATTTATTTCAAAGATGTCCTTTTCCATATGACTTTTTGATTAATCTCATTTTAGTTTATTGGCCATTTACTTATGTTCGGTCCTTTTGTATTCTAGAAGTTTCTGGTCCTGGAAACCCAGGAAGTATGGAGGTTTCCCCCTTGATGAGATGGTGTTACTTATATGACTGTGGTGGATTTTGAATTTGACTTTTTTACTTAAACCTTTTGTTAAGAACCAATTAATCCTTTTGTTCTTAAATAAATGTGTTTTTGTAGTTCACGAGTCTGATTTAGTTACCTAAGGTAATTGTGTGAGATTTGTAGAGAGAGAGAGAGAGAGAGAGAGAGAAAACGAATGCCACCTCAGTACCTTGCTGCTATAAAGTCATTGCTACCAATATTCAAGTTTTCCCTTTTAAAACTGTATGTAATGTGGGATAAACGTGATAAACCAGATGTTAGGGTAATTATTTCGATGTATTGCCCTTCAAAGATTTCTAAATTTGATTGGTGAACGTGTGGGTGTTGAAGAGGCGGAGTCACCACCGCCTTCACCGGCTTCAGAAACACTTATAGTGCCTACTAACCTGCAGGTGCCCAGTGTAGACCTCACGCGCATCGTCTCTTACAGCTGCTCAGTAAGTGAAAATATTTTCCGGTTGTTACGAGTTGGACGTTTTCACTTGAGAGTAGTGCATTTCTCTCATTGGATTTATTGACTGAATTACGATCACGTTAGTCCTTCTCACCATTCCGTTTCCGATCACGTAACAAATGCAGATTTTGCAACACTTTTCCCATGTTTTGAATTGAATGGCTTATCCAGAAAATTCCGAAAGTAGTTGTAATTTTGAATAATATTGATCCATTAAATTCACTTAACTTTTCAAATATAGTGCTGATTAAGTCCCCGGAGATGTCATATATGCTGAAAAAGTAAAAATCTCTTTTCCATGCTGGTGAATCATTCTAATTACTTATTTCCTGAAGTATTATGCAGCTGGAGTTTTGTTTATTGACATTGTTGTCCTTCCCACACTCTGGTATGAAAACATATATACTTTCGATATGGACAACTTCCTATTCCACTAACGAGCAGCCTCATGGCTGTGTGTGTCCGTCATCAGCAATGTTTGGGGTCATTCCCCGCTGGCTGCTCTCTCTTCTAATTGAGTGCAAAATGAGAGTCGGATATGGGTGAGAATGGAACAGGCAAGGGGACATTTGGCTTTCCACAATCTGACAGTCTGGCGGTGTTTTCTGATTACCTCTCTGAAAGGCCTGTTTCCGCTACCATTCGATGATATGGGACTGACTGACTAACTGATCTACAAAGCAAAAAAGGTTCTGCCTACTCTTCAGCCAGATGCAGCATGGTGCTCTGCGGACTAACTTGCACCGTTCAGCATATCTTCGACTGTCAACTGCATTGCTGTTTACTTGTTACTTCTCATCACTCTTGTCTCGTCACATTTGTCTCGTCACACCTCGCTGTCTAACTTCTTTAAGATGTGCTAGTTTTTGCCTGCTGTTTCAAACCAAAACTTTTACCCAAGTCGCCGAAAGTCTAGATATGCGTTTAGGGAGTCCTATTATAATTAACAATAATAATGCATGTAGGTGTCTTTTGGGATCTGGAGGTATTAAAGATCAAAATATTCAGTTAAAAGGAAGAATGGATTTGTAGACCGTTCAAATCTCGTGTTCATTATAAAAGTCAGGAGAAATGTGCATAGACTAATTACTGTTGGTAAAAGCAATTAAAAAGTTTTGAAGTGCCTTGACTTTGGAGTTCTTCCGGAACTTGTGCAGACCACAAACTAGGTCATTTGGCTGTAAATGGTCTTATTGACAGACCTCAGAGAACACTAACAGTGAAAAGCAATTTATTATGTTATCCGTCTTCAGCCTTGAGGATTTTTCATGTGGAGGCATGGCACTTGATTCCCACTGTGGAAGTGCAGACTTCTTGTATGACATGAGACTGTGGGCAGAGGTTGACACAAATGTTGGCTGTATCGTGTCTGGGACTCGGTTGAGTATGGGTTCAAGCTTAAGTCGAGGTCAGCATTGAAGTTAGGACTGATACCAAGGTCTCTGGACTTGAACCGATAATCAGCCATCTGCAGGTACTCTTACACCTCTTGAGCTATACAGTATGGCACTGCAAGTGTATGAACTCTGCAGGGGGTATTTATACCCTAGAAGGAGGGTATTTGAGCTTGGGGTTTCAACACAGCCCCCGCAAAACTTTAGTTGGTCTCAGCGGCAGTGTCTTAGGCGGCAGCTTCCAGCAGTGATTCTGATTTCCTTGGAGAGTGATAGTGCTGCAACCTTTGGTTCCTCCATCTTGGTGACCCGGATTCTGAAAACAACAATTGGGCCAGTACCAAGATTTTAGAAGGAGGGGCCGTTGGGAGGGCGAGGTGCATGTGTTTGCAGAGAGAGAGAAGTTAGCAATTGTCAAAGCTGACTGGACCACACCTGAGAGATTGCTAAATGGGTAAATTTCGATCGAAGAGCTGACTGGGACCTGGGGCTGGACATGTTAAGCTAGGTCAGGGAAGGTGTGAATTCTTACACTACAATCGTTACTGCCCGACAGTTATTGCTAACCTTGAAGAGGTTAGGGGGAGCAGATGGAAAGGAATTTGCAGGTGCTGGCTGCACCCTGCTGTGAAGGGATTGATTCCTTTGGAGAAGGTGTTTGACAAGCCATTTACTGTTTAGGATTAAAAGGGGGAACTCTCAAGACTTTACATTAATGACTAGAAGGTCAAAATACTCCCAAGTTTCAGATATGATTATGGGAAGGACCTCACACAGATGGGGAAATACGTCTGAGGATAACATTCTGGTGTGGCAGGTGGTTGAGGGAGACTGAACTTTTACTTCGTTGTTCTTATTTGTGAGCGCAGTTATAAATATATATATATATATAATATATATATAATATATATATATATATATATATATATATATATATATATATAAATCGAGCTACAATGTCCTTTAATATCTAATTCGCTCTACCTCGGAATTAATATATTTTCATATATGCTTAACCGAAGGGGAATTTTTTCTCGATAATAGATTTGCCTGGACCAGGGCGCGAACCTATGGATCCTTTCAAACCCAGGCTGCTGTCACTGGTCGGAGCTTTAGAAATCTATTTCGGATATCAGCATTAACAATTATCAGTCTGTTTCTAAGTTTCTAAGAGCAGAGGAATATTGGAAGTACTGTTCAAGCATATGACCTTTTTCAGTGATACTTATATCAATAATCTCACTGATTTCAGGATGGGTCGTTTATACAGAATAAGTTCAGTCGCGCATCTAAAGATTTTGATGCCTCTGATGCTCTTTGTTGGCATTTCTGAGGGATCACTTCTGGATTATGGAAGGTTTGTGTCAAGCTATAATTTTCTTATAAGGAAAACTAGTCTATGATATTTGAATTTTGAGGAAATGCAGAAAAAAGTTTCATAAATACAAAGATGGACAGGCGAAGCTTAATTTTTTACTGGACAGTAGTTTTAGGAACGAAGTTTGCATGAATATTTAGGTTTATTTTCCTCTTTGCTTAAACTTTTAATTGAATTCCACTATTCTTTATTTGTCATTTAATGGAGATTGTCAAATTCCACTTGCAGATGGAAAGTCTTAGCTGTTAATCTTGAGCAAGTGAGTGGTGACGCTTATCCTCCCAGCCTGAGTAAACTTGAGGATATGGAAGCAGAGGGATATTGTTGGTCCTGTCTGCATCAAAGATCAAAGGTGAGGAAACTTTCATCAGTGACAGACGAACTTTGTTCTTTATGTCACTAAAAACGCTTTCTTTTTTCTCTCTTTTCGTTGAAAAAATCAAATCCCTACTACTTATTGCTCTGCATTTCATGAAATCAAATTTTATACAAATTAATTAATTTAGAACTTCCAACAAAAATGGAGAACTCTCAGTGAAAATCACTGTGGTTTGCAAAATACAAATCTTAACAACTTTTTTCTGTAAAACGTCTCCAAACTTAACATATTTAAGATGAAAAGATTCTATTTCATGAATTAGAGAAGGGAAAAAATACTCTAACGCACTGTTTTGGAATGAAGACTTAAAGCAGTGGCACTCTAACCATGGGATAATAAGTCACAATGTTCCTTTGACCAAAGTCTATGCTGCTTTCATGTTACCTAGTATCTTTGGAGAAAGATATCCTCGGTCAAAAGTTATATTACTTCTGGAATAATTTTAACGTACATACCCCTTTCATACAAATTTGATACTTTGAAGAAGAATTTCATACTCATGTTTTCAAATGGTATCTCCATCTTTGAAAAGTAAGTTGATAATTTGCCATTTTTTTAATTTCCATTATGCATTTAAGTACGCTGCCTTTAAAAAAAGGATTGGAAGGAGCATGCTGTATGCACAATTCAAGGATGCAGTCATAGAGGATGCAAAAGATGTTTGTGGGTATGGGAGGTTAGAAAGAGGGAATAAGATTTGTAATGCATGAGATGAGGAAATAAGCGGAGTTGTGAAGGAATAAAAATATTTGGCGCGATGCTCAGTGAGAGAAAAGATCATGTACAACTCTGCAGGAAGTGATACAGGATAGTAAAGAAAGAAACGAGAGAAAAAAAAGAAATTAAGTAATGAAAAAGAAGTGGTTATAAGAGAATACTTTATAAGGAAAGACAGTACTTAAGAGAGTAGTCGTTAAGCAAATGGATCTTAGAATAAAAATAAAAGGTGAATATGCTGTTTGAAGGGAACACAGTTCTGGTTCAGCTAAGTGAATATATGTATATGTATATATATATATATATATATATATATATATATATATATATATATATATATGTGTGTGTGTGTGTGTGTGTGTGTGTGTGTGATGTGTGTATGTGTGTGTGTGTGTGTGTGTGTGTGTGTGTATTCACTTAGCTGAACCAGAGGTGTGTTCCCTTCAAACAGCATATTCACCTTTTCATTTTCATTCTGAGATGCATTTGCTTACTGACTTCTGTCTTAAGTATTGTCTTTCCCTACAAAGCAATCTCTTATGACCACTTCTTTTTCGTTACTTTATTTTTTTTTTCTCTCTCATTACCTTCTTTACTATCCTATATCAATTCCTGCATATTTGAATATGATCTTTTCTCTCATTGAACATCACATCAAATCTTTTTATTCCGCTTGAATAATGCATCAATAATATTTTCGGCTTAGGGAACATCAAATTCAGCACTCACTCACATCATACAAAAGGTAGCAATACATGACTCGTATATATTGACAACTATATATATTTATATATATATATATATATATATATATATATATATATATATGGTGTGTGTGTGTGTGTGTGTGTGTGTGTGTGGTGTTGTGGGTGTGTGTGTGTGTGTATGAAAAAAAAAAAAATATTTAACAGGATCAGCCTCATTTCTTGGACTGACTGCGATGTTATTAAATTTTCATTTTTTTTGTTTTTGGTTTTTTGCCCTTGGGTAGGTCTCATGCTGACTCAATATATATATATATATATATATATATATATCTATATATATATATATATATATATATATATATATATATATAATATATATATATATATATATGTGTGTGTGTGTGTGTGTGTGTGTGTGTGTGTATGATATTTTGAACTTCTAAAAATTCTTTAAATTGAATAATAAATTAATAATACTGACTTTAACATCATTGATAGGGCGAGATAGTTATATTTTGGGCATTGACAAACAATTTACAAGTGACTTACATAAAATCATTTATTTCGGTACAAAACTTAACTCATTCCAATAGAAATACCTGACTCTTTTTTGGCCTATCGTGAAAAGAGCTATCTTTATTTTTTATGATATTGATTAGTAGACATTTATGCACCGCTAAAAGTAAATCTTGTTATTCTAGTTAACATTTCTTATTCTCGAAAATGAAACATGTAAATCTCTTGGCTAACGCCAGTGACTTTTTCAGCGTAGCATTCGTTCTGCATTTTTCAGTGTTCAAACGAAAATCGAAACGCATGTTTTTCCTGTGACAGGCGTTGCTCACAAACCTACTTCTTCTGAAGCATTTTTTTCTCAATAACAGGTTTTAATGATGTTACCATATTTTCATTTTTTTTTTATCCCAATAGCAGGGATTGCTGCCATAGATGTATCTTCTACGGCTTTTTTCAGTAACATTCTTTTTTTTTCTATATCTTATAAATTTTTTTAAAAGTCACTTATTACAGAGGTAAGTATATTCTCTAAAACTATATACCTTCCAACCACAGGTATTGCTGAGGTAGCTGTATCATCTCAAGCTTTAGAAGATCTTACTAAAATGCAGGATGAGGGAATAATAACCTTTGATTTAATATGCAATAATCTTCACAGGTAAGTCCTTAGCTGGAGGTTTCTCTCTGTTTGTAAATTTATAGCTTTCCAGTGATATTTTATATCCAAATAACTATTAACACTTTCCAAAACACCTAGTCTAGTTCGTAAAAGATAATATTATTATTTGGCATTTTAATGTTTTAATGATTATCGTCAGTACTTTGCTATTTAATGTAAATGCTATTTCTGTAATTTTGAAACACTAGCTGTTGACATTAAGTTATCTACTTGCTTTATCTTACAATTTCCTGACTTATAAGCATATTTGATTTAACTTAGACATGAAGTTTTCATTCTGTAAGTATCTAAATGTATTGTATGTCATTAAGTGAAAACTTTATAACTAGATTTTTAGAGGCTCGGACAGTCTCAACTTTGTGATAGCTTGGTACTGTAGTACAGTATCTTCATTCATATTTCCCATTTTAATTTCATCAGTGATTTTGATAAACAATAACTATTACTTAAATCATACTTTCAACTTATCAGACATTGTTTACTGTCAGCTATATCATTAAGATAATTTGGTGGTGTTAAGATTATGGTCCTCTTAAGGATCCATAAGACATACCAATTTATTTCAAGAATTCTTTCATGGCTGGTCTAGCCTGGAAAAGTGCTATTCAAAGTAGGAAGTTACTTTCCCTGATTTACAGCATTACCCGTGAAGACCACGAACCACCTCTTTCCTGCAGATGTGTCGAAATTGGCATGCAAAACCTCGCAGTTACTCATAGGAATGAGAGCATCACTTTTTCCTGCTCCGAGTGTTTTTCGTTGTTATTATAAAGTTCTTTATTGCTGAAAAGTTGCTGCTCTTTGCGGAAGAAGATACCGACATAATGTTAAGCTTCCTGATAATATTCTCCTATTTCAAGATATAATACCAATTTTGTTTGGCACGTCGAGTGGCCCACTGGACGCATATGCATTGTTAAATGCATTCTTACAACGAGCGCTCTCATTTCTCTTGGATCCTTTTTAATTTTCAGTAAATAATAAGATATTTTAATAGGAATTTTAATATGATGGGGATGCTCGTAATTTTTCATTTTGGGTTTTTGTGTGAGATTTGTCTTTCTCTATATATATCAAGGGGACCTACCTTGGGCTCTTTGACCACACGGGCTTCCATGGTTACCATTCATGATCTTTATGAACATCCATTTGATTGAATTAACAAAATGAAAGTTATTTCCTGTACTTATCATAGACTATGGTAAAATACCAAAATTATATATAATGCCTCTGATTTCATTAAATATATATATATATATATATATATATATTATATATATATATATATATATATATATCTATATATATAT